>NC_090883.1:29472170-29512170 GCF_036669925.1 Montipora capricornis | reverse complement strand
AATTCACTGGGACTCGATACTCCTTCGTTTTCATTGTTTCCTCTTCACCTCCAACTTTAGTTATGGTTACTGACGTATCCTTCCCCTTCAGCCCTAACACTTCAGCTGTGTCGTTGCGAATCAAACTGACTTGTGCTCCGGTATCGAGAAGAATATTGCCTCGTTTGTAGACTCCGTTTTGGCCACAAATGTTTGCAGAAATTACAGGCAGAAGTGCTTCTTGATTTTCCGTAAATGCTGCTATTCCCGCTCTGATCGCATTACTCTTATGCAAAAGCGGATGATAGAAGTGTTGGCACTGTTCTCCTCTCTCTATCTTGGCACAGCGTTGCTTACGGCTGCAATTTTCCAATCTGTGTTCTCTACCGGCTCTCTTCAAACACCCGAAACAGACGTGATTCTCTTTGGCGGTTTTGATTCTTTCACCTACGCCCATTGCGGCAAGCCGCGTACATTGATCTGGCCAGTGAGCGGATGTATGACATAACCAACATTTATGCCATGTTGAATTACCTCTAACGCTGCCTTCGGTTCGCACGGTATGCACTGAACGGCTGTTACTTGCACCAGTTCTGAGTGGAACTGTTGCGCGCATACGCGATTTCATCTCCACTGTCATCCATTCCATTAGACCTTGAAGCGTGGCAATCTTTCCCTCTCTCTCCAGATCTCTAGACCAAACCTTGCGGTCGTCCGCACACATCTTTTGTTCAATAATAGACAGCATGTGATTGTTGTCCATGTCACCGGGAACACCTACTTCCTTTAACGTGTTATGACACCTTTTGACTAAATGCACCAAATCACAAAATCTTGCATCTTCGCCATTTTGCAGTGCACGAAACGTAACTATATCTTGAGTTATCGTGTCTGAAACAAATCTCGGATCTCCATATATAGAACCTAAATACTTCCATGCAGCCTTGTAATCTGTTCTAATTCCTTTTATCAAATCAAGAGGCTTTCCTTGGAGACATGACCGCAGGAAGGTGATTGCGTATCGATTTGAGTACTTAGCTTCAATTGCGTGTTTAAAATCTGCTTTAAAAATAACATACTCTCTGACATCACCGGAAAACTTTGGCAACTTTGGTTTTTCAATCTTGAAATTACAGGAACTACCGCTGAGAATTACTGATTGAAGGCTGTCATTATTAACACTTGCATGGGTGTCGGAATTAATAACCACAGGAACTGTGGGATTGGTATTTTCACCGCTCTCAATAGAACCGTCACCGGAAGACACGTTTTGTTCTGATAACTGAATAGTTGAGGTTCCGATCTTATGTTGTTGGCCATTTTCTTTCAATTTCGTTTTCGTCTTGACCAAACTATCCAAATACAAATTTGCCTTTATTTCCTGCCTTAAATAGTTTTCTTGACATTCAGACATCCAGTTCTCAGGCTCTTCAAACTGTTCATTATCGTCAATCATTTTGGTGTATTCTTCATGCTTCGTCACTAAAATGCTATATGCTTCTTTGACTTCGTTTAGAGCATCTCTTACCTCACTTTCTGGTCTTTCAACTTCAAGTAGGCTTGTTAACTTTTTGCCACATCTTGTAAGAGCTGCTTTTGCGTTCCTTCGTATCTTCTTTGCTTCCTTTAATTCTGTTTCCATTGTTTCACACCACGTGCGTCCAGAACCAATTTTCCCTCGGCCCAACAGTTGACAAGAAATCGAATGCAATGTTCCGGGGGAAAATGGTTAATAATCCACTGGATTACTCAAATCGTATAATTTTCTTAATGTCTTTTTATTCGATCTACAAAGGAAAATATTACATAATTTCAGCTTCTATGAACTACAATAAAATACGGACTACGGCGCTTGATTTCAACAGATCTCACATCATCGATCACTTACTTCTGTGACGATATCCAGTAGATTAAACAGTCCTCAAACTTCGGTACCACAGGTTAGCAGAAATATAAAAACAGGTTGGTGAACAAACAGGTTAGCATAGATCCGTTATTTTTGTGCAACTGATCTCTCTGGAAACAGGCCATTTTAGTTTCTGGAGTGCGAGTTTTAAGTTAAATCAACTGGAAATAGTATGAAGCAATCTTGACTCCAAATTGTGCAAACAGGCCGTGTCATGTACAGTAAGTAAATAATACCGTTTGATACGGGTGACCCGAAACCACTGACCCCCGGTCCATGGACCCCCATACGGAGCGGGTCCACGGACTACTATACGGACCGGTCCACGGACTACCTCGACGGAGCCCCCCACGGACCCCCCCAAAAACAACATAGAAATAAAAATAAATTTAAAATAAATTTGACTTGCCAATTGTCTGGATAGACCACTCATGTCGGCGAGATCTCAGCCATTACGCTCCGCAAATTTAACAGACCAAGGCTCAGGCCCGGACGCAAGGTATCTTAATCACATATTGCCAGTTCGTTCGCTGTGGACCGGAGTGCTTCGAAAAAGACGGCTCAATTCTCCTATTTGATCCTATTTGTGTTCATTTTCCGCCATTTTGTTCGTATCATTCTCCCGCGGGATTATGAACTCGCCCCAGGCTTCACGAAATAAAACACATCCTGTCTCCATCTCACGTGCAGCCATGGATGACCGGTAAGAATTGGTCCATATAAATCACATTTATTTGTTTGTTTTTCTGAGCCATCTGCATTTGTTTGCACCTAGAACAGATTTCCTTACCAGAAATGTGGAGATGTATGAAATATTTTAAGTGATGAAGTGAGTTGACATTTTTAAAAGTTACCATTGCACACATTGTGATCTGGCTATACTGTCTACTCAATATCCGATTAGTCAGTGGAGCTCCCAGTTGACTTACTATTTTAGTTTTTTTCTTATATTTGAATGCATTATTAAGTACACGGTCATTACTGTGTGAAGAAAGGCAGGCGGGTTGAAATATGATATGATGCGGGCATGTGTGAGATAATACAAACAAGGGAAGTGTGGTTGGCCGCTATGTGTTTGCTGAACTAAAAAGGAAGGAAAGACACAAATGAATCTTGAAATAACTTGGCCATATATATATAGGTATATAGTTTCGTGTAGTTTGTAGATGGATTGAGTAATTTACAGGTTGATTGAATTGTGGCTTATAGGAGTTGATTGACAACAAAGATGACCATGACCTTGGCAGTGGAGGTGAACACACCACTGGTAGCAATACAAGTCTGGCAGAGGTATTTATTGTCCTCTCCCATTTCCCTCTCCTTCTTTATAAAGTCAAATGTTAAGATAGGCTCGATTTCCGCCGCTCTCTCGAGTCCGCGTGAGCGCGGGCTCATTTTCCGAAACAGCGGCTGGTAATCGAGCCTAATGTTAAGACGGGTCTCTGTCTGTCCGAAATGAACAAGCAAAGGAAATATTCCATTAATGCACGTAATAATGTGTGAATTGTGGCTTTTAGGTTTTGATTGATGATAGAGATGATCAAGACAGCAGTGTAGACGAATATTCCACAGGTTGTAACACAAGTCCGACAGAGGTATTCAAGTGGGCCTTCTTTTCCCGTTTTTCTACTTTATAAAGTTTTATGTCAAATAATTGCCTGGCTGGTATCTTTTTGTCTGGAATAAAAACGGATGGGAAAATTCACATCAAATTGTCTTTTCTCAAATGATAGTAAATAAATATGATGGCAGATCTATCATCACTCTGCCCTCTCCTGATAATATAATGTAATTCAGTGTAGCTTGGTTAAGCTCTCACAAGTACTTTACATTTCTGCTGTCTGAATGGGACATTTTATATCCTCTAAGAAATTTGATATAATGGACATGCACATATAAATTTACATTTATTTACCTTGAATCTTAACCCTCAACTGCTAAGGTCTGAATGTTAATTCTCGAGCTCCCCACTTACAGCCACACATTTCCTTGCATGTTAGTTTTGATATTTTGCTGTCTTAAAAGTATTCCATATCCAGTGGTTGTCTTTATTCTCATCACCAATCTGCTTGACAATTTGATTACTGACCATGAAAATACGATATCCGAGGCTTAAGAATATTAACATTTTAATGTTTGTGTGATCTTCTTACGACTACAAAACTCCAGCGATAAAATTCAAACACGCTTTATTCTTCATTCAACTGCCTATGACGGCGCGAACTCAACCCATGCGGTGAAAGCGAAAAGCGGTTACGACTAGAAAACAAACAGATACAAAAATTACTCAGTAAAATGACCTAATCGTAAACAGAAACTCGACGAAAAGATACCGTCTAACACTTACATTTGTTAGGAGCTGGTAACTGAATATTGACTGCTTGAAGCGAAGAAGTAACAAACTGCAGAAAGCGAAACTACAAGAACTACTCACAAGCGAAAATGACTGATCGAGAACCCTAGAAATGACTAAATTAAGCCTTAAATACCTCTAAGAGAACGAATAAATTAAGCACTAAATTCCTGATTAAAAAGACTGACAACTGCATTCCTAAGAGAGGAATGCAACCCCGCTAATGAGCAGGCGTTTGGATCTAACAGTTTGTTTTAATGAATGTTTTATAGAACCTTGGTAAGGCTATAGTGATGAAGAAAGCTATGCTGATGAAGAACGTTTCGATGTGTCAAAATCACCAAAAAAAAAATGAAGGAAAAGGATTACAAGCTGTACAATGGTAATGTTGAGTGCAGGATGATAATTCTTGAGAGCCTTGATAATCCTTACGTTGTTCCCTTTATGATGAATTGCCAGGAAGAAAGTCCTACAATTATAAGCAAAGCACTTCCCATCGGAATTCAAGACAATGCAACTTTTGTCTTGAGCCTTGATACACTGGAACACAGAAAAGATTTGTTCTCAGATGAAAATGGGTCATTGGTCATGACAGGATGTAAGGCCAAGTTCTACACCATCATCAGGGATGAAGGGGGCAAAGTGGCTGAACCTGAAAAGCTCAACAGTCAAGAAAGTGCCAACGTTGCAGTGAGAAGAAGAACGTACACATGTTCCTCCTACACATCATATCACAAGACAATTGTGTCCATCGAATTTGGTGAAGCTATTGAAAAATAGTTCCCACTCGTGCTTCTCAATTACAATTTTGATGGTCAGCCCACAAGATTTAAGATCAAGAAGCATGGTAATCGAACCTCATCCAATATGGCACACAACCGATCCAAAGAGAGCACCAAGCTTAAAGTTGCAGATAAAGCTGTTGAATTTGGTCCAACGAGGGCAAGTAAACCAAGTCTCTGAACTTAGAGTTGACGTAACATTTCAACTTGGTCCATTCTATGTGCTTGTAACAAGTTTTAAGAATACAGTTCTTCGAGTAAAGGGAGCAAACAACCACCCCTCCTTTTTAGGCCCTGTCATGATCTGCATGACTAGAGACGAATCCACGTACCTATCATTTATCCATTGCCTTATCCGTGAAAATCCTGGTCTCAGTGAATTCCTTCGTGCCACAGGCACTGATGATGAACGTGCGTTAACGAATGCCCTCGGGGCCGGTTTAAGGAATGCAACACCTTTGCTTTGTTACATTCATAGCCAAAGAAATATCAAGGAGAAATGTAGAAAGCTCGGTATTTCCTCAGCACTAGTGTCCCGTATTTGCCAGGATCTCTTCAAAGCAAAAAGTGGATTAATTTGGTCAAGTTCACTAAAAGAGTTTAACAAGAATGCAACAGCACTCGTGGAAGGGTGGGACACCCTAGAAAGGTCCGAGACGTCTGGCCCACCAGCCTTTACACAGTATTTTCGCACCCACAAGCTTAATGACATGCGCACAAAGACGGCTGCATTTGTTCTGAAAGACCTTGGCTTCGGAAACAAGCCATATGAACAGAACATGCCTGAGTCAGTAAATGATATAATGAAAGATTGGACGAAGTTCATTCCCCAGGACATGGACAGACTCATTATAAACCTATATGACTTTGTGCAGTCGTTCGATCAAGAGGAAGAAATGGCATGGTTTCAGTTGTCCGACAAGTGGGAGGTCTGCCACCAGTTTCAGCAACACTTACTGACAAAGAGTCATGCAGAGATGACCCAAGAAGAGCGAAAGGCTTTCCTCAAAAGGGCTAGCAAAGTTTGCCCCGATCCAGAAGCATACAAGAGGTGCTACAATTTTAAGGTCACACCATTGACACGTTCCTCAGCTCATTCCTCTATAAGGCAAGCAGCGTGTGATCTCAGCGACCTTTCACAGCTGAGTGGCCACTTTCCAAAGAGGAACAATCGAGTCTGCTGGAAAAAGCCAAGACTGTGCTGTGCAACGACCAGTTCCGCCAGGGTTTCAAGGATAGTGTGTACTTTGTGGACAGTGGAGGACCCCTTCCTCACCGGGTTCAGTGCTTTAAGAGTGGAAAATGTACTTGTGATTGTAATTTCTTTGGGCGAAACAAGCTTTGCCATCATTGCCTGTCTATTGCCATCCATCTTAACTGTGCGGCAAACATTGTGGAGGCCTACCAAGGTCGACGTCTCAGCCGGATATCAGCAGCTTCTGCTCCAAAAAATGTTGGTGGGAAAGCTCCATCTCGCAAGCGGCATTTACCTGCAACTGAAGTAGCAGTCCACCATTCAGATACAGAAGCAGATGCACAGAATACAGAAGCAAATTTTGAAGCTGAAATTCTCAATCCAACAACTCTTGTTACAAGAAGAGCAGCTAGACCAGTGGATCCCCACCCTCTGGGCCTTTGGTTCTTAAAAAGATTGCCGGTAACATCAAGAAGTGTGCTGGCTGCTGGAAAGCTGTAAAATCTAATGTTGTGGGATTCCAGAGCGCCGATGATAAGCTGTATTGTTTTGCTAGATTTGAGCGCTATCATTTTTTCAACAAGGAAACGAATGCTTGGCAGTTGGTAACATCGACGAGGCACCAGCACTTAAACCCTGTGTGCACAAAGGTGTCTTCAAAAATAATATCTGATCATAGTCTCATCGTCTCTAGTAGCCTGCGTCAACTGGTTATGGAGAGATTCCAGTGTAATTTAGATTTGTAAGTGTCTGTCATTTCCTTGAATGAGGTTATCAGGGTTCGTACACTCATTTCAAGAAACTCAATTGTATGTTCCCTTCATCCTCTTCCCTGAAGGTTTGCTTTTTAGTGGAACTACGTTGCATGCCTTTAAAGCTAAAGCTGGCAACTGAAAATTACCTAGCAAACAGAAATCAAAGAGAAAGACATTCCATATCGCGAACGTCCCTTCTTAGAGGTTGACAAAATGAAATTATTTTGAAGTTTTCTATGAATTGGAGTATTATAAATCCTCTTGGGTTTGTCCTGAGACAGCCTATTAAACGGTTTGAAGTACGAGCCTTGAAATGACAGTTAGCTATCATTCATTTTCTCTGAATTTGAGATCGTCTTTGCTTTAGTTGGGCAAACAGCGTGCACAAAAGAAACGTTTAAGGCTAGAAGTGATTTGGAAATGTTTACATACGAAACGTTTGCTTTGTACACATGTATGAACGTTGCAGTTTTAAACATTGTGTTAGAGTTAGTTACAAATTATTGAGATTTAGCTCAATTTATATTTGTTTTCAAATTCCAACTACGGCAGAGATCACATGTAATCTTTGGCATTGCAGAGAATGTTTGTTGGTTGGCTACTACTTTAGATCAAACTAGAAGTTTTTTTTTTAACACAGTTTTTATTTCCTGCCTTACCCTGTATGCAAAGTGGAGTACCAGTGTTAGAGTAGAGGAGAAATGGTGCATGTGTCGGGAGGTATTCTTAACACGAAACTGTTGAGGTCTAACAAATATTTAATGCAAGAGGCTTTGAAACACACCGGCTAAAAGGCTTCTTCATTAATAAATAATATATATGACACCAGTTATTAAATTGAGTTCATCCTATAAAACGTCATCCAGTCTACTTTTCTCAAATAACTTAACAGTTAGTTCTTTTCTACTTTCCACCGACGAAGTATTATCCTAGCAGCAATCTGAAAACTCTTCCAATGTTGTCTTTCGTTGTCATACTCCAGACCGATCCACCATACAATGACTAGCCAGCGATCATGACCTCCCTTCCTCCCTACGTTTCATCTCGGACCCTCCCTAAAGAAAAGGACGCCTGGTCGCAGGTTATACAATAACTACATGTATTTATAGGCTTTATCGTGACGTTTTAAATTTTGACTCTTTCATTAATCTTTATTAAAGCCTTGTCTGTCATAATTCTCAGGGATTTCTGCACAGCCCTATACATTAATTATCCATGTATTACTTCCTCACAAACAAAGAACAGGCGTGAACAAGACAATGCATGCATAACTATTGTATGGGGCTGTCCGGAAATCTTGCCCTTCCTTTAAACAGTATAATATGCGTGTACTTTAAATTCTATTCAAATATATTAAGGAAAAAAGTCTAAATAGGAAGTCAACTCGCCGCTCCACTAAAAATTGGATGTTGACGTAACCAGATCACAATGTGCACAATTTTAACTATAAAGTCAACTCACTTCATTACTTGACGGTATTTCATACACCTCCACATTTCTGCTGAAGCAACAAAAAGCTATTATAGGAATCTGTTCTAACTGCAAACAAATGCAGATGGGCAAGACAAACAAAAAAATACGAGTGATTCATGTTACCAGTCATCCATGGCTTCCTCGAGAAACGTAGAGAGGTTGCTTTCCATTTCGTGGAGCCTGGAACGAGTTCGTGAACCCGCGGGAGAATGAGCCGAACAAAAATGGTGGAAGGAACAAGGAACCTCATTATCGGTCTTTTTCGAAGTACTCCGGTCCACAGTGAAGGGATTAATACAACTTGTGCCCGAGCCTGAGCCGTAGACTTTAAATTTGCGGCCCACAACGGTTAAGATTTCGCCGACATGAGTGATCTATCCAGACTACCGGTAAGTCAAATCTTTAGGTTTTTATTTCTATGATGTTTTTTTTTTTTTTTTTTTTTTTTTTGGGGGGGGGGGGGGGGGGGGTCCGTGGAGGGGGTCCGTCGGGGTAGTCCGTGGACCGGTCCGTATAGTAGTCCGTGGACCCGGTCCGTATGGGGGTCCCCTCTCTATATCCACGGCTCCAAAGTTCTGCACAAATATGGCCAGAATGCCAGTTTATATGGTATAGGAAACTTGAACCTCAGGGTCACGGGGCAAACGATAAAACTTGATCGATTCCCATTGAGGATTTCGCGTTCGAAAATTGTTGTTGCAGAATGCTGAACAACAAAACCACTTCACCATTGTTGTCACACTGCCGCCATATTTGTTGTTGTCCCTACAAACCTCGAGACTAGTACCCAGACCTCCCGGTATGAAAGTCCCTAATTAAACCACCTTGGGAAGTACTCTCATCATTTTGGGGACTTTGGGGTCAGTAATAGTTTTACAACAGCCCAATAAAAAAATAAAATGTATAGATGCTAGTTTTCTCCTCTTTTTCGAAAGGGAACTGAACTAACATATATGTAGAATAGTCCAGCACAACCTTTTCCCCTTGAGAATGAAAGTAAAAGAAAGCGACTGTGATTGAAAAATAGGCACTCAAACCATCACATGTATTGCAAATGAATATTGATGCACATCTTACATGACTAAATTTTGTTTGTAGTTTTAATTTTGTTAACAGGGGAGATTTATAACGAAGTACCTTTTAAACTGAACAAGAGCAACAAGACATGAGCTTGCTGCATTTCCTAGTCAGTTTGTAGAGTGATTAATTAGATACCAATGTCAAACACCAAAGCAGAAGCTAGGTCAGGTATAAAAAGGTTGCCTTTTATTTTGATAATCTGTTGGCTAGTTTAATTTAGTATAGCCTATGATTTGTCACCACAATTTTCAAGAAAAAAATCGAAGTAATGAAAAATCAAAACAAAACATTACATATTCTCAATAGAACAGATCCACAAAATCATTCTCACGATACTAAACAAGCATTATATTAGGCGGACCAGTGGCAGTATATATTAAATTGGATGACGAGACCTGTTTATGCAGCGGAAATAAAAGCACGTAGAAAATTATAGAAAACTAACTTCTTCATGTCTCAGCCGTTCAAGGCTATTTTCGATTGATTATCGTGCATGGTTTTTTGGCCTCGCGGCTAAAATCAAATTCAGACGGTACAGCGTTCTCCTTCAGTCTGCGTTTATAATTGTGCCCCGTGATCTGCGAACGGATAATCAACTCGAAGCAGCTTGGCGAAAAATGGGCACTGCAAACATAACCCAAACAAAAACATTTGACCCTCCCCCACCCCCCTCAACCTATCCAGGACAAAAATAACCGGATGTGGAAATAACAAACTGGGAGTGTTACTCATATAACCGCGTTCATCTGTGCACAAAGTAGTTAATTGCGTGGCGTGTGATTGTACGGTGAAAACTTGAAAATGGGCAAGGATATCCCAGGAATAGAAAGAGGGAAATATGCTTGTGGTGAATGCGAGGATTTCATGAGGTCTGATGGAGCAACTTGTGGCTATTGTGGCTGTTTGCCGACTCACCATTCTAATCCTCTGACTCAGTTGATGGCACATCGGCTGCGGGAACAAGTGCAAGTACAAGTCTAGAGAAGTAAAAAGATGAAGACCTAGGGTGGTTCCCGAACCCAAAGGGCGAACATGCTAAATTTTCAAATAGTACTCTGCCAAAATTCTACCTGTTCTTTTGGACCGCTTGTCCCTACAAAGAACGCATTCGCCACTGTTTCGTGACTGAAAGAAAGCGCCAGTGGGAAGTTCGCGAGGCTTTGAAAGCGGGAGATTCATGGAGGAGAATTTTAGCGCAAAACGCCATAACGCTACCACGATTAAGAACAACATTGATGACCTGTCAAAGCTGAAGGCCAAAATCGATGAACTGAATGCGAAAGTAACCGAAGATGATCTTGCACTGTTCACTTCAAACGGACGGTATATTAAATCTGGCCACAAATTTAGTCATGATGCCAATGGAGAATTTCTGGAGAGTTTGAAATCAATCAAATCTTTTTAAATTTTTGGCCGATTCATCATTTTAAATGACACCAAGCAAACTCGATATTTGTCAATTTCTGGAAGTTCTCCATGGAAGGGAAGCAGGGGAGTCAGAACCCGCACAGTCTTGTCTTTCTGCTAAAGATTTATCCAGGGATCTTGCCAGTACAGAATCAGAGTATGACCGGTGGGTTCCTACACTTTTGGTTTGTACTGGAAAGTCTCGTCAAGAAATTTATGACATTGGCTTTAAACCTGACAGAGTAGTAAAACTGTTAAGAGAACTGAAGGGAACGGTTTTGTGCGTGGGAAAACATCAATATCCCGGCCAAAGACATGGTAGAACTGAGGCTCAAGGAAAAGAAAGTCAAACTGAAGCGAAAGATTGGCGAAATTGAGAAGACGATGGAGTCGGTGCGCGGCAAATGGACTGATGCTCGAGTTGGAGACCTCGAAGAACAAACAATAGCTCTTAAAGAATCTTTGGAAAGTACAATGGCAACATTGGAGCGTCGAAGCAAACAGGATGAGCAACGATTCAACCAAGCTTCCAAGAGGACTGCTCGTCGTCTTCTTGCTGAGCAGAGAATCCCAAAACGAAGATTGGGTTCAGGACGAAAACAAGAGCTTGACTCAGAAGATGAGGAATGGCTAGTGAAGTGCATTGAAGATAAGGCGACCATTCACGGAAGAAGGCATGAATCTGTTCTTTGTACGCATCACAGAGTTAAATGCAGAGATCTTCTAAATATTGCCTATTACCGTCGATTTAAGCAAGGGAAGAGACTTTTGAAGTCGGTTCCAAGCATTACCACTAGGGCCAGGGCAACAAATAAGAGGTCGCCAAGCGAAGCGTCACTTAGGGAAAGGATTATCGTGTAGCAAAATACCACCCAAGACTGGAGATCGTGGAAATTAGTGCACTCACCATCAAAGAAAGCAAATACAGCTGGCTACAGAAGAGTTTTTTTCAGGCGACAATGCCAATGGGAGCCTTTGTATCAGCATTGGTGATAAGGCATACTTGCGTCCAGAAACATCCGAGGGAGCTAAAGAAGCTCGGCAGCAAACTATTTTGCAGCCGTCAGATGAGACCAGAGCTAGATCCTTGCCAGTACATGATTTTCCCAAGGCATCAGTGTACATTACCCCATCTGCGTTTAGGTTTATCCGCAGAGACAGAAGTGGTTGAAGAAGAGGTTACACTGGTCACCAAAACGGATAAAGCTTACGTGCCCACTCATGCATCAACTTGGGCGTCCAACAGCATGCGTCTTCGGTGGGAAAAAAATTTCCCACCAGATGGTGCTTGCATACTGTCAAATTTGATTGACTGATCCCGCATCAACGCATTCAAAGGCGATAGAACTAAAATAATGGTCACTGACTTCCATCCACGCGTCAAAAACGAAATGCAAAAGCTGAAATATTAAGGATTTTCCATACTACCAAAACAGGTAGACTGTTTTTTCGGAGAACTTAACACTTTCCGTTACCGACAAATGTCTTTGAATTATGCGCACGTGATCAACAGATGACACCATATAGGTAAGCGCACGTGATCACATTCCTAAGCGCCTGAATCCCGTGAGAAATAATCGCGCGCTATTCCGTGAATAGCAAGGGAAGATCTTTTATTCAGGAAAAAACAAAAGGATAGGAGAAATCCTCCGAGCTGACATAATCGATGACATTAACAGTTCCTTGAAGCTGACCACCTCATTTTCTTCGGTCGTTATAAGTTCACACCTATCTCCTTCGGGAAAAGAAATATTCTAAAAAACTTTCAGTTTCAGTTTCGATTTTCGAAAGATCAAAGCGATGAAGCGCGGCGAGCGAAGGAATGTTATGACGTGTGTATCCCTTTTTATGAAGCAGCGTAAAGCCACGAGACCCACAGGCTCCCCAAGCTGAAAATACGTGGTGTATGCGACAGTTTGTGTATATAGAGAATTGTATGGGAAAATCACCGATCGTAAAAAAATTAGGTAAATAACTATCTCATTTGAAATAAAGTTTTCCTACCCCAAATGTGTGACGAACTTGTCTCTTTTGCCGAGTTTCGAGTCATTCTGACGCCGTTTAGTGAAGTCATCCGGAAGGCCGTTACTGAAATAATAGGAAGGCCGACCACTCCATCCATCGCTGGCCAGACCTCACTCCACAAATCGTTTTCTCCTCAACAGGAAAAGTCCCGAATCGCATTAAAAACAACAGTTCCATAATTAAAGCCCAATAAATTTCACTCCAAATACGTGTGTTTCGGCGGCCGAAAGACTCGTGACGAACGAAAACTTTGCCTTAAAATTCACCTCTTCGGCTTTCCTCAGAGGCTTGTGACAGGGCAGTCAACAACGGAAACTCGCAAGGTAGTTTCACCCTCAACTCTGATTGGTCCATTTGAATTTGACCGCGCGCTGGCAACACGACCGTTGTTGACTGCCGGGTCACAGGTCATTGTTTTACCAATACAGAAAGTATCCTAAACATTCATAAGAGCTAACCTTAAGCCTAAAAACGTTTATTAGGCCTAAGGTTAGCTTTTATGAATGTTTAGGATACATTCTGTATTAGTAAAACAATGACTTGTGACCTGTGACCTGTGACCTGTGTTTTGTACCTGCCCCCCGTTTGTCGCCAACGGCAACTGTCACGGCAGTCTCTCAAAAAGCAGTCTACCAGTTTCGGTAGTATCAAGTGGGCAAAACAAACTAATTTAAATACATCCTTCTTTTTCTCCACAATGTTTCTGAGTGCTTCTACCTGCGGTTCACGAAGAGAGATCGACTCTAAATTAAGGAGACGCAGAACATTAGATAGCATCTCGGTGAACTTGTCCCCTCGTGAAATCGTGAAACCCTCAGTAAGATCGTGGAATTTCAAGACTTCATACATTACCAAATGCGGAAGTCCTAGAATCTAGGACTTCGACATCCTGTGTTTCGAGAGCCCTTCGTTTTCTCGTGCCAAGGCCCCTTCGACTAAGAGAAACGAAAAGGGCGATGGGTACGAGAATGGGAGTCAAAGGACAACCTCGTTCTCAGGGTCTCCATTGCCTCTTCATCGACAAGAGAACCTGGGAACGAGGTTGGTCAAAGGGTTGATGAAAGTAATAGATTGTTATGTGAATTAAGAATGTCTATACTAGGAGCGGTATACATGTTCTGCGGATAAACGATTTAGATGCTCTGTAACTGCGTATGACGTTCAGCCCTACCGTTCATCCTCTTTTAGCGCTGGGTTCCCAAAGTTGTATCTACTTCGTGACATCTTACCGTTTGCTCCTTAGTGCCTCGATATTTCAGTTGTTTTGGAGAATACATTAGATTGCGTCAAAATGAGCTCTAGATGCTGAATGTACGTGAAGAAATAAAGTGGTTTTCTCTGTGTTTGGTATTGCTTTGTTTTGTCTGTTATCCAAGAGGCGAATCTATGCAGACCATTTTATAACCAAAATTTAGGGAGATAAGAGCGCGGAACCATTGTTTTGCGGGTCTCCAGCCTGGCCCTTCTCTTCAGTGGAGGTTATACCTTGAAGATCAGACCGTTAAAGGGGAAATGAAACCGGAAATATCAAGACCCACATCTCTGTAATAAACCACACTTTTGAGGCACCGAAAGAGTGAAAGAAAATTCTGGGTAACTTTTAAATTATATGAAACCTTACTTTTTCGCCCACTGAAAAGGGACCCATCGTTTGTTATGTCGCAGGGGTCTAGGACGTCTAGGGTGTTAAAATCGTATACCCCTTAGGCAATCTTTAAGTAAAAATATGGTGTTCACCCCACACCTAAACATCCTCAAGGAACATTCTTAAAAGCACCCCTACTCAAGCCAACCCGTTATTATAAAAAAAGGTCCTGGGGACGAATTTTATGAAACGTAGTTTTGAGCACATTATGGAAAAAAACAGTTATTTCTGTTTTGTTTGTTTGTCTGTGTCTTTGTGTTGTGTGTTTCCTTATTTTCTTTCTTTTTGCGTGACTCAACTGTTAAAAGTCACGCAACAAATTGTACACCCCCGTCCTCCCCCTGTATGAAGTGCTTGCTAATTTCCAGGCCTCTTCGTGTGATGGCTTGAGCAAGAATGGCAGACGGGGAAGACGTTTTGGTTATCAAAGGACAAAGAATAGTGCTCCCAGACTCCATTATTTCAGGATGTGTAGTCGTGAAAAACGGACAAATTGTAGGTATCGAAGCTGGATATAGTGCCATCTCAGCGCCATTGGGAGCAAAGGTAGTGTAATTCGTTTTCTGTCATTCATATTCTTTTGGGTTCCCCAAGTCACTAGAGGGTGGCACTACAGGAAGGGGGCGTCTTCGACATGATTCATAGGAAGAAGATGGCAACTAACGCTTAACGAAAAAAATTCTCCAAATTTGCATGCGCCCTCCCTTGATGGAGTTCAAGTGTTTTTAATGCAAGAGCAAGCAGACTTGCACCATGTCAGCATATGGTTTTCGGCCTTTTTGCCCTGAACGTTTATATTAATGTGAAACAGGATTAGCCTTCGTACAACAGAGGTTGCGTGGAGTAAGGTCTATAGATCATTAGCCAGTATAGATCAAATGCATAACTGGTGGCCAAAAATGTATTCTTTTATGTGCTAATTAGACTCACTAGCCTCGCTCTCAAGCAACATCACTTTTGTATTTTTCCCATGCAAACGAGAGTAGTGAGTCTAATTAGCACATAAATGAAAGAATAATTTTTTGGCCGTCATTTATGCATTCATCTGTAGAGCAACTCATCTCATATGCTTCTTTTCCGAGGAGGCATGGGAAAGGGGCAGAGATGCTATTTCCACTAGATTAGGAGATGAAAATGACTACGGGAAATTTATTTTTTATTTTTGACAACAGAGGATACATAGCTGATCATAATGTTCAAAGAGCGCGCATCTTTTCTAAGGAGGTGTGAGAAACGATCTGATTTGCTACACTGTATTACCCATTGATTTTGAGATGAAAGCAATAATTATTACTTCTGATCGGCTGTCATTTCTGTTAGAATGGAGAGATGACGTAGCATCATGGTTCTGCGTGTCATTAAACCATGAAAATTCTTGTGATGCTATCTTGTTTGTCACTTTTAGCACTTGCTTGATTGCCATGTGTAAAACATGTGTTTTAAGAAATAGATTTCATGTTGCCGTGCATTAGTTCAGTAATACATGTAGACCACAGATGACGTCAAAATGTGGTAAGAACAGAAAGTGTCACTAATGTTCTTGCCACATTTTGATGTCTTCTGTGATCTATTTTACTGAACAGGCACACAACAACATGCACTCTATCAGATTTGTTTTGTATAAAAGGAATTTAAAAGGTTTTGGTGATGACATCAGCTATTTGTTTGTCCTCTAATAGATCATACAGTAGGTGAGAACCAATCAAATTGTGTGAATTATTGAGTTTATTATATAAATATATGAGAAGCTTAAATGGATTAAAATGTTCCCTGTGTGTTTGGCTGTACTACCACATGAAAGGAGACATCCAGAGAAATACATGTATAGCACTTGGTAGTGTGAGTCAGTCAAGCGTAGAAAGAGGGTATGGTTCTACAGTGTTATTGGGAACACCTAATTTTTTTCTCAGGTCTTAGACGCAGAAAATCTTGTTGTTATGCCTGGAGTGGTTGACAGTCACGTCCATGTTAATGAACCTGGAAGAACGGAGTGGGAAGGATTTGCAACAGCAACGCAAGCTGCTGCTGCAGGTGGAATTACTACTATTGTAGATATGCCTTTGTAAGTCCTTAGGTCCTTCTAATCCATAAGATTGCACCTTGATACAGGTTCCTAGATATAGATACATCCTCTCACTTAGAGTACGTTGTCATAGTCTTTGCCTCACTGCATATTATGAGAGGGAGGCCTTGTGAGGGAGAGGCACAAAAATCCTTCCATAAAAAAAAAATGCAGAAAGTTGCTCTAAATCTAAGACATTTAGCCGAGCAGGGTTGGTGCTGTAGGGTGTCAGCTCTTGCCTTGTACTGTTATGGCCTGGGGTCAGTTCCTGGACTCAATGTCATATGTTGGTTGTGTGTGTTGGTTTTCTAATATGCTCCAAGAGGTTTTTATCCATGTTCTTTAGTTTTGCCCCCTTATTGAAAAAGATTTCGTTTTTATCTGCTTTTAGTTTTACCACGCACCGGTGGCTCAGTTGGTTGAGCACCGGGCTGTCACGCGGGAGGTCGCGGGTTCGAACCCCGGCCGGATCAACACTCAGGATCTTAAAATAACTGAGGAGAAAGTGCTGCCTTTGTAATTTCATCTGCAAATGGTTAGACTTTCAAGTCTTCTCGGATAAGGACTATAAACCGTAGGTCCCGTCTCACGAATATCTTCTATGTTTATAAGTTCCCTGTGGGAGGTTTAAGAACCCAAGCACTATTCGAGAAGAGTAGGGGATAAAGTCCCCGGTGTTGTGGCTGTCCTGTTCTCTCCAGCAGAAGTGGCCGGCTTGGCGGTTGATGTCTCTAAAAAGGCTTGTGGTGTATGAGGCCACCTAAGCAGAAACAGCCACAAGTCCAAAAGGGACTTTGCAGAGTGCTGGAACATGTAGATGCAGATGTAGATGTAGATCGATTTGCGATCCTGCAATCATATGGAAATCAAAGTATATGATTTGACTTTTAAAGTCTTGCCATTTAATAGATCAATATCATTATAATAATTGTGCAAGGACAATTTTCTCAGACTACTTGCTAGAAGGGCAAGCACCCACTCAATCAATAATTTAGAAAATTCAAAAGTACTCCATAGGAAAAAAAGATACGTTATTTTTCTTAATTATTAGTTAATGAATGTAGGCAAGTGAGGGAACTTCTCAAGTTTGCTTTATACCCAGTGGGAAGTTAAAATTTGAACATTTTTCTGGGCCTGTCGTCTTGTTGTAAATACATAGTTCACTCATACACTCAACAGGACACATGGTGACAATATCTGGAACTGAGTTTCCGCCTCATGACTTTCAATCCTGGATGTAACATGGAATTAGCCAAAGCATATCCCTGAGACCACGAGAGTCCACCACAGATAGGGTGCCCTTGATTTACTCAGGTCACCATTTGACTAGCATGGGTGTTTTTGTACTTTTGACCTGTCTCTTATTCAAGACAGACAATTATTTGCAAAACCTCACTACATCACTTCACTTCATGCCAGACGTTTGAATTCATAGCAAGATGCAGTTTTCACCAGATGGAACAGAAGGCACCAGTTGTTCGAGGGGTGGATAGTGCTATATCCACTGGATAAATCACTATCCACTATATAACTCAATTATTATTGGTTTTGCTAGTGTCTATCCACTGGATAGTGATCGATTTATCCAGTGGATAGCATTATTCTCCTTTTGAACAACCGAGGCCAGATGTAATTTGC
Source organism: Montipora capricornis (assembly GCF_036669925.1). Classification (NCBI taxonomy): domain Eukaryota; kingdom Metazoa; phylum Cnidaria; class Anthozoa; order Scleractinia; family Acroporidae; genus Montipora; species Montipora capricornis. The sequence goes on along the minus strand of NC_090883.1, from coordinate 29,493,870 downwards.
TATGACTCAATTTTGATGGGTGGGTAAATATTGGAATACCCCAAGAAAAACCCTTGAAGCAATTTGAGGTTTAGATTGACTGAGACTGCTCATGTACAGACATAGACTTGGGACGCAAGGAACATGAACTCTACACTAGCCATATTTCATGAGGCTTACATTATGGGACTTTACCTGATGTTCACCCAACCAGGTGCTAACCCCCTTTAACAGGACCTTACTTCAGTGGACAGACGGGAACTTGTGTTTCCATTAGGCAAGCTGTACACTCTAACTTAAGATTTGTTATCACATTGTTATTGTGTTTCTGCTTCATCATTAGGAATTCCATTCCACCTACCACCACTATGGATGGTTTTAACACCAAGCTGAATTGTGCAAGGAACAAGTGTTGGACAGATGTTGCCTTTTGGGGCGGAGTGATACCGGGAAATCAGGTATGGAATGTATGATCCACTACTCCCATGTTAAAGATATTAGAAATTTTTATACAGTTTAGGCTACTAGCAAATATTAATTATTTATTTGTGAATGTTATTCTTATTTTTGGTTATTTGATTTCGTGTTCAAGATTCAAATTTTTTAAGAAAACAGTTTCTTTTTTATACATGTGTATTACATCGTCTCACATACTGTAATGGTAAAACAGACCTGTTGCAAATAAAATTCAATCTGCTTCAAGAAACTTGATTCAAATGAACTATGTTCAAATAAATTATGATGTTTTCGATTTTGTGTTGTTTGAAAATCCCAGGGAGATCCTTGTCCAAGGTGAAAAATGAAATTAAAAGTCTTTACCAGCCTTGTTTTACTTGCATTACTTTGACATTTATTAAATAATCAATAATAAACAGTGTTTTATTAACAGGCTGAAATTAAGCCCATGGTCAGTGCAGGCATCAAGGGATTCAAGTGTTTTCTTGTGCACAGTGGTGTGGATGAATTTCCATGTGTTACAGAAAATGACGTGAGGTTGGCAATGATGCAAATGCAAGGAACAGATGCAGTGTTCCTGGTTTGTGGGTTTAAGACTGTCTTTAGAACCTTATAAACTTGCTTATGTTGTCTGTAGTATTTGTAGAAATGTGATTAGTAAAGAGAGCTCACCTGGAATTCTGTAATGGCTCATGAAATTACTGGAAACCAATTCAGAGTTCTTTTGCAAAATTTAAATGTCACAATGAGGAATAATGGAATAAGAATAACACAATTTTTTTTTTTCAATTTTGGAATGATGGAATGATGCCATTTTGTGGGGTGAAATAACAACTTTTATTAAATTCTCAACCTCGTTTAGTGCATTTCTTGTGCTCTGATTGGTTTACTCAATCTTGGTTATCAGCTCATAATTATATGAGTGTACATGTACCTTAGTTTGACCTTATATGGTAAATGATTGCACTAAGTGTTGCTAAGCTAATTAAAATTATTTTCGCCAGAAAGCGAAATTTCTCTCTGAATAAAGCAAAGAAAAAAAAGTTTCTGTGGAAAGTTTGGATCAATTCTGACGTTTAGAAGTACAGGAAAAGGTAAGAATTGTTTTTGTGATGAGCCTGCGTCTGTCTGATCACCAGGTACTACACAACATCGCATCTTCATCAATTTTTTTTTCGATCTGATTTTCTCGCTTTTTTCGCTCCTATTTCGTACATGTACTTCCAAACTTTAGATTAGAAGTTTAAGGAATTTAATAAAACAATTCTTCCATTCCCGCTTGTTGGATACGAGACTGGTTATAGCCAACTCGGTCTAGTTGGCTATTTACCACCTCATATTCAACGCATGCTCATGGAATAATTCTTAAATATTGTTCAGAATAAGTAGATTTCTTCAACGGAATAATGAGTTCGTATAAACATAACAACTTTCTTTAATTTTCCAGACATGTTTCGACGGTACATCCGTCATCTTCAGTGTTACATATTTTGAAATCGCCGTTGAATTTAAAGCGCACGCGATCTTACAAACTTCGTTACATTGCGTTGTCAATATTGCGTATTAAATCAAAACAGAACAAAACAAAAATTTAAATGAGTGACGCTTAGTTCCTTACAGGGAGAGAGTCAGGTTAATGTGTTTCACCTGCTGGTTGAGATCGGGTTTCTCCCATTTTATATACATGGATTCCTTAAGTTTCACTTGGTACTTAGTGGCTGCAGAGTCCAGGATCTCGAAGCAATCCTGTGTGCAGGATGCCTTACAAGACTCTGAACTCTGCAGATGTTTAAAAACGTTCGAAGATCTGTCTGAAAGTAAGTGCTCGCGCACTCGTGTGGAGAAGTGTCGGCTGGTTTCACCAACATAACAAGCATTACAACTTGCACACGAAAATTTATAGACCACACGCGTGCGAAGCCCTACAGGGACAGCATCTTTCACATTAAAAAGACTCCTGACTTTGAAAGTAGTGAAGACTAACCTTATATCAATAGGTTTACATAACCGATTAGCAAGTTTGCGTATACACCTCTGTGCCGTGACTGAGAAGTGCCCAACGTAAGGGATTTTAAAGAAAAACTTAGGTGTTTCCTGGGGCTCGATTCCTGAATGAGACTGTGTTTTCCCTCCCTTGACTGCTGTCTGAATATATTTAGAAATATATTTGTTGATAAGGTTTTCAGGGAAGAGATTCCTCCGCAGAATGACAGACAATTTTTGAAGATCAGTATGGAACCCCATCCAAGTGTTGTTTATCTTAAAAGTTCTATCAATCAAGGTTTTGATTAACCCCAGTTTGTAGGTAAAGGGGCAAAAACTCAGATAACTGGTGAGCAAACCTGTGAAAGTTTTTTTCCGGTAAACGGTGGTTACACTTTGGTGCGGGTCAGTGTTATTGATTAGAACATCTAGGAAAGGTAGAACATGGTCAGCCTCCCGTTCCATTGTAAAGCGTATATTGGGGTGTTGATTGTTAATGTAATTGAAGAAAAGGGTTGCATCCCGTTCAGAGCGGAAAAGGCAAAATGTATCGTCTACGTAGCGACGATAGAATAAGACCTCTGAATCCCCGTATTGATCCAACCATATATTCTCATGGTGACCCATAAAGAGATTGGCTAGAACAGGGGCAAGGGGGGACCCCATGGCTACACCATCCACCTGGTCATAGAAGTTACCCTTGAACAGGAAGTGAGTTTCCTTGGTAGCAAACTCAAACAACCTTTTAAGATGTTGTTTACTAAGTTTCAAACCTGGGTTACCCTCAGTTATATACTTGACGGCAAGGTTAATACAATCATCTAGAGGGATGTTGGTGAAGAGGCTTTCAACATCGAAGGACACCATGAACATCCCATGCAAAGACAGCTCATTGATTTCCTTCACAAAAGTGAAGGAATCTGAAGCAATGAATGTGGATGGAATATGAGGTTGGAGTAGATTACTTAAGTATTTGGCCAAGCTGTAGTTGTAGGTGCCTATGGAGGAAACTATGGGCCGAAATGGTGGGGTGGAATTTGGCGCTCGTGGTTTGTGCATCTTTGGGAGACCATAGATCCTAGCAGGCTGGGATCCACTTGGATAAATGGCCTCATAAACTTCAGGATCAAAGTGACCTTTTTTCCTAAGTTCTCTAAGATAGCGCTGGAGTTTCCCTTCCCGGGTAAGGGTAGGGTCGGATGTAAGGACCCTGAATTTAGTAGTGTCGTTAATGATTTTAAATAAACCCTTGTCATATTCTTGTCTATCTAAAATTACTACCCCATTACCCTTATCTGGCCGCAATATTACCGCAATCAACACCCCAATCAACACCGCAATATACGCTTTACAATGGAACGGGAGGCTGACCATGTTCTACCTTTCCTAGATGTTCTAATCAATAACACTGACCCGCACCAAAGTGTAACCACCGTTTACCGGAAAAAAACTTTCACAGGTTTGCTCACCAGTTATCTGAGTTTTTGCCCCTTTACCTACAAACTGGGGTTAATCAAAACCTTGATTGATAGAACTTTTAAGATAAACAACACTTGGATGGGGTTCCATACTGATCTTCAAAAATTGTCTGTCATTCTGCGGAGGAATCTCTTCCCTGAAAACCTTATCAACAAATATATTTCTAAATATATTCAGACAGCAGTCAAGGGAGGGAAAACACAGTCTCATTCAGGAATCGAGCCCCAGGAAACACCTAAGTTTTTCTTTAAAATCCCTTACGTTGGGCACTTCTCAGTCACGGCACAGAGGTGTATACGCAAACTTGCTAATCGGTTATGTAAACCTATTGATATAAGGTTAGTCTTCACTACTTTCAAAGTCAGGAGTCTTTTTAATGTGAAAGATGCTGTCCCTGTAGGGCTTCGCACGCGTGTGGTCTATAAATTTTCGTGTGCAAGTTGTAATGCTTGTTATGTTGGTGAAACCAGCCGACACTTCTCCACACGAGTGCGCGAGCACTTACTTTCAGACAGATCTTCGAACGTTTTTAAACATCTGCAGAGTTCAGAGTCTTGTAAGGCATCCTGCACACAGGATTGCTTCGAGATCCTGGACTCTGCAGCCACTAAGTACCAAGTGAAGCTTAAGGAATCCATGTATATAAAATGGGAGAAACCCGATCTCAACCAGCAGGTGAAACACATTAACCTGACTCTCTCCCTGTAAGGAACTAAGCGTCACTCATTTAAATTTTTGTTTTGTTCTGTTTTGATTTAATACGCAATATTGACAACGCAATGTAACGAAGTTTGTAAGATCGCGCGCGCTTTAAATTCAACGGCGATTTCAAAATATGTAACACTGAAGATGACGGATGTACCGTCGAAACATGTCTGGAAAATTAAAGAAAGTTGTTATGTTTATACGAATATCTATATTGTTGCTGCTATCTAGACCTTTTGGATCAATAATGAGTTCTTTTTTACTGAAATAATGGAATAATGAACACCTGGTTATTCCTCTTCACCCCCCCTGAATGTCTGAATGGGAAATCCCGTTTGTCCTTGCAATTACACACACAAGAACCATTTTCACAATAACATGATATAAATAATTATTTCCTAATAATTGAGATCATTTCTTCAGTTCCATGCAGAAGTTGAGTTGCCTCAGGGACCACCCATCACAAGTCAGGGTACGATTGTAATTTAATAGATCATGCCTTTGTCTCAATACATCCAGTTAATCCTGAATTTCCATGACTGTTATGTTATTGAACTTTGGAATTACATGATTATAGTTTTTGAGTGTGCACATTATAGGAGGTGAAACAAGCTGAGTAAACATGTCTGTTTGTGTCTGGTGACTGAGTCTCGTCATGATGGTAATCATTGGCTCTGATAACACTTTAATTACCGGTACTTCTTTGTACGTGTACATTTTAGATCCCTCGAAGTATTCTACTTTTCTGGAATCACGACCAGAAAGCATGGAAAACCAAGCTATTGAAATGGTGATCAAGCTATGCAGAGAATACAGGTATACCGTCAGACAGTAGAATGAATATGTCTGTTGTTTCCCCCCTGGAATTTGTTGGCATGATAAATTGAGTGTCATAAACTGCAAGGTTGACATTCATCCGTTTTATATTAAGGGTGAATCTTTAGTAAACTCTGATTAGAAGGATTACACTGATTTGTGACTGACAGCAGCATGACCCATTGGTTAGGACGCTGGACTTGCGTGCAGACTCTATGACACTTCAAAGGCCCTCAGACTTGTGGGGTGCAAATAAAAATTAATAAATGTAAAAGTAAAAACAAAACCCCTTGCTACAATCCCACAACACACAAATATAGACCTAATCGGCTAACTCAATGTTGTACCCAATTCAAATCTCCCGGGACTAAGATTCTTTGTGTATTGTATTTGCATGATAATGTAGCATTCATATTTAAATGATATGGAAATACCTGGAACAAAACGTTTTATTCCCAAAGGGTTTGAATTGGGTACAACATTGAGTTAGCCGATTAGGTCTATGCTTACAATATACATAAAGTAAAAGAGGAATTTAATAACAGCTTAATTACTAACATTTAATCTATATACAGCCTGAGAGCAGTTTAGAATTGAGTGTCGTGAAACAAATACCGAGGCGAGTACCTCAACCAATCACAACAAGTGCAAACAGCACAATGAACCAATCCAAATTTGTAGCAATTCCGTGTAACTTGCTCATAGCGCTGGAAAAATCGCGCGCGTGCAAGTGGCAAAAATTTTGCTTTTGGTTTTCCTTCTCATTGGTTGGCTAACTGGCACTATTATATTTTTAAACCAATCACTAAGCGCTGCAATTGCAATCGCGTAATTACTTTCGACAGTCATTCGAAAACTGCTCTAAGTTCTTTTGTCCAAGTGCAGATTAGCCTACCAAGCCTCATTTTAGAGCAAGAGTTATTTTCAATTCACTGTGTGGTATCGAGGCTTGGTAGACTAATTTGCACTTGAACAAAAGAGTTAGAAATTGACCTCCATTTATGAATAAGGTCTATAACATTTCTTAAGGAGGCTCCAAAGAATTTCAACACTTAGAAGACTCTCCGTTTAGATCGCAAAACGCTACAACACGGTATCACGTAACAGCAATGTTATGGTACCATATGAAACACCGATTATTTCCAAACAAGATGTAATCATTATTGTGATGTACATGCAATAAGTTACCTTGGCAACTGGAAAGCCTAGCAAAAAAGCCTATATTTTGGATTTAGTTGCTCATATCTCAAAAACGAACTCGGTGACCCCTTTTTTATTGCTGAAAAGTGATTAGAAGGCCACGATGAAACATTCGGCAAAGTTTAAGAAAAATTCTGTGTAGAGGATTCAGAGCTTCCTTAAAAAAGTCACAAAATTAAGGTGGCTCTGATTCCACCTGACAGAATTTTTAAAACTTTGCCGAAAGTTTCATCATGCCCTTCTGATTACTTTTCAGAAATAAAAAGTGGGGGTCACCAAAATCGTTTTTGAGACATAATCAACTACAGACAAAATAAAGGGTGTTTTTACAGGGCTTGCCCGTTGCCACGGTGACATATTACGTCACAATAATGACTTTATCTTGTTCATCAATTATTCGCGTTTTCATTTGGTACCACAATATTGCCAATACATGATACACCGTTGTGGTGCCGATCCTTATATAAGTTGAAACTGGTTGGAGCCTCCTTAAAACAGTTGGAACCATAGGTTTATATTGTGCAACATGAATTTGATAATGCCAGCCTTATATCTGTGATGTTGTTGTCATTCCGTTCAAGGGTACCTTGTCACATAGTACACCTTTCTTCAGCCAGTGCTTTGCCCATGATTCGCCGGGCCCGTGCAGATGGGGTCCCTCTGACTATAGAAACTACTCATCACTATCTGTCTCTCACAGCTGAGGACGTGCCTGAAGGGGCTACTCAGTATAAATGTTGCCCACCAGTAAGAGATTGCAAGAACCGGGTGGGTGTAGTCAACAGAATTGACCTCTTTAGCTTGCACGTTTTGCTTTCCCATTTTCAGACCACGTGTTGTTCCCAAGGAATTTTTGTTCTTTTTTTCCATAGGATATGCATACATATGCACGTGCAAAAGACAGTTGAAAGAAAATGTTCTCTAGAGTAACATCACGTGGTCTGAAATGGGAAAACAAAACGTACAAGCTAAAGAGGTCTATTGTTGAGGGAAAAAACGGTTGCCAAAGATCTTTTAATGACAGATGCATTATAAGTAGGACGTTATACAATTGGGCAGAATAAAAACAAAAAAATAAGTAAAAGTAAGGTCATGTTTAACAAACATATTTCTGAATCATCATTATTTCATGATCAGTTCATTTAACTTATACAATCTAGACAAGCTCTACAGAAACTGAATTTGGAGGAACATTGGTGATGCTTCGAAATAAATTAAAAGTTGTCGTTGTGGGCTCACCTTTCTGCAGATTTAAAGAGAACAGTGAAAAAAAGAATAAAAGTTGGAAAAAGTTAGTTTGTCGTGTTGTAGTCTTGTTTACGTTGCCACAGTGTAGTCAAAAAGTCCCGATAAGAATGTAAATTTAATGCTGATCTGCCTTCAGTGAATATTGTATTTTACAGAATGGCTCTTCTGTAATTTAGATATGGAATTATTTATTCCTTTCAAAGGACTCTTTATGGGATGCTCTAAAGTCACGTGACATTGACTTGGTAATCTCGGACCATTCTCCTTGCACAGTGGATTTGAAATGTTTGGAAAAAGGAGATTTCATGGCGGCCTGGGGAGGAATATCTGGAGTTCAGTACGGTAAGCTCTACAAAGCTCTATGCACACTGGTATTTTTGCGTTGCAGTTGCTATTCACACACATGAATTTTCAAGCTTGCACGTTTTAATCCTGGCGAAGGCGAGGCAAAAGTTGGCTGTTTTCAGCTATTCTGTTAACACCCGGCAAAGTCGCTTCGACTTAGATGGCCTCATACACCATAAGCGTTTTTCAAACGTGACCGCCAAGCCATCGAAGGCGAGGCAAAAGTTGGCTGTTTTCAGCTATTCTGTTAACACCCGGCAAAGTCGCTTCGACTTAGATGGCCTCATACACCATAAGCGTTTTTCAAACGTGACCGCCAAGCCGGCATGTGCTAAAGCACAGGCTATAGATTCTGGACGATAGAGATAGACGATATTGGCCTTGGTTGCTCGAACGGTTGTTAGTGCGATTCATGGAATAGTTGATATCCCGCGGATCAAAACCAATGAGTGATTATCCACGGGATAAATATTCAGTTATTAGAGACAACTGGCATCACGTTTACGGCAAACGTGGAACTAAAATTCAATTTGCGTTTCGTCAATAATGGAAGAAATCATACTGAAGTTGATATAAGCGTATTTCTTGCCTCTTAGCTGCAACTATCATGTAACTAGTCAAAAAAGGAAAGACGAGCTCCCGTTTCCCGTTTCCCGTTTCCCGTTTTCTGTTTCACGTAAACACGATTCTAACAAAAGAGATTTAGCGTGACGTTAACGTGAAAAGGCGAACGGGAAACGGAAGGTTGCTGCTTATCATAAAAACGTGAAAATTCTCACGGTCATTCTATCATTTCTTTCTCTTTTAAGACTTGTCTGTAGTAACAATATACGTGCAAAAATTTCAGCGTGTTGATTGGCTGAGAGCACGTCAATTAATCCCAAACAGAGTGCAGAAAAGTGAAATTAGTGTAATAAAGGTGAAATTTTTATAGGAATATCATTCATTTTTCTCGTGCAATTTGGAATATATAAGCACTTGAAATTTTTTTCAAAGACTAGAAATTGCACTCGTCCAACGGGCTCCTTCCGCGATGATTTTGTTCGTCTTTGAAAAAAAATTACTCGTGCTTATTTATTCCAAATTGCACTCGAAATCATTTGATAACCTCTACCTATCATTACGAAAGGAATCAATTCTAACGCAAAACACACATTTCAACCTGACGTATGCTAAGTCTCGCCAGTCTCTAATGTATTTTAATAAAACCAATTGGCACTTTCGAAGTAAACGGCATTTGCACAGAATTGATCGCAGCTGTATTGTTTCTAGGTTTGTCCATTTTCTGGTCAAATGCATGCCGTCGTGGTTTCACCCTTCATGATGTTGTTCGTGTGTTGTGTGAAGAGCCAGCCAAGCTGAGTCGCTTGAGCCATCGCAAAGGAAAAATTGCAGTTGGAATGGATGCAGATCTTGTGCTTTGGAATCCTGATGAATCTTTTGTGGTAAAAAAAACATATTTCACAGAGGGATGCAATTTTTAGACATAGTAAAACAGAAAGGCCGCGTGGTTGAGTGGTTGGGGTAGATTTAAAATCTAAAGTTCCCTTGTTCAATTTCCTACCTCGTTATTAGCTGAAGTAGTTCTTGGTAGTCACTGAGTAGTCATTGGTTCGCCTGTGCTTGTATACAGTCGACCGGTCTACCTCCATCCAGTTGCGATCCTTAAATTTCTTATACTTGACAAATTCTATTTTATTAGTTTTAGGTTTAAGTGCGGGGATCAATTCTCTCTTTCGTCTTTTACCCTTATACATTTAAGTGAATGTATATTGTACAGGCTGCCTTTCTTGCTTCTGTAGTTTAACATACTTAACGCTGCTTTTTTTCACTCGTCAATAGGTTGACCAGAAAAATACTCGACATAGGAACAAGGTATGTACGTACGTTTTGCATCGCGCAGTCTATTCGTCACCTCCTCTTCCCTTCCCCATTAAAAAAAAATCAGACCTTTTCATTTTGCTCCTAACCTTGAGACGCAGTATGCGTCACTCCCATGTACATTTTGGACGCAAAGTGTCCTCTGCCGGCCTCGATTAGCTGAGCTATATGTGAGCAGAGGAAATTTTTATGTATATTTCTGTGAGAGAATAAAATGAAATGAAATGAAAATGAGTTCAACAGGAATTTTCTGTTTGAAATCGTGGACATTCTCTGTGTCCAATGGAACGGTACGATCTGGTTGACAAACTCGACCCAAGCTACCGATCGTCCGCCAGGAGCCCATTACACGGAGCTTCCATTTGTATTGTACCCTTGAGTCAATCCTTTGTAGTATCGTTCTATTTTTAGAACTACTATATTTTGACGTATGTGACTGAGAACATACGTGAAGTGGTTCACATACGTATGTGACGTAATAAATGGCTGACCATAGCTATTGTGAAAACACCCACTAAAGGCTCCCTGCGAGGTGCTCCTAAAAATAGAAAGATACGGGAAAGGGTTGACTTAGAGGGTTAATATGGAAGATGGAGGCTCCGGGGAATGGGCTCCTGCCGTCTGCATATTTTTGGCGCCAAGTAAAGCGTACCTCGTGAAATTGTCGTGAGCATTCTACAACGAGAACAACAATAGACCTTTTTACCGATACGGCGGCCATTTTGATTTCTATTGTTTCGAATAGCAATTATGGGATGCCCAGGCGGCAAATACATATTAATCTGCCCCTTGAGCATCGCATAATGTCTTTCGAAACAATAGAAATCAAAATGGCCGCCGTATCTGCAAAAGGTCTATTTGGCCGATTGGAACGCAACTATTCATGGTTTATGGCGTGATGTGCCCGTGACCAGGATGACAACTGAAGCTAGTTGTTTTCCAAGCCCCGGTCGGACATGTCTCGAACCTACGATCTCCATAACACCTGTCGGATGCGCTACCTATTAACGGAGCTACGCCAATGGGTTGAGCATTCTACTGATGTTTTGAAAGTAATTGTTTCGGATCCTGCCTACTTATGTATTTTCTTCAGAGACAAAGTGTTCCAAAGTAAAGTAAAGTAAAGTAAAGCGACCATATTTAACGTCGATAAGTCGTAACAGTAATTAAACTAACAAACCTGAGGTCGACGGTGCGCTCATTTTACTCCCCCCTCTCCATCAGTGCTCCGTTCTACGTGTATTTAAAGCTACTTAGCTACAAGGAAAGGAAAGAAGTCGAAACAAGGATGCGAGATACGGGGATCGAACTCGGGACCCCTTGTTCCAAGACCGCGCAGTAACCGACTGTGCCACTCTTGCTCCTTGTTCCACTGGTTTACAGGCTTAAGAATGTCGTTTAACTCTAACTGAAACGCATCATTTCGGTTTGTCGGACTTGTGAGACCTGTCAATGTGTCAAACATTCCTGTGGGACCGGCCAAATTGCACCCTTCCATTTGACTTCCAACCGAAATTTCCGAAAATTTTGGCTCAATCAAGAGCGCTCATCGTTTTCCCCATACAAATCACGTGACGATGCTCAGGAAATTTGATTCCGCGGCTTTGCCTTGTTCATGCAAGTGCCTTTTACTTTTACAAAATCACGGCACGAAATTATTTAACTTGCTAGGACATGTGAAAAGGAACCGAAGCAGACTAAAATTGAATGTTTCCTTCTCATTTTTTTCGACGTCATTCCTTCATGTTGAGTAATTTTGTGTGTGCATAGTGGGAAGATTTCAAGTGGAACAGAAACCCCACGAAAGTGGATCTTTTCTTCTCTAATTCTGTTCGACGCCGTTCCCATTCTTTGAATTAGAGACAAGGTTTCTTGAATCCTACACAATTAGACACTTCCAGGCCGAGTTTGAACCACATGTTTTAAAATTAGAACACATAAAACTAATCGGCTAACTCAATGTTGTACCCAATTCAAACCCTTTGGGAATAAAACGTTTTGTTCCAGGTATTTCCAGATCATTTAAATATGAATGCTACATTATCATGCAAATACAAGACACAAAGAATCTTAATCCCGGGAGATTTGAATTGGGTACAACATTGAGTTAGCCGATTAGGTCTATTAATTACGTTTTCAAATAGGAAATGGGCAAAAAGAAGCACACAGTTTCAGTGCAGAATAAGTAAGTCCTGAGTCCTTTTCCAAGAGCGGAATCAAGGGGGTTGCCGACGGTTTAAATACGTTTGATTTTAACTCTCGAATATTGCCGAATCACAGGGGGAGGTAATGGCTTCATACTGGGTGCGCGTTTTTATCCCAATTATTTCCGCAGTCATATTGCCCTTACATTTACAGCGATTGCACCTTCATTTAATCCTTGTTTTCTTTTTACAAACGTTTGCGTATGATTTCAGTTCCTTTTCGTGTTTTGAATTTTAAGGTATTCTTTACGGTTCGCAGGTAACACCGTATCATAACATGGAACTAAAGGGAGTGGTACACAAGACCATCTTACGAGGAAACTTGGTGTATGAACGCGATAGAGTGTGTGATCATCCTGCGGGACAATTGCTTCTCGAAACGGGACAAGGAAGCCCGACTTCGAAAATTTGATATAAGGATGGCCTCTGATACTGCCTAAATCTTAGTACTGCTGCTTACTATGCCATTTTGCTAATTATGGTAATTTCTTAGTGAATCCTGAGTCGTTCCAGTCCTTTGTGGGGTAAACTTCTTTTTGAGCGGTTCCTTTGAAATTACAATTTTGTCCGTTTGGCCCAACAAGGGACTGGAACGACCCATGATTTACAAGCAACTTACCATAAGCAAAATGATTTACAAACTATGAACTCTTGAATATTCGATATGTACATTAGTTGTCAAGGGTCAACATCATTTGTGACAGGAAACGATCTTCTTTTGCTGTTTTAATTTCCTTTGAAAATGGGGAATTACTTAATACAACAGACCCCAGTTGATCAAAGATCGGATAACTTTATGGCGGTGGATAAGTCACCATCCAACAGTTTCAACCTGTGCAAAAACCAAGATATTTGCTCGCCTAACTGTGAATGTGCCAACCTCGTTCCAGAGTCTTTCGTCTCTGCCTCCTTTGTCCACACAATGGCGGCAGAGAAGAGAGACCCTGCGCCGGAACGATGTTGTGAATATGCATTCTCTTCTCACATCTAAGTAAAAGCGTACTCGAAGACCTTTGTCAATGTGCAACGCGAAGTATATTTTACACTCTGCATAGCGACTTATCCAGGCTTTGCAGTTTGAACAACTGCTTGGATAAACTGTATACTAAATACCAATCACATCAGGGGGGTGAAATTAATTAGTTTGTTGCTTGATATACAAGGCGTGGTGTTTCTTTTTCTTCCCCCAAGTCAGTTTTGCACGAAGAGGGAACAATTTCAAGAGAAGCTCAGGTGTGTGTAAACGTTGATTAAGCACGATTTCTTTCAACGATTTTATATTTGTGAAAACTTGGATAACTAGTGTTTAGTACTTGTGGACGAGTCAATCCTCCACTTGGACACAATAGGAAATACAAGTCCAATAATAACCTAATTAGTATGGATCGAAAGCTTAACTATCCTAGATTTGTACTATGCAAAAAGCCGCATGAAAAAAGACGTATTAGAAGAGAAATAACATTTTTTTTCCAAAAGTGTCGAAAATGACCATTTTTCGCAAAATAGCAAAGGGTTGAGTAAGGGGAAATTTTCAAAAACGGCCGATTTTTTGGTCGATAACGAACAGGCAATTTTCGAAATACCAAATATTTAGCTTAATAGTGAGCACAAAACAATAGAAACACGTTGAAATGAATGTGAAAAATATTTGCATATCATCCACTTGTCTTTGTCCTCAGAACCTCTCTTTCAAGCTGAATTTTAATACCTCGAAAAAGGTCTATTCGCCCTTGTCACACGCCGGCCACATTGTCCCGGGAGACCAAAAAAGCTTTGTTTTACCACGCCAAGCCTCACCCCCATGGTTTCCACTGCGAGGCTTGGCGTGGTAAAACAAAGCTTTTTTGGTCACCCGGGACAATATAGCCGCCGTGTGACAAGGGCGAATCGGGTCGTGTCGTACCTCATTGAACGGACTTCAGGATTGGCCAAACGAACGAAGGTAACAATGGATTTAGCACAGAAAACAATAGGAAGTACCACACTATACACCCAATGAAATATAGTGTTCAACAAGAGGTACGACCCTACCCAACGAATTACGCCTTTCTTGTCATGCAATTTTAGATTTGTACCAATGATCACGACAATCAACATGGCCCCTCAGGCCTTTCTTCTTATCAATATTTTTGTCAGAATAATTACTTTGTATCAATTTTTAAAACATGAACAGAATGGATTTCAGCACAATAGCAATAATAATAACTTGCAATAATCAGAGATGAGGGAGTGCATCCGAGCTGCTATCCTTTCGTTGAGATATTCAATACTATTCAAAAACTCATTAATAATTCATGAGCCTAACAGCCCATCAAAACACCGATAAAACGTCACGTGTATGAGCTTTATACCTGATAAAACACTCCTCGTTAGTATTCTTTATATAAAGAATACTAATAAGGCATAGCTTGTTTTTCTTGTATGCTAATATTCACCTCACAATTTGAACCATTGTTTTGAGTCCAGAGGGACACGCTCTTTGTGGAATGTTTTTGAAGCCGTTCAAAAAACTCGCAGCGCGTGTTTTATCGGGTCTAAAACCCGATAAAACACTGCTGCTCGTTTTTTAAACATTACCTAACAAACCAAAGTCGAATTGCAACGTCTGTTTCCAATATAAAAAAAAAACAGCAATACACAGCTTTCCGATCGCTCGAGGGCAATAATCAGGGAACTAACAAATTCAACCCACATCATATTGAGTCCGCGTGGGTACTGAAATAGTCAAACAAGGAATGAGGCAAAAAAGAAAAATACTTTTTACGAGTCGCTTTTTATTGACCGTTTCATGAAACTGCCGAAAGAAATAATACGATTAAAACCAAATAATACAGTAAGGACAAAAAGCTCAAATTAAAAAAAAAAAAAGCTATTGTAGTCAACAGGCATGGCAAATGTCCCACAACAGATCTCTCGTTAAGCCGACCCGATTTGAACATAGCTAAATTTAAAAATATATTTCTGTGACTATGACAACCAAATACAAAGATGCGTGCGCAAGATCGAGATACCTTTAGTCTCGTAAATTTGATCAATTAACCGATGAAAACCTTCAAGTCTGCTCTCAATACAATTCAAATGCCTCGTTAGAACAGTGATTCTCACCAGTTGCTGGCCAGGAAAGGGCAGAATCAATCAAATTGTACAAGATTTTTGGCGTTCGAGAGGAACGGAAAATCGAGAGATGCAGGATTTTTCAAAAATTTCAGACAAATGGTGAGCACCCCATGCTCCACGATCCGGTCTATGTCATTTCATAAGGTAATCCTCGAGAACTTTCTGGGCCTTTCAAGCCTACAAACATTGCCCATTCTTGAGAGTCGAGCAATAAATAAATTTCGTTCTGTCGATTTTCTTACTGATGCCTAACTTCAGTTCGAAATTTTAAGTTTTATCCTAGTCGTTGTTTAACCGTGAGAAGACATTCTCATTTAATTTTGATAAACAGTGAAAAAAGGGGATCAGTCTGTTAGACGCATCAAAGCGCTGGTGACGACTGCTATTTCATTTTTGCCCAAGGAATCATAAAGACAAAAAAAAGTAAAAAAAAACAGAGAAATAAAATGTTGCTAAATTTTACTTCGTAATAAGACCAGAAGCAATGATTGCCAAGCTTAAATGCGTTTTCCAGTGCTTTTTTTTTTTCTTTTGGTGGTCTACGCTGTTATCAAACAGTTCTCATATGATTTCAATCACAGGAAAACCGCGCGCAAATCGAACGAGGCCAAAAGCAAATTATATTAGGGAAAAAATAAAAGGAAAGAACTTGAACTATATTATTTACAAATAATGCAAATAAAAGGAACGGTACAGAAAAAGTTCAAGTTGTACTTATTGACCAAAAAGCTAAGATAGGTATCCCGTAGAGTAAGTTAACTAGTTTATCAAATAAGGCGCAAACAAAAAGCCAACAGAAATGTCACCAAATCGAGTGTGTAAAAATGTAACCTGCCATTAGTTTAATTTTACTGCCCGTGTATTTCCCTTTAACGGGCAACATTTCTCCCCCTATAGCCCATTTGTCCATATCATCTTATGTCTATTCCACAAAACCCACATTTGTCATTAAACATAGCGGATTGTCGTGAATTACAAATAATTGCAAAAACTAATTCACAAGCTTCTTTGAAGCGGGACCACCACTAAAGTCACGCGTAACGCAACTGTCGAAAACTGGCCGTCACGCAACCTTTGCAGGTCGTCACTACTCTAGGAGGCCGGCTGTTTCCTCATTTCCCATGGAACACCTGTTGAAGAAAAGAAGTCGCTCAGAGAGTTTATGAGAACACGGGTCACCTGATAGATCGCGCGTCTTCCGTAAGGTTAAGGAAACAACACGGCGACAGACCTAGGCTTCGAACTGGAGACTCTTGGGTCGGAACTAGGGTGCTCTAACTTCTACTTTGTTAACCCGATGGTGACTGAAAGAAACTCGTAGGTTCGACTCCAGTTACGAGGCACCAACGAAAAAAAAGACATGTTTAATTAATAAATGTTTTCTATCATTTCCGAAATGATAGATTTTCGGTTGTAAAACAAGGCAGGTACTTCACTCGGATGAGTGAACACAAAAATATCCGGGAACTTCCCTACGAATTATTAAATCCCTGTTTTCAGAACAACTCTAACTCCACTAGAAATTATCTCACCTTCCGAATTATTCATTAAGTTGTTTGATGACGCCGACCTCCTGTTGCTCCTTTTCAAAGCAGCTATTTCACCCTCGCGGCCCGAGATCTTCATTGGTGACCGCTGACTGGAATCAGGCATCGATGGCAGTTTTCTCCCAGAATTTCCTTCCCCCATGATGTTCAGCCGGTCGACACTAGCAGCTGCGCGCATCTGCGCACTGGAGGTGTTGTTACTACCAAGGGATGTGCCTGAGGATCCACGCCTTCTTTCGTAATCCGGTGAAGGATTGGCGCCATTCAAACTGAAAGGGGCGATAAAACAGCAACAAATAAGTCGCCAAATAGGAGACAATGTGGTAGCAGTGACCAGAAAATATGGACGGCCTTGATTGTGACCTCCTCGTTTTAAAGAGGCTCTTCAAACCAGTTTCAATAATTTCAAAGGAATGTCTCATTACACGGATTGACTCTACAACATTGTTCCACGTAACGACAATGTTATGATACCTCCCGGAACAAAAATAGTTGCTTAACAAGATGCACTTATTGAAGTGACTTAATAGGTTACTACAGCAACAAAAGATCCATCGAAGCAAAACCTGTATCGTATCTTTCAACCCTTGCATAGTCGAAAACGAATGAAGTGACCCTCTCTTCTGTAGGTGAAAAATGGTGTCACAACCAGTTTTCACACAGTATAACATTTTATTGCACTGGACACCGTGAGCAACTTTTCTGCTGTTTATTCGGCGACAAAAACCCGATCTTTCGAGAGCACAAGCGAGTATTTCCGTAATTGCAATCGCGCTCCATCGTATGACCTTGTCCATAAGGCGACGAGTTCTCAGATTTTTGCAACAGCTTTAGGCCCAAATTAATGAGAGTCTTGTTCACTTTCGTCGTTAATCGCCATCTCCGCCTATGGCGCACTAACACGAGACAATAGAGAGATTTCGCATCACGTAAAATAGAGAGAAGGTTGTGACTTTAGCTTCGAGTGACACACGCCCACTCGAGTATTTAGTTACAAACAAGCAAACACAAAAACTCGGAGTCTTTTTAAACATTGTAGAAAAAGACGCTATATAAAATGAAAATCCTTACCCGTCAAATTTTGAGTTTCGATGAAGCTTTTTTTCCCGGTCAATGGAGAGTCGACGCGGGTTCATGAAGAAAATTACGGCAAGGAGTCAGTTTTGAACTCTATAACCATGAAACTTAAATTTTTCTTCTTGGACGTACCGGAAAATGGTTTTGGGCACTTTTTTTCCCTCAAGTATATAGTGAACTTATGTCAAGGCCACTCCATCCGTGAACGTTGCCATGCCATCCCTTGGGTTGTCAGCTCTACTCCTTTTTCCGCTCACCATTTCTTGAAGGCAAATTTTGCGAAGGTCTTGATCGCTTAGGAAGAACGTTAATCCGAATTTTCGTCTTTGAGTTAATAGAGAGATTTACCATCGCGTTTACCGCAAACGGCAAATGTCACACTTTACTTGTTTGATACCTTGTAACTCCATATTTTGCTTCTTAGCACCAGATAACGAGCAACTTCTCAGCAGAATGGCCTGTCGTCTCTTGTTTCCCGTTTATGTGAAACGGGAATGGCAAAAGTGGCCACGGGACCATAACTTTCCCGCCATTTTTCGCTGCGTTTGCCGGTTCTACGTGATGGTAGGCATTTTCACGTTTGCTGTGTACGTGAAAATCTCCGTACACATGGAATTTTCTTATCATTTTTCTTCTTCAAAACAAGTTGTTTGTGAAAGAAAAAGAACCCCCAAACCATTTTCCGGTAAATCAAACAAGGAAAAATTAGGTTTCACGGTTATAGATCGTTCATAAGTCCTTATTACCGCAATTTTCTTCACTGCAATCACGTTGACACTCTGTTGACTCACAAAACAGCTTCATCGAAATTCGCAAAATTTGATAGGCGAGGGTTTTCATTTACACAGCGTCTTTTTCTACAGAATTGTTTAAAAAGACTCCTACTAATTAGTTTAGTTTTTTGTTAACTAAATACTCGGAATTAACAGAGTTCCATTACAATACAATACATACTTAATTGAACGCTCCCCATAGGGGCTTTTCAGGGTCAATGAAACACAATCAACGAAACGGTGGAAAAGAACAACAACAATTGTAAGAATCCCAACTGGCCGGAGGCAAACCAATTGACTATTTACAAGTGCAGCTGGGAAGTTGAGCCAGGGACTACCAGGAATAAATTCAGCGAGTGGTCAGAGCGGGTCTTGAACCCGGGATATCCAGATCTCAAGGCAAGCTTCCTGAACGCTGGGCCACACTGCCTCCCCTTCCAAGTTTCTGTGGGTCACACGAAGCTCAAGTCACAAGCTTCGCTCCATTTTACGTGAAACGACAAGACGACGTTTGCTAATCTCTCTAATGTAATATTCCTTGATTTCTACCTTCTCGTTTACAATAACTGCGCACATTTACGATACCTTGCGCTTCCCTGAGGCAAGGGCCGATTAAGAGACTCAGTGCTGACCGCATTCCGTATCCTCTTGCTGTAAGCCACCACTGGCTCCGATCCTTTCCCGCCACGGATCACCGGTGCTACAATGGTAGCGCTATTTGGTGAGCTGGGCAGGCTAGGCGTACTTGGACTGCTGGGAACGTTAGTACCCATGACTGCTCCTCCGGCTAGACGGGTCATCCCTAATATAGCACTACCGATTCCCGGAGAGCTACCGGGACGAACATTGGCTGAAGCTGGCTGCTGACCAGGGCGGATGGGTTTAGCTGCAATCGAAAATGTAAGATTCAAAAGACGATTACGCCTGATGCCTTCAGGGGGTCGCGTGACCAAATTAAGATGCTTTACATTGATAAAAAATGTTTTTGACGTAGGGACGGACCAAAATGGGAATTTGCCTTTTCTCCAGTACTCTTTTGCATTTACCTATATGACCTTGGGCGCCTTTTCTCGCAGCCACTTGCTTCTGTCTCATTGTCTCCCTGATTCGTTCAACCTCCTTCTGGTATCGGGCGCGGTCTCTAAGCGAGCCTTCTTTGGCTTCTTTCAGCGCATACTCTAATGACTTCACTCGCTCTTGTGTTGCTCGTAGGCGCTTCTCTAGCTTGGGGAGTTCACACCTCAGGTCGGCATTATCTCTAACGAGCTACAAAAAAACAAAAAAAACCAAGAGATTTACAGCAAAACCTATTAGCAATTAAAACTACTTAATTTTACACTGCAACGCCGCCGGAGAGTCTGCGAAAGGGGATAATACGCACATTAGTCCAATACAGCGGATTATGCTCAGGAATGCGACCAATATAGAATCTATATAAAACAAAAATGTTGCATTTACGTTAAATACAGTTGCTAGCTTTAACTTACAAGGGGCATCACATGCACAGAGACCGCTAACATGCGCTTCGCAAAATCTTTCTCTTTTTTGCTTCTATAATCCGCCGTGTTCATTTTACTAATACAGTGCGAAGCCTGAGTCTTTAAAGAATCGTTGAAAATTCACGGGCATATTCGAAAGGAAGAACAAATACCTACACCTCGCCTAAGTTTATTTCAAGACGCCGGACTGAAAATGAAGACGACTTGTCACTTGCGCACGACAAGATTTCATCTCCGAGCCGATCTACAGTATCCTTTCCAGCTTCATAAAACGTTTCCCTTTCAAAACGACAGCCATTGTTTGGGGGAAGAAATAAAATCCAGTACATCTTGTTTCAATTTTATTAAGGCCTTCCTTATAAATATTGTTCACCAACAGGCTACGCAACATTTCCTTAAATATTTATCACAGCCCTCTTAAAAGCGTAAATATTGTTCAATTGTTCGAGAGGGCTCTTCACTGGTTTTCCTCGAAGAAACCTACCAACATTCGAAACTACTACATCCTTTCGCATTTAAATCTAGGTGATATGAAAAAACCCAGTTCACAAAAGAAAAATTCGTTGTGATCTCCCTTTTCTTTTTTCTTCGAAAAATCTGCTTTAAAAATATACCAAACCCTCTTAAATATCGTTAATATCCATTCATTAAGTAACCAAGAAGAAACAAAGGAAATAGGAAATACAAAAAATGAGGAAACTTTTGACAAAAGATTGGGAGAAAACCGGAAATTGTAAAAATAAGAAAATGACACATGCTATGTAAGACCAAGAAATAGGAATTTCACAGGCAGAGCATTTGACATTTTCTTTCAAATTGATGATGCTCATTGGGAAACAAATATCGAACAGAAAATACTTCATTTTTTTCTCAAAACGCGAGCGGGCGGAATTCTGCTAATCCTGCAATCTGATTGGCTCTGGGAGCGGGGGAAATTTTTCCATCTTGCCCACCAACCTGGGCGGAACCCTAGCCCTGGCTGCGTGGGTGGTGGGCTTGCGTGATGAGGCTTTAAATGTGTTTTTAAAGGAAACAGTATTGCTTTACAAATTAATAAATATTGTGAACGGAATCAACCGATCATTGCGGTATTGCCTGATATTTCTTTTGATAATAAGCATCACAGGCCAGCCTTAAATTAAGAAATTGTTCCCAGCCAGCACATCTTTTTTAGGAAAAATAAATAAACTGCGGCCTTGGGCCCTACTCGCGACCCCGGTGAATAATGTACATTTGTAATTCACGGGTTGCCGTATATATATTTTTTTTAACAAAAGTTGGCATTCGGTTACAAAACATTTGTCATCTAGGATCTATTCTCAACAGCATTTACTGCGCCTTCCAGAAACATAAAAGCTCAAATTTAAATCAATGGTTTCGTTTCTTCACTC
>NC_090883.1:29439670-29467170 GCF_036669925.1 Montipora capricornis | reverse complement strand
TAGTCCACAAGTTGGGTGATACTAAAAGGAACTATCCGTAAGGGTAGACAATAGAGAGAAATAGCATCGGGAAACGCTCAAGACCTCAGGCACAGTTGCCATTAATATACAAAATAAAGCTCTGAGTTTTTCGTAACAGGTTGGTTGCTACATTTTACGAAACCGTGGCAATGATTCACTATTCTAACTTTTTGCTCTCTTTTTTTAGTTCGTCCTCGATAACTGTGGCTCAGAGTCAATAAATGACAGAAATGAATAAAGTTTCGTTGACGTTTGGCTAACTACAATTTTAGCCAGACGCCACTCGGTCGGTGAATAATGTATAGATACTAACCATGAGGTGGTCTCTCTCTAAAGACTGCTTTTGATTAGCTCTATAAGGAACACGGATTATGTATAGGTTAGAAACTAAAATAAAAGACAGTCTACACCATCCCGCGCAATTATCCCTCACCCAAGCTTTAATCCCGCGGGTACGCGGGTTAGAACGGACCACTGTGGCCCTACTGGCGAACGCCCGTGTTAAGAAAGCCTTTTGAATTGTTTGGCGTGACCATTGATTCAATCGCTGAAAGATCGTGGATTGCCCGCTAGCGTAAGGATATGCGAACTACAGGCAGCATATTTTGGTTTGGGGAAACTTAAAGAAATAAAGGCGAGTAGTCGAAGAGTAAAAGCAGTTGTTTTCACCTTTACATCGTTTATAGTAGGCCATTTCTGAGTTCATGTCTGCCTCCTCCTCAAAGCGAATCTAAGTGCGAAGTTTTTCTTACGAAAATTAGTTTTCATTCATATGTAAAGTACAAGTTATTACCATCACAAAAACTTCGCACTTAGACTCGCTCTGAAGAGGAGGCAGCCATGAACTCGGAAGTGGTCTATTAAACTCTACGACAAGAACCTGACGTTACCGGCATGCCGGATATTGTAAAATGCAACGAGAAAATTTGTGTTCAATTAGCTTGATGAAAAGTAACGTGATTACTTGTAGAATGGACTTGTCGAGTTAAAGCAGTGCAAAAGAGAATAGGTCTTACTTATCCAAGGCGTCAGCGTCCTCGTTGCTTACGTTTTGAGTTTTGACCACAAAACTCGTTTGATTCCGGTCAATTTCAGACTTTCCCGATAAAGCACGAGTTTCGTTAGGGACTCAAACAATGAAGCGGGAAAAAGCGGGAATTAGAGAGCACTTAAGAACAGCTCTTGACATCTAAATGAAAGCTGTTACATGCTACTTACTCCTTCATCGAAGCGATAACTCCCTGTTGTGATTCAATCTCGTCTCTAAGGCTCGAAAGTTGTTTCTGGTGAGCTTCTAGGTGGCTTATCATCTGTTTCTCAAGTGCAGACTGAAAGAAAACGCGAGTTACATCAATATTGGTATTCTTTGAGCGGAATGGCGTCCATATACTGACAAGCCGTTGAGCATGGAGTATTTACCAAACTTGTTCACTGACGATGTCATCTAGTTTGTAACAAGATCCTAAATAAGCATGGCAAACTCGAAACGACGTACAGACTTTCGCTAACACACGTAGGAAGAAAAGCCCATGGGTGAATTTGTTCCCAAACCTTCCTCAAAAATAACATCTATCGGCCTTAATCAGACCATCAACAAGATTATTACAGAACGAGATTTAAAAAAACTGGACTGTGAATTGTTTTTGTTTTTTATAAATTTTCTTGCTTAAAATAAGCACATTCTCAATGCCTGAAATTTATTTCGAGGTTTGTAAAGAAAAGGTTATTTTAGGACTACTGCACTTTACAAAGTGAGCAATAAAGTTCATGAAAATGCACAATTTGTGAAAGACCACGAGATGGAAAAAAACCGAAAGCCGTTTAGTCAAGGCGCGAGCTTCCAAGCGATCAAGCGCTCGGGCCCCCGATCAGCTAACCGACTTTGGCCGACTGCGCACGATTTAAAGTTGGTTAAGTGGAGAAAGTAAACAAAACAACAACGCTGCTACAGGTCAAGAAACAAAACAACCGGAAGCTATTTGCCAAAACGCATGTAAATCCAACACAAGACACAAGACAAGTTCAAGGGCGAAACACCTTATTCCAAAATGGCCGCCATTTTGCAGGCCGTCTCTGCAATGAACCAAATATCTCGGATTTTGATAGGCACTTCAGATTGTCGAGATTGCATACACGAAGCAATACGGAACGATCTTGACAAATTTCACGTGTTTGCCACTACCAATAAGCTCGATTTCCTGCCGTTTTGGGAGCCCGCGTTCCTTGCCCCACACCATCGTTGGGAGGAAGATGACACGTGACTCCCAAAACGGCTGGAAATCGAGCCTACACCACCAATGGAAAACGTATTTTCAAATTTTAATCAATAACTCTGGAAAAAAAGTCTATCTGATGCAAGGTCAAATGTCTGCAAGCGATTTTAAATCCCATGAAGCTCGTAACTCTATACGCAGGAATTCTACAAGTAGCTGGCCAAACATTGTGTCCGAACTAGCTTAAGTACCGAGTAATCCATGTTCTTTGGGCGTGATAAGGAAACGCAGCTCTATTTGAATCTTACACACGATAAAATCATTATAAATACTGAGACATAAACACTTCAACGGCTTACTCACTCGTGGTATAACATTTTGTAAAACATCCTCAATTGCTTCGTTCAAAGAATCTAAAATATCTTCAATTGATGAAGATTCCCCGTGATCCAAAAATCGCCAAGCAAGACTATTGTCTAGAAACCTCCGTCCAGCGCAAGGAATGTGTTGACCCATGATGTTCGTGTGAAACATGCAAAAATCAAGTGATTTCAAAACTCTTCCAGCCTAAAACGGCCGTTTTGCAATTCACAAATACGATTTTACAGCTCTGGCAAAAGCTTTCTCTGGGATTTTCTCAAAAGAAAAAAAATCCTGTCTCGACACACGACTGAAAATGTGATTTGCAATTCAAATCAGGAAGAAAGACGAATCAAACATTAGCAGGCAATTTAGTGAAAATTGTCGCCAAAACTTCAAAGATAACTGAAATAGCAATAAATAACCCCAAACAATTTGGACTGCGGCGAACACTTTTTTTATTAGAACGTCTAATTTTGGGACTGAGGCTGAAAGGTTTTTTTTTTTTTTGCGATTTGAGCCTGAAAGCGTTACTAACATGTTCTTAAAGTTGTGTGGTATACAAAGTTCGACTACAAACTGAGTTGTGTTTCAGCGTATCGTGCAATAAGAACTTGAAACCAGGCACATTGCCAATGTTAAAAGACGTTTTTGTGTTAATTGTTCTGTTAGACTCATGTTTTACTTTTTTTCTGACCTTCATTTATACTACTCACAAAGCGAAAAAAAAAAACAACAACAAATGACCAAAACATGACTTTCTTAACTGACAATCAGCCTGGATATGTTCTTAGTATGTTGTCACAGTAAACATTTCGGTTAATCTTAGCCTCAGGAACTTTCTTATAAAAAGGATTCTTATAAAAGAGAGTACACCTTTGTCAAGAGGAAGTACTGCTAATTAACGATGAAAAAATGGCCATTTTATTTCCATTACTATGAAAGATTTTTAGAAGAATAATGAAAAATGAAAGCTAATGATAGCAATGTTGAAATGACACTTGAGAGTAAGAAATCTCAGAGGCCCTGTTTGTTGTACCAATGTGAATAAGTAACTCTGTCTAAAGCATCTAAAATTTAAGTAGCCTGTGCAAAGCCGCCCGCTCTCCTCAAACCAATTTCTTTTAGGAGATCAGGCGCCGGTACACAGGCTAAAATTTAAATGGAAACTAAAAAGGGAATCCAGAAAGATAGTTCAAAGTTTAAGTTCATTTTGTCTCGATTCTGAGTGCTGTCGAGCCAAAACAGATGTAGATACTTCGGTCAATCAATCACAGAAGAGAACAAAATCAAATAATCAAACAAACGCTACCTACAATTTTGGACAGATTTAAATGGAACAGAAATGCCCATTGATGAAGGATGAGGGCCAAAACGCGCCATTTCCAATCATTGATTTTGGGGGAGGGGTAATCTGTCCAAGATTGTACATGCAAAAAGGAGGTCCGTACCACGTGCAAGCAATTAACAATTTCTTTTATGACGGTTTTTTTCAACTGGTTAATGATAACATCACAGTCAAGCGAAATTGTTTCCCCTTACCGGTACCCCCAAAAAGCCATTACAAAATGGTTGGTGTAAGGCGCAGTTTACAGGGAAGGAGGGAATTTTTACCCGAGGAAGAGCGAAGGACATTCTAACGAAAAAAAGGCAACATACATTTTTAGACATAAGCAACAACCTGCACAGGTCAGCTGCTACTCTGATTTCGCCATTACGCCTGACGGTGTCTACGAAATATGATCGTTCGCAAGTACAGACCGGCGAACATATGACTGAATAAGACGGACTTATTCGCAAAAACAACTTCAAATAATATCGCTAGTAAAAGTGTAGTATCCCAAAGCCAGTGTTTACTTTGGGAGTCAGTTATAAAGAGTAGACTTTTTCGCTGTCGCTGAAATATATCTGATTCAACCTTCCTCACATTTCGTTTGTCTAACGATGTGGGGGTGGGTGTGTGTGGGGGGGGGGGGGGGAAGCGATAACGCTGGTTTCTCTGTGTTCGCACAGATAATTAATTTTGAAATATTGTAGTAAAACGATTAAGAGGAGTGTCTATGATACCTGTATTTCGCCAGCTGTATGAAGCAAACCAGCATGCTCTTCTTCCTTGTCTTTGAGGGCCAAAGCGTGCATTTGAGCTGCGAAATAACCACATGTAAAACACAATCAAAATCAGAAAGGGGAACTCGAGTACTTTCCTTAAAGACAGCAAAAATGAGCGAAATAGAATTTGTGCTCTTTCATTAGAAAAGAGGCGAGGAATTTTAAGATTTACTCCACAAACACGTTCGGTCTGCTACCTTGCGCAACGCATAAAAAACAAGCGCGATTTTCGGTGCACTTAAACGTTTCAATGAACATCAATTGTCCCAGAAGTCGTGGATGTCCATGGCGGGTCCATAGCCAGGGTCTAAATTACACCCCCCATAACAAAGTGCATATTCTCTCAAAAGATATCTATTCATTCTTTTTCTGCTAATAAGGAGAATCGTTTTGCAAATCAATAAGATGATTATTTTCTTTATTCTTACGACGAACATATTTGGTTATAAACTGCTATTATTGGGAAAAATTATACGCTGGTAAGCCTTAACAAACAACGTAGCCATTAAATGGGCAAACCAACCTACCTTTGGCCTTCAGCTTTGCTATCTCTTCATTCAAAGAGTCTACAGCTTCTTCTAAAATTCTTTTCTTTGATTCCATTTCCCTCATATCTGTTTCCAGTGTCTTCATTTTGGCTTCGTACTAAAAATATTACAATACTCTAACAAGTTACTAAAAAAAATCCTGGAGATCACAAATCATCGGCATAGCTAATATCACAGGAAAATTCACCGCCTGACGAGAGAATTCCACGTTAACTTTCACGCGAAAAACCGATAACGCGCGAATCGCGAAGCGATGAGTGCGATAACGGTTTTTCAAGTGAAATTTAACGTGGAATTCCCTTGTCAGGTGGTGATATTTTCCTTGAATCGCATAGTTTTTCAAAGATGACGCCATTTAATTTACCTTTTGGCGAATGTTGCAGTAATAAATACGCGCTACAAAAGTCATTTTAAAGAGCGGTCTCGACTGTCAGAAGCCAAGAAAATTTTCTTCTTCCTTACTACCCCCACGGTTTTCCATTGTAATTGAAAATATAGTTGTTTCCAATTTTTGCCTCCGTTGCTACGTAAGGCCACGCGTTGCTACGGTGCAATATCGGTCAGCCTCATTTTCCCCTCTTAACACCTCGTCTTGATAGCCAATCAGATGGCGAGAATTCCCCTGAGTATGCGATTCTACTTAAAATTACCTGCGACATAAGAAGCTGTGCAGTGTTCAGTTCTTTGTTCTTTCCATCCAGCGATGATTTCAAATCACTTTCTACCTTTTCTAGGTTGACGAAGTGCTAAAGGATTAAAATAAAAGAAGATGCCATAAGAAGACTTGGTATGGTAACTCAGTTTGGTGAAAGGGTTACTTTCAAAAGGAACTGAGGCCTGGGGCTGCGTCGGTGGGGGACTGAACCCACATGTGTGCAGAAATTCCCCTAATTTGATGCACGCGGATTTCAATAAGCGTCACGAAGTGTCCCCTCGTGTTTCGGTTTGGGTTGGGGTGAGATAGCTAACGGATAGCGGCTGCCAACGGCGTCTGTATATGCCGAGGTCCGGTCTCTACCACAGATCCATAACTTGTAAAGCGCATTTGAATATGCATATAGGAAATGTGCTATATAAAGTCATTACCATTAACATTGACAATTAACGTCACAAAGTTTCCTCCAAGTGCTGCTTGTGAAGTAAGGATAAGCAGCTACATTTACCCTAAGCTAAAAATATCGCTAACCTTTACCCTTAACTTATGGTTGGAAATAGGTACTGTCGCAAAGGTTTGACATGAAGGATACTTCGTGTTGGATGTCAAAATTGGGCGTGAATCAAATTATGTGGACATGAGTGGGCATAAGTGGAGTGAAACACGAAAATTTGCATTTCACTCTGACCAAAGACTAACGCTCCAAACGTTTAACGTCTGCTCACGAACCTCAGTATGGTACATGTACGATGGTTAATTAACCCTTGTCAATCTATTTAATAAAACAAAATTTTCGTAATTCATCTGGGTGTTGGCGTGTGAACAGTCACAATGCTTGTGCTCCTAGATTTCACGAGCATGAAATTCTTCCTTTCAATAAAGTTAAGTGGATTCTAGGTTACAATCGCTGCATTTCAGATTTGTGGACCAAGACTCCACAGGAAGCCCAACTGTGTCTCAAGTTGAATACCACTGTCATTGCAATCCTCCTAATTGTTCTTACATTGTTCGCAAAGCTAATGGTGAAGCCCGTTTGGTCAGGGACAACAAGCCACGACTTTGCTTTGACAAGCGTTGGGGGTTAGGGGGCACCAGGTGCCCATACCCCATTACCCGGAGCCTCCATCTTCCATATTAACCAATTGAGTCAACCCTTTCCCGTATCTTTATATTTTAAGAAGCACCTCGCAGGGGGGGCTTTAGGGGGTGTTTTCACAATAGCCAATCATAAGAGACCTATGGTCAATCCATTTATTACGTCACATACGTATGTCACGTATGTGAACCACTTCACGTATGCTCTCAGTCACATACGTCAAAATACAGTGGTTCTACAAATAGAAAGTTACGAGAAAGGGTTCACTCAAGCGTACAATACAAATGGAAGCTCCAGATAATGGGCACCTGGGGGGACTTAATGGACACGTCGGCAAGCAATTGTGGTAAAAACAACAATCTCCTCTTTTTCGAGAAAAACGAAAACAAAAGGTAACAGGTAACAGGGAGATGATGATGGCGATGGTGACGATGTTGACGATGCTGGGGAGCAGGGGTGGTGCAGTGGTGAGAGCACTCGCCTGCCACCAATGTGGCCCAGGTTCGATTCCCGGACCCGACGCTATAAGTGGATTGAGTTTGTGTTGGTTCTCTTCACTGCTTCGATGGTTTTTCTCGGGGTTCTCCGGTTTTCTCCCCTCAGCAAAAACCGGCATACAGCTGATTCCAGCTGGCTGTAAGCTGTGCTCCAAGATCTAACATGAACCGTATAGCGGCTGCCAGAGGCGCCATTGTATGCTTTCGGTTCGACCTTGTTGAGCTGCGTCGTTGCTGTACTATGCGACGGCGATTAGCTGTGACAATTATTACCCTTGACAATTATCATTATCTATGTTTGTCGTAGGGACGTCTGAAACTTACCACTGAAAGGGTTTTAACTTCGGACTTGATTTTGTTTACATACAATCTTGCTACTGTGAAGTCTTCATCCAATTTGCCACTACAGTCAATGTTGGGTTTCTGCAAACACAAGGTTGGAGAGGAACAAATTAGCCAGTAAGTAACGCAGCCACAGTTCTGGACAAAAAGAGATGACTTTTTCCGACTTTTTGGGCCATAATCTGGAAAGAAGCAAATCTCACGATCATGGGTTTGAATCCCGTTTAAGCCTGGATTTTTTCTGGCTTTCTTCTCACTGCGATGATCTTCTTGATTTGAAGTGCAGGAGGCAGTGCTATGGAAAGCCATAGCGTTCTTCAACCTCGTCCCAAGGGTCTCTCGTCTTCCCGCTCCAAGGAAGGGAAGAAGAGAGACCCCGGGGACGAGCTTGAACTTTCTTACGTAACCTTATTTTTTTTGGTCTTGGTATTTTTATCTTGTTACAAGTATGGTTTTGTCATTATGTAGTGAGTTTTTGTCATTATGTGACGAGGTTTGATGGTTACGTGTTGCGTTTCCATCATGATGTGTTGAGGTCTTCTTTTGACGTGCTGTGTTTACATTTTATGTGGTGAGGTTCTTTCATGACGTCGACGGTTTCTCCCTTTATGTGATTATAAATGCAGCACGTCAAAAAAAGACCTCAACACATCAGGATGGAAACACAACACGAAACCAGCAAACCTCGTCACATAATCACAAAACCACACCACATAATAATGTTGCCACAGTACACTGTGACAAAACTCCCAAAATGACAAGACAAAACTTCAAGACCAAAAAAAATAAGGTTACATAAGGAAGTTATGGCTTTCCATACAGTGAGGCCCAGTGGTTAGGGTGCTTGCCTTGAGATCCTGAGATCCCGGGTTCAAGACACGTTCTGACCACTCGTTGAATTTGATCCTGGTAGTCCCTGGTTCAACTTCTCAGCTGCACTTGTAAATAGCCAACTAGCTTTCCTCCGGCCAGTTGGGATTCTTAACAGTTGTTGTTGAATGTTCTGTTCTGTCGCGATTGTGTTTCATTGGCCCTGGAAAGCCCCTATGGGGAGTGATCAATTAAGAGTGTAGTGTAGTGTAGTGTAGTGTAGTGTATTATAGTAGTGTAGTGGTATTGCCTCCGCTTATCACTTGAGCACGTTGCGAGGTTAGGTAAGCTTGTTACTTCAGCAAGAGATCATTGCAAGAGACTTGTTCCTAACATAGCCTACTACATGAAGTTCTTCATGTGATCTTGGCAGTCCAAAGCTAAACTTTTGCATACCATTGAGCGGTTTTCACGTTATATCATGACCGCCAGGTTGCTGGACCAGCAGTAACTGCACATTACACCACTGTCAGCTAAGTCTCCAGAGATTGGTTGAAAACCACCTATAATCTTTTTAGTTTTACCTTTATTTCAGCAGCATTTCCTCCTATGACATTCCCAATTTCACCCTACAGTAAATTTTAACAAAACAAACAAAATTCAAATGATTAAAAGATGTGTGAAAAACGGGTAAATAGGAGGCACTAATTATCTTAATCTTGCAATCGCTTACCAAATCGGACAACAAGCTGTTCATCATCTCTGCCAGTCGTTTTCGTAATACTGATGTTGTATCCTTAATCTCGCCCAACTCTTTGGAAACTTTGTCCAGCATTGTCTGTTAAGAAAAGCAACAGCTTAGCTTGGCAAACAGCTTCGTGTGTTTGCCCCGGGCCTGCAGCAAAGTCAATTCAAATGTCCAGGCTTGAGGCATTTATGGCGAAACATCAATTTTTTTGAAATTTAAACATACTGTTTTAAACCTAACCCTAAGACAAAATCTTGTAAAAGTTGCAATCAAGGCTTCAAAAACCCTTTTCACAGAACAAAGAATTTTGTTGATATTGTTAAATTAAATTGATATTTTTAAATAATAAGTATCGAATTTATAACCTCAATTCAATTTCTAGCTATATAGCCTAAGGAGCAATCCCTCGAACTTATAGTTTTATATATATGCATATAGATTTTCAAATTTTACATAGAGTCTTGTAAGTAACACCAATATACCTTGTTTTTTGGTGTACTTGTAATAAAGTTATTATTCAGTGTACATCTTAACTGTATTGAAGCTTGATCTTTCAACGACCAATCTGCAGTGATTGAAAGCGGTTCTACATTCTAAGTGTTTTGATTTGCTCTAAACTATGAATTGACTTTTTGGGAAACATCTCCAAGAGGATGTCAGTGTCTCCAAAGGTCAAAGGTGAATTGACAAAAGTCTACTCGCTACTCATTAAGTTTCTCAAGTCAGTCTGGTATGTCCACAGACCTGAAGTAACTGCTAGTCGTAATTATCAACCCAGTGTATAATCTTGAAGTTGGCACCTGTTTCTGAGATAATTCCTCAGTCAGCTTGTCATTATCCTTCGTCTTCGTCTCCACTTCTTGCAGTTTTTGGTCATAATTGACAGCCAACTCTTCCAGTGCTTGAAGGACCTCTTTGACTTCGGTTTTGGAAGTCTCGCTTTCACTTTGCATGGAGTTAATCTGTGACTGAAGCTTTTCCGAATCAACTTGATTGGACTTCAATGATTCTTCTTGTTCAGCGAGTTGATCCTTCAATTGGTTGATTAACCGTGCTTGCTTCTGAATCTCGTCATCCTAGATAAAAAGCGCATGTTTAGGAAGCTAAGTGTATGATCGGAAAACTAAAAAAAATAATGTCATTAACAGGGCAAAGTGAAAATCTATAGACAATAGCGAGGATTCCAAAATCCAACATCGCAGACAGTTGTAACTGTGGTTACAAAGGAAGTTTTCAAGTAAAGCTATGATCCCCGCAGTTATGGACGAAATATTAGCGATTGCGTAGAGAAGACTGAAAAAATTCAGGACTTCAACCGGCTTTGAACCCGTGACCCCGCGATACCCGTTCGACGCTGGCTCAGTTGGTTAGAGCGTCGCACCGGTATCGCGAGATCACAGGTTTAAACCCTGTTGAAGTCCTGAATTTTTCAGGCTAATCTCTATGCAATTGCTAAAATTGCGTCCATAACTGCGAGGATCATTGCCTTACTTGATTTCATATCCGCAGTTCAGTGCATGATTCACTTCATATATCATTTAGTTCAAAGAAGTTTTGAAAACAGAGTTTTTACAGTGGGTAGTAATATTTGTACACCATTGATGTTTGGGTTGCTAATAATATTACTAAAGCTTACCAGGGGAAGTGGGGGAGATCACTGCTTCCCACATTGGTCAAAAGTGATATTTTCTTCAGGTCTCACCTTCTCATCCAGCTGCATGTAGAGTTTTGATTTTTCGTCTTCAAACTTTTTTCTCTCCTTATCACTGACAGCAGGCTGGGCCGGTTGATCCAACAGAGCAAGACTCTCAAAAACTTGAGAGTTGCGATTGTCTTTCGCATTTAGCATACGCTCGTCTTCCGGAACCGTCTCACCTGTTAAAAATTGCATCAAGGGAGTATGTTGGTCAGTGAAGCTAAAGCCATTTCTCTTCTGACAAATTACTGATTTGTTTTATTAAATACAATCATTATTCAAAGAAACGTATAATTATACATGTACTGTACAATGTATTTGACAATTACTTAAAATTGCAGATGAATGCGAGAATCATTTCTCTGTTTCACAATTATTATTCTAAGCAAAATCGATAAAATTACATGTATGCGATTAATTCAGGGGTTCCAAAAAAATTTGAAACTGGTGGTTAGTTTGAGTAGGAGTAAATGACTGTATCAACTGGGGGTCTATGGCTCCTTTCTCTAGGGGGTGTCTGGGGGGCACATCATTTTTCAAAGAATACTCCCAAATGCCACATTTCAAAAACTTATGATTTATTTATGATGTTTAGATGACTTCCTGTTGTGGTTGTCCAAATGAGTTATAATCAAGTAGGTTTGAAAAAATCTGCCTTCAATTTCGTCATTTTAGGATAAAAGTGGCTGACATGCCCACGCGTTTCGTCAACTGTTGTACTTACTGGAGTCTGCTTACGAGCCAAGTGGCCCATTAAGCCGGAGCTTATCCCGGTTTCTGTAGCATGAAGCGACTATGAGTATTTCTACTCCCCCCTGGATGGGATGCCAGTCCATCGCAGGGTTACCCCCAGCAATTTCGCCAGTACCCATTCATGCACCTGGGTAGAGAGAGGCACAGTGAGAGTAAAGTGTCTCGCCCAAGAACACAACACAATGTCCCCGGGCAGGACCCAAACCCGAACCACTCGATCCAGAGTCGAGCACACAACCATGAGGCCACTGCGCCTCCCACAGAAACCACTGTTAATTATAGTAATGTTCATGAAAATGAATCATATTTTGTTGATTCTTGCAACAAAACCTATCTAAAAAAGAAAAACATCCTTTGGCTACCTTTACGCCATCTTTGTAACTCCAGTTCGTATTTACTTATTGCCCCTCGCAGCTTGGAGACCTTTTCCTTTTCCTTCTCATAACGTCGTTTCCATTCCTCAGCAGTAAGTTCTTCGTTGACAACCACAACATTCTTGATAGTCTTGGCTCTGAAAATTCCAGTTAAATATGGTTATGCAAACAATTTTGAATAATTATTCTTTTGAAGTTTCCATACATTTTTGTGATCTGCATGGCATGTTTTGGGTAGGCTTTCATGTACCGGATTAAAATGGCGGAGGTCAAAAGAACCATTCGTTATTCCAATTAGGCCTTGGTACATGCAATAGGCCATTTCCGAGTTCATGTCTGCCTCCTCTTCGAAGCGAGTCTAAGTGCGAAGTTTTTGTGATGGTAATCAGTTCTACTTTACATATGAATGAAAGCTAATTTTCATAAGAAAAACTTCGCACTTAGACTCGCTTTAAAGAGGAGGCAGACATGAACTCGGAAATGGCCTATGAGGAATTGTTATGTTCGCTTTGTTCTTTTGCTTGATGGAAATTAATTATTTTGGATCCAGTGTATGAAAGACCAGCCCAAGTTTTAGACAAAAGAGAGAAGAGATCCTCAAACATTTTAAGCAATAGACCATTAATTTTTACAGTGGAGTGCTTAGTTACCTGGCCTATGAATTAAAGTGATGCCACAGTTGACCTTGCTTTGATAGAAATCTCACTGCTCAACCTCGTCCCCAGGGTGCTCCACAAAAGGGAAGAAGAGAGACCCTGGGGACGAGGTTACTCACTGCTTTCATGTAAATTCCAGCCTCACTTTCATTCAAAGGCCAGGTAACTAAGTAAATAACTGTAAAATGGTCTGTTATTTCTTATTGGTTACAAAGGAACTGTGGCACTTTCTCCTCAGCTGTCTCAAGAGGCTAAAATGTTGGTCTTGCTGAGTTTAACACACAACTCCCTGCAGAGCAATTCCATGTTCAGCCACCCGAGCCAACCCATGAACGACTGATAAGACGATGTTCGCAGATTGGAGAACAAATGATTGCACCATTGCAAGGTAAACTTGAACCTATTTCAGTGTACCTTCATTATGTTCATGTACTGTCATTATTGGAGAAAAGTACAATGTTTATGTTTTTGAACCAAAAACCTACCTCTGGCCAAACATAAGCGTTGACCGTGTTTCTTGCTCATTGAAAGAAGATGGTGAACAGCAGATAATTATGGTTGTCCTTGCATTACCACCTGAAATAAAAATACAAAGCAAAGAATACAATTTTCCTTAAATTGAGGACTAAAAGGAGAACAGAAACACACACTGAATTACTAGTTTCAGTAAATGTCTTTTCCAAAAGAGTGTTGACAGTTCTATAATGTATATTAGCAAGGGTCAACATTTTCTCTTGCATTTCTGTTTATCATACAATAAAATTCAGGCAATTCTCTTTCAATTTATTTATATTATCTCTACAGTCAATCAACTTACATTGTACATAGTAGTCATAAAACACATGGTTGTTAATTTTGAGAGGCCGACTTCCAGAAAAAACCACCAACAACTTAACAGTGTCAGCTGGCTGCTCTGCTGCATTGTTGATTTATAAATTTTACATTTTTCCTTATTTTTCACCTCCTACTTTTCAAACCAACCTTGTTGGCATCAACACAATGAAATTATGTGCCAATATTACATCACTCGCTGCAAAAATAAATAACAAGGAATGGAAAAGACTGCCTGAATGCAGTTGATCCAGTCAGGGCGTGAACTTTTGCACAGTTGTTTACGGTGAAAACTTCTGACAATCCGGCAAAATACATTACTCCTTTGCAAAAATTAATATGCCACCAATACTCCTACAACTTAAGTCTCATTCAAAATAACAAGAAAAAAATTAATTCTATGCAACAGGCAAACAATGGTTATTTAAATCTGGCAAAGGGTCTATGCAATCATCTACGAGGCCCTCTGTAATAATCGCAAAGACCTCTAGTAACTTAATAACTCTTTAAAATGAGCATCTGTGACCTACCAAGACTTTCCTGTAATATTCTCGTCATTTTACTATCCCTGTATGGAACATGGGTTTTCTTTAAAAGAAAAAGATAATAAAATATGTTTTTATTCTTGTTATTATTACCGAAAATTGATATCAATTTTGTAAAATTTTTTTCCCAATTATCTGGTCATAAATGACCTCTGAACTAGAACTGAATCACAAAACACTATCATAAAAACTGATATATGAAATGTTCGTTAGATCTTTCAGATAATAAAATCAGGATTTTGTCTTAGGGAGTCCCATGGCCCCCTTTCCTGTGGGAGCTAAGGCAGGACAAAATTAGAGGGTTTCATGTATTTACATGAGACCGGATTTATTCAGACTGACGAAGGCAAAGGTCAATAAAATTGACGGCTTTGAAAGGGCTCTGAATACAACTTTGGTAAACTGTTTTCATTCAATTGAAGAAGAAAAGAGCTGGAGTATTCACTGGAACCATAGAAAGACTGCTACCTTAAGTTTGTTTCGCTCGTGGCATCCTTGTCCACCCAAATGGGTGCATTTGCATGGCTTTTCATGCACAAATTCTATTTTTCTTGCAGGAATCATGCAAGGGCGCGGCCTGCTGAGAACACCGTGCATGTGTGGCCACTGTCCAATATAGTGGACCATAATCTACAATGCTCCTTTTTTCTAGTTCAATTTGTAGCCCTCGTGCGAATTTAAACTGGAAAATGCACAGACTATAACTTAAATACTATAATGACAGTAAATAGTAGCCATCAAACTTACTGTCCCTTCCGCCAAAGCAGAAATAACATTCCCTAAAGCAGACAAGGACTTGTTGATGTTTTTTGCTTCATCAAGAACTGCTCCCTCTGCCCCTGTTTTGCTGACCTATAATTATAATGAATATGATAACTAATATTATTACGTTAATCGATCGACTACTGATCGATAAATTATTCTCAGGAATTTAATGCTATAAAATATCTATTAATAGGAAATTTTGCCACAATTGCTTGTAATCTTGCAATCTGATTGGCAAATTTGCCGTTGTTGATGAGAGTCTAGACAAAGCTGTATGGGTCATGCTGGAGTCATTTTGTCACGCAATTTAATAGCCAATCAGGAACGCCCATTTCGGGAAATAAACCAATTATATTGCCAGAAAGTTACGGACAACGCTTGCTCTTTCTTTGTGTCATGATTTTGGTCACGCTCAAATCGAAAGTGATTCAGCATTGTCTGTACTCTTACCAACAACAATATTCATCATCACAGTAGTCAAAATTTGTTGTGGACTCACGAGGTGCAGCTGACATTTTGAGCATTAATTTTATTTAGACTTTGGCTATAACACAGAGATGATGCTTTATAGTTTAATGTCACAACACTCTCACAAAGAGCAAAATTATTATGATTCCACTATTTTTTATCCCATCTTTATACTGTAGTCAATTGATTTACATCAATTAAATTGATAGAACCCTATTTATGTGTGCTTCACCTACCCAGTGGGGTAGTACCCCTTTTTTTGGAAAAAAACTGTACCATTGCTCGACAGTTAAAAAAATCAATCAATACGCAAATATACGTTGTTATAGCAAGGGTTCAAAATAGTAAACTCCTCCTTATACACATCATTGACTGATGCACATGACCATCTAAGAGAAACTCAAAGTATTAAAGCATAACACTCAAGCAGGTATAATTAGGAACAGTGTAAGACCATTTCATAGAAACAAAAACTTATGTTGAGAAACCAATTGAAACCATTTTCAAGACTATTAATTTTTCAAAGCAAGTGACTAGTAAGAATTCATCCAGTTGGTAAGAGAAGAATTTAAACCCACGGCATTCGCATGAAAATCCAACATGCACAGTTCCACACCCTTTCCTCACGGTCAGTCACATTAAGTTTTTATTTGTGCAGCACATCAAACAGGAAATACAGGGGCATTGAGTGTTTAAGCACACTGACAGACCTTTTCAGATCCAGCTAAATCCACCAAATAGAGTTTCCCGCTAAGCTTCTTGTTTGTTTCTACATTTTCTTGCTTGATATGAAGTAGGAAAATACTATGACTTCTTGAGCTGTGCTCATTCATGTCTGTGAAAGGACCAAAAGAAATTTCAGCAACAACAGTTCAAAAATTAGAACATCTGAATAACTACCCTAGTCGCTTTGACAACAAAAAAAGACAGAGAGAGAGACCCAGACCTGCTTAGCAGATTTGTGAAAATAGGAGTCCATTATTGTTTATTGGACCTTTAGACTTTAGTCTGTTCCAAAATGATTTATTCTGTTGTTATTTTAGACACGATTCTTTTCAAATCTTAACGTTCCTGCCATAAAATTCTGATTTCTAGCTTGTTTGATTGTCACTAATATTATTATTTGCCTGGTCTCTTGATCCCAGATACTTTCACTGCGAAATCATTAATTTAGAAGATACAACTGTATTGGGATTAGGGAGAATCGTAATAAGTTCAGGTACAGTGTACATATCATCTTACTTGTGACTGCCACATGCCGATTTGCTTTTCCTTCATCAATAATTTCCATGACTTCTTCAGGACTGGAGACAAATCTTTCACTAGCACCCTTAAGAAAAACCATTTACTTAGACTGAGACAATTATTATTGTGAGATTACAAGTTAACAACACTGACCAATCATTATTATTCTGGACTGTACTGCAAATGGAGAAAGACTGCTGGATATACTATTATGTAACTTTATGAAACCATATTACATGCTAAGATCCTTGCTCTAGTCCCAAACATACAGTGCAGGCATTGAACAACATGGCAACAGCATTGTTTAGTTCAACAAAATTTGCTCCATTCCCTGATTTACGTGTACGTAAAAACTCATCCAAACATGAATGATGATCCAAGATGGCTAAAAACAGTGATGGCATAAAATGAGGGATTTTTCGGTGGAAAAGTGAAGGAGTATCTTAAGAAATCGGGAGACATCAAAGGATTGTCCAGGGCGAAAGACATTCTGAATGCATCATTGATTGAATAAGGAATATTCGCATGTGCTTTAGAGCGAGTTTCAATCAAGTGTCATAAAACCAAAACCAAAGTAATTACTTTGGCCAATCAAAAAGGACGGAGACAATCCGATAAACCAATCAAAACTCGAAGTAATTACACGTACATGTAGCTGACACAAAGCAAGGGAAAATGTGCATGCGCGAGCCACGATTGGTTTCGGTTTCTCTTCTTATTGGTTGAAAAAGTGGTGCCCGAACTTTGAACCAATCACTGAATGAAGTAATCATAAACCAAAGCAATTCGCAAATTACTTTTGACACTCAATTGAAAACTGCTCTAAAGTACCACTCCTTTCCTGGCGCAGCCTTGTGTTTTGAAAACCAATCAGCAAGAGCTAAGAGCTTAGTTCCCTGCTTGAATGTAGAATAAAGATTGTGCAGTTTGTTGATGATCATTACTAGATTAAATATCATCAGTCTGTCTTCTACACAGGTTGTGCACAAATTACTAACCAATGAATTGTCCCCTAGGAGTGAGACTACTCTGATTTTACTCTGTCTAACCCCGATTTTACTTTGTGTAATGTCAGACAACTTTAGGCATCATCTGGGGACGTCCTAGCGCATTTTTGAGGTGACAATGCGTTAGTACAGCTTTATTTATTAATAATTATATTTCGTACCTTTACATAAGGAACCCTGTTTTTGTCTTCATGAACAGCAAGGTTTGTTTTAGTGACTGAAGAGAAAAACATATGACAACATGCTCTTAACTATAAACAGTGAAATGAAAAACAGTTTTAAGGGAGTAAATGAACACAGACGTAAAAAACAGTACAGTGAGTGAAGTCAATGTTGAAGAAAAAAAGTAACAACAAATTGTGCCTCCAGAGGTTTCATTAGAAGCCGAAAACCAGCTAATTCCGTTGGCTACTAATTAAGTTATATGTATAGCCGCCTCCTTTTTCGATAAAAGAATTACAATATTTTCACCATTTCGATTTACTTTAATAAATAAAACAACTCCATGTTTATCAAGGAACCTTTTGCTGTTTGTTCTGCTTTGTTTTAGACGTTGGATGTTTTTATGAATTCCTACAGCTGTAGTTATTTGCAGTCGCTCTAGCCACTCGCCGAGGTGATTCTTTGCAGTCCGCCATGTTAGGTGAATAGAGTACAAAGACTGGTGTCAAATAATATTGCCTCAATCACATTCAAGGCTTCTGGTTTTCCACGTGTTGTTTATTTAAAAAGGAAGACAAAACAAGCTGCAGTCGATATTTTGTCATGTTTCAACAAGAGATCGAGAGTGCAAATAAATTGTCCTCTAATTTGGCCATGTGCAGCTACGTGTTAATAAATTTTTGTGACTGATGTTGATGCCCAGATTGCTGGAAATGCCATTTCCGACCTGCTAGATTTCAAAATTTTCTGGTGGATCATGCCCCCAGACCTTCCTACTACAGTAGGGAAAAGGGGCCACAACCACCTACACTGTATTTACCAAAACCAGCCATTTACTAATTTAAAAATACTTAATAATTATGTGTCTCACCATCCAAAAGATCTCTAATCTTGTCAAGGTAAATTTCAAAATAAGAAACCTACATAGGATAAAAGGAGAATGTATAAATTCAATGATTAATATACCCTGAAGTAAAATGACAGCATTTAAAACAAGAAGACAGTCGTTTAAGGCTAGGGAAAGAAGGACTTTATCCATCTATCCAGTGTAATGTTTCATATGCCTTCCTCAAATAATTGATTGTTGAAGAAAAAAGCCTCTGTTTACACAGGGTTGCCACTATAAAGGCCAGTGACACACTAGGCACACCTGACGATTTGATACGATCAAAGCAAATTTCCCCTCCACATTTGTTTCCAGGCTTCTCTTCTATTTCATCTGTCCACCATGCTGCGCTGTTGTCCACTATTTTTGTGTAGTGACGCGATAAAATCATAGGGTCTTATTAGTTGAAACCTTCAGCATCAAATCGTAGGAGCAGGTGGCACACTAGGAGAATTGCAGTGAATTTAATCGCAGATACTGTATCTGACAAGCTACATGGACATGTAGATTGTGGAGATTTTATACCCTGATTGCAGAAAATCGCAATTGCAGTAACAGGCACACTAGCCAATTTTCGCCAATTGTGTTGCTGGCTTAATGTGTCCCGGATTTCTTACATGGACTTGACAGCACACATGTACGGTGTATGTGGGTTGAGCCTGTTGGCAGTCTACTCTGTTCTGAGAGGTTTTTCCCTGGGTACTTCCCCCTCTCATTAAAATCCTTGTTTGATTTGTCCTGTTTCCATCTCATTTGACAGTAATTTCAATTATTTATTTGATTTATAGCCTCCTAAATTAGAAGAGCACTTGTGCTAGGGCATTTATTAAGTAACTTTAGCCTTCACAAAAATGCATGTAAAAGAAAAAAAAGATACAAACCTTAATGTGAAACTCCAAATTTTCATCCATGTTGTAAATATAATTAAATATATCTTGGACAATTCGTGGAATGATCCCCTGATTAAGAGGGTCATTAAGATCACCCTGCAAAGCATTATACTCTTCATTATTATAGTTGTGCCAATGGGTATGATCTTTAACACTAGCCTTTGAACCTGAAGTTGGTTACTATGGTACGTAGATGAAACACTTACATGCAAAAGAATGCACATGTATAACATTAAACAGCATGGTTCAATGTACAATTCTTGATTAATTACAGCTGTACATGAGAGGTTATAGTTAAACCCTTTGTAACCCAAACTTAGTGTTTTACTCTGTCTAGCGCCAGACAATTTTGCTCATCAATGGGGAACCCCCAAGAGTCAATGGGTTAAATGTGATCCAAAACATAAGACAGAGAGAAGTTCATTGACAATGAATATCAATAATGATGGACAAAGTAAAATTCAAGAATTGTGTTCAAAGGTTGATGGGGATGTCACCAAACTACAGTAATTAAGTTGAAAGGATGAGGCTAATCTCCAAAATATGCATTTAATTCTTCAAAAGTCTAATTCAGTGTACTCACTTGGCTATTCTTTCTCAATTTCTTTAGAGGACCGGTCCTCATAAAAAGAGTGCACTTTCAGCTGTTGCAAAAGTTTACTGTAACAGTGAAGTGAAATGTGACATTGTGTT
Source organism: Montipora capricornis (assembly GCF_036669925.1). Lineage (NCBI taxonomy): Eukaryota > Metazoa > Cnidaria > Anthozoa > Scleractinia > Acroporidae > Montipora > Montipora capricornis. Next base: position 29,446,800 of record NC_090883.1, on the reverse strand, counting down.
GCAAAATACATGAAAATTGAGCCCTCAATCGTTTCATGGGAAATACCTCGTGGTCAAAGATGGCGCCAAAACTTGAGATTTCATTGCTAAGGAAAGCTGCATGTTTATTCCTCATTTTCTGGAAGTTTCCATTGAACAAAAAGCGATCCAAGAACGAAAGTACTTTTTATGATATAACATTTGATGGCATTCTTGAAAAGGCATTATTATTACAGTGCAACGCGCCTTACCGTGGCCAACCAACAAACTTTTACATTTGACAACCCACGCATAAATACGTCAACTCAACAACCCATGCAACAGTGTTCAAATTACAACCGTACGAACTTTGCAAGGGGGCATGACTGTCAATGAAATTCGCACATCCTGATTGGCGGACAATTTGTAAAAAACTTTGTCAGGTGGCTAAGGTAAGGTGCGTGGAGTTACCGTAGTTATTCGGTTATAAGGCGCCCTCGGTTATAAGACGCACCCCAAACTTTGCAATTTAATCAAGCTAAGTTCTCAAACTAAAAATTACGCGAAAATACTCGGTTATAAGACGCACTAAAAAATTGAGAGTTATCAAAAGGACGTGATGAATTTGAGAACAATAATTATTATCCTTACACAATTGGCATGAGAACTCTTTTTGTTAATGTAAACAAAGTGAAAAGTGAAAAGGTCAAACAAAAGCTAAAAGTTACACCTGAAATGATAAACATACAACGCATAAACTTTTATTTGAACCTTCCGACTTAATAAATAGTCAGAGTTCAGACTTCAGACTTCAAGCGAAAGCGAATGGCGAAAAACTCCCACCGAAAGGCATATTCAAGGGTGTTCGAAAGCTGAATATCAACACGCCATCAAGGATGCAAATTTCAGTGCACAAGAAAGGCTGGATGAACGAAAAAGGTATGTTTTATCTCTTTGTTCAGAGAAGAAACTTTTCATGTGAGCGACAAACACGATTCTCGGAATTCGAAACAAGGTTCGAACGATTGTATTGTTGTCATGGGTATCACGTTACTGAGCACGTGCTTTTGGGCATGTATACAAATTTTCGTTTGTTTGCTTTTCTCTTGAAGTCATTTAGTGTGCTAAAGGTCTCTAAAAGCACTATTCTTTTTTTTAATTGACAACTAGTGTCCTTTTTTTGTGTTGTTTAAACTGCAAGTTCTTCTCAAATTGTGATCTTAGGATTTTGTTGCGCAAAAATACTTGGCTACAAGACGCACCCCAATTTTAGCACTAACTTGCCACCCAAAGACAGATTTTTCTTGAAAAACCGTGCGCCTTATAACCGAATAACTACGGTATATTCATCCAGAAGGGTTTTTGTCATCTGGGACAACCGGACGACTGCGAATGTAGATCCCTGCTGCCACACAATAAATTATTTGTGTCTGGTATTACCCGTAGGTATAGTAAAATCTGTAAGTGTCAATGTTTTGATTTACCTCCATAGTATGGGTTTTACCACTTGACGTCTGTCCATATGCAAATATTGTTCCATTATAACCATTAAGCACATCTGTAAGAAAGTTACACATACAGTAGTTACTTGATAACACAAACAGTATTACTGTAGTTCGTAGCTGCATGCAGGAGTAGTTTCGCTCACAGGGTTGCCATGGATACCTCCCTACTAGGCCTGAAATGTGCGGGCAGCCTGAAACCTTTAAGGCACCAGTTCCCAAGCTCATCTGTTGGCGATGAGTTAAACTTACAACAAAAGCAGTGTAGTTGGAAAATCGGAAAATTTTATCAATAATGATGTTGAAGATGATGATGATGACGGCTACAATAAAAAAAATGGCCACAGGCGATCAAAATGCATGATAAAAACTCATCACACTTTATAATGGTAAGAATTGAATCCTACTATCTATACTCACGCCATGAGTCGAGTTAAGTAAAGCTGATGATACATGGAAGGCCTTCCATTGAAGGCTACAGCCTGACAGCCGAAAGCTCGAAAGTTTTAACTGTATATAGCCAGTGAACCTTTTTTTTTTTTATTTTTAAAATGAACGGTAATGTAAATTTACAATAGGGTCTTGAGAAGAGCAGATGAGAAATAACTTGAAGAAATAAAACAACATTTTAAAATTACTTTTTACAAGACATGTTTCGACATACTTATGCCATCTTCAAAAACAAATTAAATGGATTAGCTAAGATACTTAGATACTAGCATAACACTGCAGTTGCAGTCGAAAATTCAGTTAGATACTATCGTTGCAACAAAGCTGTTAAAAAGGAAAAAATGAAAAAGAAAAAGATCGTTGTAATTTAAAACTGAATAACCAACGAGACTAAACTGAAAGAGATAAGCCAAAATGTTGTAGTTGTTGATTAAGAGTAGGACTGTTCCATTTGATATGCAAAGCTTCTTTTATTTTAATTTTGGCTGAGTCTAATATTGTGGAACATTTAGTGGACCAAGAGTTTCGACGAGCTTTTGATGACGGGAGATGTTTGAATACATGAGAGGCCTTGTCCGAAATGAGGTGCTCATGAACATGAGTAGAGATATGACGAGTGGTTTCACCAATGTAACTGGCATTACATCCAGCACAAGTAAATTTATACACTACATGGGAGAGGAGACCCTGTGGCACAAAATCTTTCACAATATATAAACAACTGTTTTACTTTGAAAGAAGAAAAAAACAACTTAATGTCAATATTCATGCAATACATTCTGAGTAATTTCTTGAGCCTTTTTTAAAATACCAATTTCTTGTTTTTTTGCATTTTTTTGGAAACAATAAAATAAATATATTAATTGTTTGAAATGAGACATTACTTCAATTCCACAAATTAAAACATTACACAACATAATTCATAACACAACTAAGGTCCACATTAATTACTTCAGATTATTATTAGTACAATTTCAAAGAGACAGACCAACAAGCTAGAGAAAGAAACAACACTTTTATACAAAATGCCTGTACTTCTTCTAACCAACATCAATCCTTGAATTCCTCGTAATTTTCTCTCTCCACGAAAGTAAGAGGGGCAGTTTTGTACATGTGTTTACACTGTTCTTAAAGCTGACTTTTTTTTGTCTCTGCAGGAGGTTTTCATTGGTGTCATGAGCAAGGAACAGTGCAACCACTGCAATAATTAAGAGGTTCTTTTTTTTCATTCATTCTTTCTTGCCTTTTTTATTGTTTTTCCGTCATTCTCCTCTTTCCTTCTTCCTTTCCTGTTCTTTTCTTTTTCCAAATAACTGGCTGTTTATTTTGGAAAATATAGCTTTTAAAGGCAGGAAGTTGAATTACCGGTAAACGTTAAATGGTTGCTATCAAATTAAGTTGTTGGTCCAGCTGGATGCGATGGCAATTTTTTTCCAAGGCAAAAAAATAAAAAGCACACGGTTCTCTGTATTTCTCCACTCAAGGCTTTGAAGAGCCTGTCGTTTGACACGCATGTAATCTTTGTTTATAGATTTCCTGATAAATTCAAGTCCTTGATTACGCGCGAATGTTATGACCTTCTAATGGTTAAGTTATTTACATAGGGACCGTTCTTTCGAATTATTTCCGTGGAAACAATTCAATTTGCATTCAAGTATGTGTGAAGGTCGACGTGTACAGTGTTTCTCCGAAATGTACAAATGTACTTTACAAATCAGCCAAAACTGTGAATAATTATGCAAAAGACAAAACTCGCACGAAAATCGAACACTTGATCGCCAAGTTGGCAAGCAAGAAATAAAAACAAACTACTCTCGATCTAGACATCTTTTATGGTAACTTAATGTCCTCATTTCCCCGATAAGCAGAAAGCCCCAATTTAGTTAAAGATGTCTCGAGCTGTAAGTTTCGGGAGATCAGATAAACCTAAATCAAATTAAAATACAACGGGGAAAATTTTCAAAATATTCGCACGTGTAATTTCGAGATCCAATATATCAAAAAGAAGATTAAGACCAGTCTGTAAGAAATGAGTTTACATCAGGCGAGATTTACGAGTTTTCAATCCGTGAATATGTGAAGGCAGAGACGTTTAAACTTATCGAGAATCTGCATACAAAAGAGATTACATAAAGCAAAAAAAGCGCGTAACATTCCAGATAAGGCGATTCAAAACCTAAGTGAACAAACAAAAAATCACCGCTCTCTCGAAAAATCACTTTGAAGCTAACCGCGTTTACCTCAGAAGACAGGCAAACTATATAAGATATACGAAACTGGTGTGAAAAAGACATAAACCTTTCCTACTTAGTTGAACTAAAGCTAAACTGACCTTGGAACAAGTGATTAAACAGTGAAGATATCTTGCAAGAAGACCAATACTTGACTAACATTTTTATCTCCGTTATTAATTACTGCAAGCCTTCAATATACCACGACTGATTTTCCAACAAAACGAATTATTCCATACCCTTCTTACTGTCAAAGTTATAGCTAGCTACATCTATACCTACACGAGTTAACGTAATTGTGTCCTTGGAAAAAGTTATTATAAGGAGAATACACCTAGTTCAGACAGACATATTTACGTTTCGACAGCTAATAGCTTTGCATTAGCAACAAAGAGGAATCAGATACGTGTTTCATGAGCCGACGATAGAAAATCAAAGCATTGGTAACCTTAAATAAGTTAATAATACAAGAAACTTAGGAAAAAGGAAATAGCGACAACCGATTGAAATTGACCCATCTTTGCGACCATGTAATAATTGTAAACATACAGGAGAGAAAAGTCAATTTCTAATTTGCCCAAGCCTACAATTATTAACAATTATTCCTAAGGCAAAAATAACTCAAATCTGAGAATCTCCTAAACTATATAATTTTTAACTCGTTTGTGAGCAATATTAAGCAAAACATTAAGCTTAACTCCGCATCGTGAAATCGAAATTGATTTGAAGATCGAAGACATTAAACGGGACGAAAGCCAAACGTTTTAACACCGAGCATAAAATTCCATCACAACAACTCGAGAGTTACTTAACGTTGAAGAATAACGAGGAGGATCGTTGGATGACGATACAAAGAGTGCGATGACTGGTGCACTGAGTTAACATGTAGGCAATTAAAGCTCGAAAGAATCGGAGAGGATATTTTCACGATTACAATATTAGCCTCAAATGTTTTCACAATTTCCCATGTATAACAACAGACCGCCGGATCAAAGGGTAGAGCATCGCGAATATTATTTGAGTCTCAAATGAAAGAAGAAACCGCACCTAAACTGCAAAAAGAAAGTTTAGAAAACACCAGATACTAACCTTGAACAATAACCTGCGCTGCTTCTATGTAAACCCGTTCTTGCGTGGTAGTCGGTTTAAAAACGCGATCAAACGTGAATGTCCGTCCCTGAAACACATCAAGCCACAGTAAAAGTTGTCAAACGCAAATTTTTTAAGACAACGCTAATTTTCGCGGATAAGTGCTAGTTATAACGTAGTGTTGGCTCACCCCATGAACGCACGTATCTGTGGTTGGAATTGACACAATACTTTGTCCTCCTGCCCGAATTTCTGCCGAAGATTGCGGCCGAAACCGAGAAAAAACCTTTATATTACATTCTCTGGGGTCAGGATTCATGGTTGTAGCTTAGAAATCTCAATAGATCCCAGACGATTCACACTGTATGAGCAACGTTCTTGTCCGGCCCTTTGGCAAATATTTCATTTCTTGAGCAACACATATTGCCGGTTAACTCAGTCCATCGCACCAAACGCTATTAAAATGGCCCGTTGATTCATTCAAAGGTAGATTTAGTGATCGAACGGTGTTTCAGACAACTTAACGCGAATTCTTGAGGTTATTTCGAGGCCATTTTTCCAGGTTTTGCTTTCATTTCACATTACCAACTGTTGTCGGCCATAACCTTCACTGTCGTAAGGCATTGTGGGTAGGCATGTTAAATGGCTGCTCGAACTCACATGCCAATCAAATTAACCGAATGTAAACAATACACAAAAAGACTGTAAACAACAGCACGATCGTCAAAGGCAAAGAGTTGTCATCATCTAGGCAATGAACGCATTGTTATTATTGCAGCGCAGGAGGGAATGACTTCAAAAGAAGATTGCATTGCCGTTGTAAAAATCACCATAAATACACGTTTCGCGTAAGGATGCTTAAATAGGAGCCGGAAGGAAGTCGGAAAAATCAGGGAAGTTCACCCTTCAATCGTGAAGACCTTGGCCGCTTAGTTGTCGCAAAATCACATAAGTAAAATAACCATGATTTTTTTTTTTCGGACTGAAACAACCGCTTTTTAAATGTAATAGAAACCAGGGCAGGGACAACGTAACGCTAGCTTAACCTCTTTCCAGATCGCTGACAGCGTGGTATTTTAGCAATCATTGTAACAGAGTTAAATGTCCTGGAGGCATTGCCATCCAAATATAACCGATATTAAAGTAATGAAAAGGAAATTCTTTTGTCATTATAGGCAGCGTATACACGAACAGGGTTTCATGACTTCGAAACCGCGTCAAAATCGATGCGGTTTGGAAGCGTTTACACGGAACCGTTTTCGTCAGAAAATCAAAGTCGTGATGGTACAAGTGAGCGCTGCACTACGGGCTAAAGCGAACAATGCAAATTTCGCACCAAAATAGTAACCGTATTCAAATCGATGCGGTTTCGCTGTTTACACGACAGACGAAACCGTTTTGAAAACGCTCCACTTTTGGTAGCGGTTTCAAATCGACACGGTTTCGGCGACAGTCTCGACCGGTGTCGTGTAAACAGAAGGTGTAACTGCATCGATGCGGTTTCAAATGAAACCGCGTTCGCGTAAACGCTGCCATAGTTACATCACCCTCTGACCGAGGTCTTCAATCCAGGTCCATTTATACTACATGTACAGAGAAAACTGGCTGTGGACCCAATAAAAGGTTGGAATGGACAGGAGCCCGTCGCTTCTTGGTGCGATCCAGAGATTCTCTCCATGGAAACTATCCCTACAGTTTTTTTTTTGTGAAGTCGATCTGCAACCGCCTTTTCAGGTGTTAAGTGGTTAGCCAATTTTGGCCCCAAGACCGCAAAAAAAAGATTTCAGAGTCGAAACCCCTTCCTGTTTTTTTCTCAATCAATAAAAATCTGGCTGAATCTCCTGACTTTCGTCAGGGTAAATTGCGTGTCATTAACGGCACCTACAGGCCATTTGCATCA
>NC_090883.1:29399670-29437170 GCF_036669925.1 Montipora capricornis | reverse complement strand
AAATTACCAAATCAGGGGAGTTCACTTGTTCCAAGTAGTCACATTATTGATTCACACGCACTTATTCTTTTAGGCCTGCTTAAGGGATTGTTCTAAACGAATCTTTTAAGTATGTCTTACGATTCGTAGCGATCTGCAGTTTCTTTAATTTGATGCTCACTATGTCGGTTCTAGTGGGAGGCGCGGTGGCCTCATGGTCAGTGTGCTCGACTCTGGATCGAGTGGTCCGGGTTCGGGTCCTGGCCGGGGAAATTGTGTTGTGTTCTTGGGCAAGACACTTTACTCTCACGGTGCCTCTCTCCGATCAAATGTACCGGCGAAAATGCTAGAGGTTACCCTGCGATGGAATAGCATCCCATCCAGGTGGGAGTAGAAATACTCCTAGTCGCTTCATGCTACAGAAAACGGAGATGCACCGGCACCGGCCTGGTGGATCTTCTAGGCTCGTAGCGGACTGTACCTTTTTCCACTCTATTTTCATCCCGTTTAATTAATGATATCGGGAGCCCGTTGAGACCGCTGCTGCTGAGGTGAGGTGTGATAGTGGCTCGATTTTTGACCACGCGAGGCTCCTTCAATGAGAAATCGGACCTAGACCTTAGACTTGTCGTAAGCGGCACGTAGGTAGGAAGGGCGCACATCGTTCATGCCCGCTTGTTAGCTCCCTTTTATATATAGGTTACCATGCGCAGTTGCAGACACACAATTTCAAAGGCAAAAAAGCGAAAAAACGAGAAAAGAGAAAGCAGGGAAAGTGTTCTCTCTAAAAGAAGAGTGAATTAGATAAGACTGTTGATCTATCACTTTGCGGCCTTTCCTAAGCCTAAGCACAATCACAAAACGATTTATTTTTAGAAACACTTTGCGCGAGAAACAAAGGGCCGCCAAATTTAACCAATCAGAAGAAGCCATGTCACGCATGACTGCTTCTGCCATGTTTTTTCAAGGACATGGCAACGGGAGCGAGTATTCTAAAAATAGACTCATTTGTGACTGTGCTGGTGAGCCCACCCATCCCATAACAACAATCTTATCTAATTTACTCTTGTCTATTCCATATGACTCGCAAAAATGCGTTAAGTCTCTCCTTTAATGAAATCCTTCTTAACGCTGAGAGAGTGGTATGAAGAGAAATGCGTGTATTGGAACGTTTCTGTGGCTTTGAAATAAGTTTGGACATGAACTGTTTTGTTTAAGGATGCTCGAAAGGGTTTTAAGCTGCGCGCGCGCGCGTAACCAACACACGCCCGCAACTAAGGAACACGCGTAAGCTGAATGAATCAAATTTCTATTAAAATACAATATGTAAATTTTGTAAAAATTAGATATTTAACACCATAACTCTACCCCTAATCTTTAAAAAGACATCTATTTGCAAATAAATTTTGAATCTTTCTGTTTTTATCTTAGGCAGAATAATTAAAATCATGGGGTCTATTTCTTTAGGGTACGATTTTCCCCTTAGTGGGAGAAGAATATATAATGGTGTTTGGGGTTATCAATCATATCCTTCCACAGCTTCTGATCCTTCTCTAGTATCACCTGTTCGATGGGATTGACATTCTCAGCGTACCCAAACATAAAAGCTTTTCACTTTTCTGTCAATTTGACTTAAATATTTAGATTTTGGAGCAATTGCATAGACTCTTAGACAATAAGTGAAAATGTACATTATTAAATGATTAAAGAGATAATGCAAATCCTGTACAGAATAGCCATCAGCCTTACATACCCGAAGAATATACAATCTCGCCGTCTTAGATGCTTTACTCATTAAATTGTCAAACTGATCATCCCAGTTGTAAATTAACACCCAACAAATTCCGAGAAGATACCGCGCACCGGTGGCTCAGTTGGTTGAGCAGCGGACTGTCACGCGGGAGGTCGCGAGTTCAACTTCGGCCGGACCAACACCCAAGGTCTTAAAATAACTGAGGAGAAAGTGCTGTCTTTGTGTAATTACTCTCTAGTCTTCTCGGATAAGGACGATAAACCCGTCTCACAACCCTTCAATGTTCATAATCCTGTGGGACGTAAAAGAACCCACACACTTGTCTCTAAGAGTAGGGCACGTAGTTCCCGGTGTTGTGGTCTGTCTTCTGTTGTGCATCATGGTTGGGAGGGTAAAAAAGGGGCCACAGTAATTGACGCAAGCTGTTGTTGCGCGCTGCCAGCTTGACTGGCAAAGTTAATAAAATAAATTTCCACGCCCTCGGGTCAAAATTCATATGCTCCAGCCACGAGCCACTCATGTTGGTCAATTGGCCCTCCATCATCCCTGTGGGTCATTATTCCAAAACCTTTTTCATAACACTTTTCACACATTGCGTTGCTGTTCAACTAGGCTAAAGCATAGTTAATAGAGAGGACTGGTTTGGAAGCTCGGCAAACATCAAAAGAGCAAACAAAGATGCCAAGATTTAGGTTGGAAAGTCCACGACCGTGCACAATCTTTTGTTTTGCGCTCTTACACTCTGCATGAATTACGCAACCAACGCGTTTCTATTGGTTAGTTCCTCAGAACTCTTCCGTCTCGGAAGACTTCCGCTCGTCTAAAAATAACTTTCGTGGACATGACATATCCCAAGGGCAGGACCGGGAGCCTCCTTCTCTGTCCCCTCATTTTCTCTTGGTGACAATGAACAATTTATAGAGTAATCGCATTCCAAAACGCGAACCTTTCTAAAAGTCCAATAGATCATATTCGTATTCTCAGTATTAGGTTAGGGTAATTGTATAATTACTGAGCGTTTTATACCTTGTTTAAAAAAAATTGAAACAACTGAAAAAGAGACACCAAGTACCTACCCTTGGTGACCTATCTTGATTTTTTGCATGCACGTATCATTCACGATTGCACTTCAAATAAAAGAGTTTTCTGTAAACTATACAACGCCCTTTTTCGATGTATCTTAACCTACAAGATGGCTTTTTGTCATACTCTCTAAGAACTTAAAGAATTTAGGCAGATTTCCAACAAACAAATAAAAACGGTAGGTCACCGTCCCCTCTCCTTGTGGGATGTTGGTACATAGTGAATAGACATCGAGTGTCTGGAAGTTGCGTGTTTTCAATGAACCGGACAAAGTCCGTGGTGTCTTTGATATACGAGTCTTGTTTCTTAGATAATAGGTTGTAAAAGCGAGTCGATGAAGCTTGGAATACGTTCTGTAGGGTCACCGCTACCGGAAACTATCGGTCCGCCGACTCGGTTTGGTTTATTTATTTTTGTCAGTGTATATAATTCCGGTATTCTGGGTGGGTTCTGGCATTGATTGAGCCATTTGAAAGTCATTGCGTCAATATGATTGTTTGTATACAGTGTACTGGCAATGTTGCTGACCTTCTTGGCCGTCGAGGACACTATAGGATATTGTAGAGGGTTGTAAAAGTTTGTGTCACAGACTTGTACGTTGCCTTCTCGGATTTTATCTTGCGTATCCATGACGACTGTTGTAGTCTCCCTTACCATCTTCTTTAATGTTCACCTTTTTATTTGCGCGTAGTGCGGATACAGTAAACACCTGCATATAAGAACACTTTTTTCAGGTTTAAGGCTGATCGTGTTCTTATTTGAGGGGTGCTTAGTGAGAAATCGGCCTGAAAATTTTTTATAAAATGTTCTTAAAATTGGTTTCAGAAATACTTCAAATTATATATTACTAGAGGTTTAATTAGCATCAGAAGCTCATAAGAGTTTCTGTTAGCAGACAATGCTGATTTGTAATAGATTTTATAGTTTGTATGGTCCTGAACACCATATTACTGTACTGTATTGTTTCCTTATCCTAATACTCTTTTCCTTTGTATTAAGAACATGTTTTATTTATCAGGCCGAATTTGTTCTTATTTATATGGTGCTTCATTGGCCAAATTTCAGCCTGTTCTTAATCCACTTCTTATATGAGGGTGTTCACTGTAGTGCTTGTCGTTCTTATGTTGATAAGTTTTCTTAAGCATTGCTAAAGGGATATTGAAGCAATTTCTTGCTTAGAGAGTTCCAGGCAGCTATCAAGTGCCACAGAAGGTTGTAGTGGCGGTTGCCACGTTGATTTGGCATAGAACGGGTGAGGGTTGCATTAGCGGTCAGCCCCGCGCGCACTTTCATTGCAAAACTATTGAGAAAATCCCCGTATGAGGGCCGTACGAGATGGCGCGAGCTGGGCCGGAAAAAGCCGTCCGGCCCTGCTAGGATCGCGTACGGGGATTTTCTCAATAGTTTTGCAATGAAAGCGCGCGCGCGAGATGCGAACTAAAACAACTTTGTTGCAATTGCTATATATATAATCCCGACTTTTCGGTCGAAATGAGCGACGTCAGTGAACATTCCGAATTTTGTTACCCGGAAAAAAAAAGGGAAAAGCGCGGTGGTCATATGATAAAATGCTTATTGACTGAGTTAGGTCGGGCCGGACGGGAAAATATTTGGCCCGAGGTCATGGCGCACGGACCGAGCGCTCGGGCCAAATATTTTCCCGTCCGGCCCGACCTAACTCAGTCAGTACGTACATAGTATTTCATTTCATACTACGGACCTAAAGTAGGAGGACGACGACGGCAACGAGAACGCCACAAAACAATGGATTCAATTAGCAAAAACAATAGCTCTGCACGCCCTGCACGTGCGTTTTACATTTTGATACATTTCTTTGCCGCACTCATCTTGACAACGACGTGGAATGATCAAATATTTGAAGTCATGTGGAGGACGCGAGCACCTGACGATGATTTTTCAATTTTTTCCCTTACACCTCCTCAACGTTCCCACCAATTTTATTCTTGAGAGGTGGACTCACAATTTCCATGCCGAACAACTCGGAGTGATTGCAAAATTATTAAAGACTTCTAGACAACGTTCTCGTTAGTACTATCAAAGGCGCGCGGACCCTCGTTTGCCGCGCGCTGCGCTGTACAGACAGAGCAAAGTACCACTAGAAACACCGATAAAAACATAAGAATGATGAATTTTATTGAAAACGTCAGGCTGTTACTGTGCCATAAACATTGTGCAATTAACTGCAGGTCTTCCTTAAGTCTGCTACCTTTGCAATATAGGCCGCCTCGGCATCTGCCTTGCTTGTGCCTACAAAATGAGTGAGAAAAAAAATAGGAAACAAATGAACGCCATTATGTGGGGTGCTTGTGTGGGTAGAGGAGGGGGGTGGGGGTGGGGGTGTACTGGGCCAAACACCCACTTAATGCTTTGGGTCACTTGCCTTCAGGGAACGGAAGGTGGGGAATTTCACACTCTTTCGGCCCAAAGGTACGTAACATGGACCAATCGACGCAAAGATGCCAATTAATTAAAAAAAGTACTCTGGCAGGCTTGACATATGAGTGAGTGCCCCTCCCTCCCAACCTCTACCTTAAAGAACTTCTTTACATCTACATGTACAAGGGGGGTCAAAACAAGATGAACATGAGCAAGGATCGTTCCAGAAGAGGCAAAACCACGCACATGTTACAGCTACATGTATAATCAAGGAAATTGAAGCCAAGAGGGCATTTAGGCAAAAAGAACTTCACTTTTACAGTCAGAAAACAAAAAGACTGACATTGTCGGGCTTCATTAACATCACTCTTAAAGCTAAAAAACATCTTTGTAGCAATTAAATAATGCTAATAGCCTATACCTAATTACCGTATTTATTCGATTAAGCGTCATTGTCGGTTTACGTATGCCCAGGACTAAATAACTCATTGTTCGGTCTTCGCAGAAGTCTCTTTAGCTTTTGTAATTCTCAATCAACTTCAATGTCATCGGCGCTCAGCTCAATAAGTGAACTTTCTGGTGCTGCCTCCTCGATATCCGACAGCGTAACGTCAGCAAATGGGTCAGTCGCGTGAGAAGCTGTTAGGGCTTACTGGATGGATGTCAGGCAATCTCGTCCTTGGGGGTGAGGTGGTGGGGGTGGGCGCTTATTACCTTTTTCTACCTTCGAGGTGGGCAATTATTCGAGGTGGGCGCTTATTCGAGGGGGGGGGGGGGGGGGGCTTATTAGAGGTGGGCACTTATTTGAGGTTGGGTGCTTAATCAAATAAATACGGTTTTGTCACCCCTAACTAAGGATGAGAGTAATGCAGAATGACTGTTGTAAATTTGTTAAGGATAGCTTATCAAACTAAAATATGACTGATACGTGTATCATATGTGTACCATTAATTTGGGTTTACAGGATAATGATAGTGTGCGCTACTGTACCAAGTTGCAACTCAACTAACTTTTAACTTTTTTTAATCAGTGATGTAATGCTTGCAATGAAACTTGTTCAAAAATTGGTCAAAAAGAGTTTGCATCAAGAAAAAATGAACTTTAGGATTGCTTAATTTCAATTTCAAATTTCCCAGATGCTGCCATCTTGAATACTTGTGATGTATTGCGGTTGCCCTATTGTTATAACACAAAGAGCTTTTATGCAATAACAATATCACAAACAAAGGGAGCGAAAAAAAGGAAAGGGCTCTGTGGCGAACGAAAAAAGATTCCGAGTAGTCATTTGAACCACTGGCCTGCCACCCAACTTTTAGTGTGCATTTTTTGATTGACCTACCGACAAATGTGCTCTTGCATGAAGATTCTACATTGTATCACATTTATATCGAGCAAACACCGGAAGGTGTTGCTTCACTGATTCCATAGTTTCAAGAAAACAAAAGATTTCTTTTGTTTCTGGTTTTAAAGGCATAGCTGACAGTATTTTTGCAGAGCTTATTTACACCCCTTTAAAACATTTACCATCATGGTTTCAAGGGGTGTATTGATGGATGGCGGTTTTCTTAAAAAAACTAATAATATCAATAAAAAATCAGAAATATACGGGTAGTTCTGCTATCAATAACCATATTCATCCTTTTCCACCCAAAAGTGACCTTTTTCTCACACAAAACAATTATTTTACTTGTCAATGGAGGATGATTCAGACGTGAAAGGGTTGAATCACTCAGGAAAACAGTAAGCAGAAATAAACAGCACAATACAGAACTGTTACCAATAATCCGAAAACTCTGTGAGTGCCTAAACAAGCTTTGAAACACACTTAAAGTAAAGCTATGATCCTCACAGTTATGAACGCAATTTTAGCAATAATTGTGTAGAGAGGCCCGAGAACTTCAAGGGGGGTTTGAACCTGAGACCTTGGATGCTGGTGCGACACTCCAACCCACTAAGTTATTAAGCCACTGATGTTGGGAGCTTGTCATTTGTGCGTTCAGACGTTTAAAACTGAGATCAGTGGAAATCACTCAAAGTGAAAACAGTAATGCCCACCATTTAATTCCTGAGAAACAACTGCCACCAACATAAGAACAAATGACAATCCTCCCTGCAGACTAAATAAGATATAGCCTTTAACCCACTGATTCCCAAGAGCAAGATTTAATAGATTTTACCCTAATGTCAGACGACTTTACTCGTCAATGGAGGTGGTTCAGGAGTCAATTCCAATGATGAAAAATAACGAATTTTATCTAAGGGAGTAGGGAAGGAACGTCAATGTGGCCCAGGTTCCATTTCCAGACTTGGCATCATATACACATGGGTTGAGTTAATTGGTTCTATGCTCTGCTCTGAGAGGTTTTCCCCCAGGTACTCGGGTTTTCCTCTCTCCTCAAGAACCAACCTACGATTTGATATGAGTTGATTGGATTGGATTTCTGTCCAGTGTCCTTAATTAGTGCGGCAATGCTAAATGCACTTGGCACTTACATTAAGTTCATTATCGTTAAAGTTCATTATCATTAGTCAATGGCTTAGTAAATAACAAGATATCACTACCTTTTTTGTTATTCCAGGCATCCCACTTTGCCTTTCCTTTCAAGTCCAACATTCCAGGTCTATCTGAAAGAAAAGAATGCTTGCATTTGAGATGGGATCAAGTAAAAAATGGCAGTAAATTGATGTTCCTTACCTATTAGAAATAAAATCTTTTGATAAGATAGAAATACAATGGTTCAAACTTGTATAAGGTACCCAAGTCAACCTCAATAATAATTTTATACGGTGAACATCTCTATGCACAACTAAGGACCTTTAGATGGGAGGACAAGAACCACTACGCACAAGTTTAAAAATGTAAAGTAGAAATGTACTTTAGACAATTCTTGACAACACTGACATCTGACTTTGCACAAGCTATTTTCCATTTGAAAAGGGCATTTTATCACATGCACAGCAGGTGAACCTACTGAAAACATGCCCATAATATATTAAACAAACAATTTAGTTAAGTCCACATAAGACCACATGGTGATATCTTAAAATACCAAGCCAGGATTTATGAACCACTCCATTACGAAATTTGTCACAACTTGATTCTTTTTTTTTTGTGTGTATATGGTCCGAGTCCTTGACTTCTTCAGTATGTTTGTTTTGGTTCATTCCACAGTCACATGCAATATCATTTTTATCAGACATACGTACAGTATCAATATAGTCTGTATCTCGCATACAAAAACACAAAGAAAGTTATCTGTGGAACGATTTTCTTCCTTAAATGTCACCCTCGCTGAAATATTTACCCCCCTCCCCTCAACTACATCAAGAGCGAACAAGGCCAAGACACTATAAAATGACCCAAACAAAACGCGTGAGCGATTTGGAAAGCCTAGTCTAACAGTGTGCAATTTACTATATAGACGTTTACGGCAATTCAACAGGCGAAGACTAAGTATTTGGTGCACGTGTTCAGACTATTTGCGCATATAGTGAGTGGAAATGCAGAAGTGCCTGGGTTTTCTGCAGTATATTCCTTCTACTTTTAATTTTATTTACAAAACTACCTACAATGTAGCACCTTGGTATTTAGTAACATGAACTGCGAATAAGCCATCACTTCCTGAGCAAAGGTCGAAATTGTGGAATTAGGCTCCCTTCTATTTTAGGGGTCTGTGCAAAATATATCTTCTTCGAAGGATAAGGAGTATAAACCGTAGGCCCAGGTCTCACAAATAACTCTGTGCGACGTCACTCAGCATAAGCGGTTGACTTGGAAAATCTTCGATAATTACAATGCAACGGGTTAGTGACACTAGATACATAAAATTATGGATATTAAACTACCGACAGCAGCCAAATTGAAGGAGTCCAAAGTGCTCAAATTGACAAACTGATGGGCTGAGAAATTCAACTGAAACACTACGGCTGCTTTAGTACCTGTATTACAATCGCCCACGGTAACCTGCTTGAAATAAGCGTAGAGGATTAACTTGTCGTCATCGCTTGGTTCCGTTTTGAATGTCTTGACTTCGTCGGCCGCACTCTTGAACTCCTGGCACACCAAGAAATATGAATTCAGTCGCTTGTTATAATAACCAAAAAAGAGATTCCAAAAGGTGTTTGCAAGAAGTACTTGGTACCTGAGACATTGTGGAGAGCAACTTTTGGAGAAAGAGGGAGTAACAGTCCGCTTCACGTCGCTTCACCAGAGGATTGCAGCACTCGCAGCACTGGGCCGTCTTTTTGATTCGCCGGAACCTGGATCGAGACACCGCCCACTGTATATTTCCGGTCTCAGCCACTGCGAGTTATACGAGACACAACAGACATCCGAGAGGCGACGACGAAAATAGTGCAAACTTTTGTTTTTTAGGCCGAAAGCTTCGTTTAACTTTCTGATCTGCGGAAAGGAAACTCCTGCAGCTGTATTGGCGGTGCCGGAACATGTACTGGAACATGTGGTGATTTTCGAGAATAAAAATCTCATGTTGACTCTACGAATGGAAGTAGTTATCCCTTTTTTTTTCATGCAAAGAAAATTTGTGACGCCTTTTTTTTTTTAAAGAAAAACATAAATATCTCAGTTCGTCGAGTCCTATCACGAGCCGACAAATTGACCTCCTCCAAAGTTTTTTTTTTTATGTTAAGTTTTTTTCAGGTTCAAAGTGAGTACCTTCATCAAGATAGCCCAGTTGGTAGGGCATTTCACCAGCATCGCTGAGGTCATGCGTTCGAATTCCGTTTAATAATTATTAATCTCTCTGAATTTTTAGAATGAGGAGGAATCGAGCTTTCCCTTTGAAAACATCTTCACTCACCGAACCTCGCATTTTATCTGGACAATTTAAGCAATTGTCTCTTATCGACACCTCCAAAATAGGCCAGTGCAAGTTCATGTCTGCCTCCTCTTCAAAGCGAGTCTAAGTGCGAAGACTTCGCACTTGGATTTGCTTTGAAGAGGAGGCAGACATATGGTTGTTTACCATTTACCGAAAAAATCCGGAAATTTCGGTTGGAATGTAAATGGTAAGCCTATTTTGGTCTTCCCAGACGGAAAATTCCCGGAGAAAACGGGATTTCTTGAAAGGTAGTCCAAAATTCCCAAACGGAATTTCCAAATGGAAAATGTGTTTACCATTTGCATTCCTCCATGATTTTGCCTCCCTCCAGACTCTCTCGGTAACCTTGAACGGCTTTTGTAAATGGTACACGCCGATCCCAACTAAATTTCCCATTCGGGAGTTTTTGCTTACCATTTGAACAAACCTTGTACCAACCGGTCTCTGCTTGTAAATGGTAAACAACCATGAACTCAGAAATGGCTCATTCATTCAGGTGGCTAAACGGAATTGCAACCCATGACCTCTGGGATGCCTGTGCAATGCCTTACCAACAGTCATGCCATCCGAAGTTTTAGTTATCTCGCTCGATATCGAGGTACTTTCGATCGACTTGACCGTTTACCTTCCAAAAGGGTCTTAAAGAGCTTTCAAATGAGCGAAAACTTTTTTCCTAGAAGAAACTTGCTCAGTAGGGAAGTTGTGAATGTGTACGGGCTTATTATCGAGCTAAATTAGCCTGTCTTTGGTTCTTACCATGTGAAGACCTTGCGATTCCCTGTCTTATTGTGATGGAAGTTTTCTTTTGAGATGTGTTAGTAGTGGCGAGGCCAGAATGGTTTATTAGTATTCAACAGAAAAAAAATTTTTCTTTGGCCGCCATTATGAAAGAGGTCTGTAGAAATCATAGAAATCAAATAAAATCAAATTTTGGTTTTTGAGGAGAGGGGAAAACAAATACCGGAGTACCCGAAGGAAAACCTCTCGGAGCAGAGTGGAGAACCAACAAACTCCACCACCATGTGACGCCGAGTCTGGGAATCGAAACCGGGCCACATTGGTGGGAGACGAGTTCTCTCACTGCTCTTTACATTTGGAAACCCCGGGCCATTGCAATAACTTGTTAAATTCAAGAAGAGGAAACTTTAATGGCATTACGGGATGCTTCGACATTCGACACATTTTCGAATCTGCCCACAAAGTTATCAATGATCGTTGAAAAAGAGAAAAGAAATCTTTGAACTAACGAAAATTCTTTCCTGGGACTTGCTGTGGCAAGCTTTAATCCCATTGTCATGCAATTGTTGGTTTTCACTCACGTGATCAACAGCCATGTTTATCAACGAAAACAAAAGGAAGCGTTTGTATGATAATAGAGTTAAATTCCCTGAGGATTTGGTCGGGGCACCAACATGGCCGTCTTTTCTTTGTTTAGGGGCACCAACATGGCGGTCCTGACCTCATGTGAAAACCGAGAATAGACAAAGCAAAATCATGTTGGTTTCACCCACGTGACAAGGCGGCCGTGTTGATTGGTAATGCAATTTCATTTTAGCAGAATTTGCCACTTATGTCCAGGTTTGACCCTAATTAGATGCACGCCCAATTTTGACATCCAACACAAAGTGTCCCTTTAAGTCTAAGCATTTGCTACCTATTTTCAACAATAAGGTAAGGGTAAAGGTTAGCGTTATTTTTAGCTTTGGGTAAATGCAGCAGTTAATGTTTACGTAAAGAGCAGCATTTGGAGGACACTTTGTGACATAAATTGTCTGTACTAAGTCTGTAGGGTTACTAAGTCTGTAGGGTTACTAAGTCTGTAGGGTTAGAAAAGAACAAGGGGACACTTCGTGACGCTTATTGAAATCCGCGTGCATCTAATTAGGGTCAAACCTGGACATATCTTTTCCGAGTTGTCACTGTTGTTCGTTCTCCCTTTAATTTTAGGCTTAGCCACAAGTTCCTCGGCAACTTTTCGGCACCTTTTGAGATTTACGGCAATTATTAAAATTCTTTGAAACTTTTGGTTTTTTTGGCATTTAAAAAAATATTTTTTATTAGCTTTTGAGAGAAAAGACAGCTAAATTCAACGGAGTGTGTGGAGCCCAGAGGCGTTTACCATTTGCACGGAAAACGGCGGTTGAAATGGAGGTGGCGACTGCATCTTCAGTGTCGAAAGGCGGGAAAAGAGGCTGAAGTGAACCGGGTCGAGTAGGAGTTCACAAATGGTACAGGATTTTTTGGGTCACTTCAGTTGGAGCGGGAAGAAAGGAATACGTCTGACAACTTCCATCTTTTTCGGAAACTTGCCGGTGGAATGAACTGTACCATTTGAATTTCCAACCGGAATTTTGACAAATAGTAAACAAATGGTTGACAAATGGTAAACGCTCCAGGACTGGCCAACAGTGGCATTGCAGCTTGGTGTTCCATGCCTGTCCATGGGATCAGCGGTATCACATGACAAGTTTTTCAAGATGGCAGACAACACTGTCAGTGATTCAGATTCCAGCAGGGAAGAATGTGCAGATGCATGAAGGCAAGATTAATCCAATTGCGGAAGCCAAAAGGCTGGGGGCAAATCTCGCTACCCCCGGAAAAGCTAAAACAGCTAGAGAAAGAAAAATCAGTTCAGACGAATCCGGCCAGTAAAAAGCGCTGTACGCATGGACAAATTGATCTAAACCTCAACAAAAACCAACTTAAAGTGCAAAAAAGCTAAGTAAAAAAAAAAACAACTTTTCGGCAACTTTTTTGAAATTTAGCAACGTTTCGGCAATTTTGGAAATAAAATAGAAACTCTCAAGCAACTTTTAGACACTTTTATCGGCAACTTTTTGGGAAATTATCGGCTTACTCCTTTTCCCAGTAATTAAATAGACGAGATTGGCAAACGAGGCCAATAAATTGAATTTTAAAGGCAACCTCCACTCTTACTACAGAATACATTTAAACCGCAGGAAAAAATGTTCCAAACAAATTTGTTTTAAAAAGTGTTTAAATCAGGAAACCTATTGTTCTGACACAAAGAGCTTTTGTCAAATAACAATAGGACAACCCATTTCTCCTCGCAGTTATTAAAAATAGCAGCGCCCGCGAAATTTGAAAACTGCGGATACAAAAGCTTTCTTTGAAACAAATTTTGGTTTTAGACTGTTAAGGCTACTTCCTATGATTTAAATTTATTATTTGTTGAAGTGGAGGTTTCCTTTAAGAGAAGTGAGAGGCTTTTTCATGGCCCAAGGAGGAGTCAGTCTCCCACCCCAATTTTCGCCCGGCCAGGCGAGGAAAACAATCTCTCAGGTAGATTTAGGAGCGAGTGAGGGTCAACTTTCACATCCCTGTCTCTGCCAGTCAGTCTTCCTCCATCTCTCCAGTTATGAGAAATTCAAGACGGAGGCATAACAGACGAAACTGTCCCAAAAATGTCTGCTCTGCAGGCATGGTTCTCTATTGGAGAACTTGCCCGTGATTAAAGGGAATTGACATCAAGCAAGACGATCGTGACGCAAAAAATAGAATTGTTTACATATTCTTCATATCTGTGTACAAAAAGATATACCTGATATGCTTGTGTATTAATTCAAGTAAGTTGCTATCAGGGGTGTAGCGAGGCATTTTTGGTTTGTAAGCCTGTTCCAAACTTTTCGATTTCGTGAAACTCAGAGGAGTAAAAACAGACTTGTTGAGAGACGAAAAGTGATTTTTTTCGTGAATTTTGGATGGCTTAATAAACAGGGAACCATATTTTTTAATGTCATCATGTCTCAGTGACTCTTTCTTCAATATCAACGCGATTTCTATTACAAAAAGACGTTTTTCGTGAATTCATTGCAACTCTGGATGTCTGTGAAACATTATAAGAAAACCACTGGTGCATTTTGAAAAATGTAAGTCAGCGTATCTTGGCAATATTTCTAGGACAAAAACCCGAGTTCTGTTGAGTTCTATGGATCCCTATGGAGTTCAAATGGAAAGCCAAATTTAAGGAGCCTATTCCTTCTGCCGGGCCACAGACTCCACGGCAATGGTCATTTGCTGGTACGCATGCATCAGAGCAAGGGAAAACAGCCGTCCCGTTTTCATGGTGGCACGCAGTAAGTTTTTACTCTGCGCATCGAACTGAAGGAGCGTTTCGAGGTGGTCGTTGAAACCGGCATTGTCAGGAGAATGGTGACTACCGATTTAATCAGTTTAATTGGTTTCCTTAAAACAACCATGCGTGATTAAATAAATTCATAAATTTGCTTTCTTGGTCTTTTCCTAAAACAAGCGAATCAAAAGAGAAATCAGTCAACGGGGAAAATGTTTGGATAATTATGCCCAAACGTTTGTACGTAAGCTCGGGCATACTCGGCTCAATTAAAGGCTGCCACGCCCCTGAGTGTACGTGTAAAGCTTCGCAGAATGAGGGAATACCATTTTACCCAAAGGATCCCTCTCTTGAAAGGAAAACGAACAGAAACCACCATTACTTTTGAAAAGTTCTCAAGTTAACATCTACCTAGAGATAATTTTCACGGCTATTGATCAGCTATATGCAAAACGAATACCTGTCAAATCGCCCACGACCAAACAATATCTCTACTTGCTTTCATTGGCAAGCAGAAGACTCCAATAATGGAAGCAACGTTTTGACTTTAAAAGCTCTACACTTTACATAACTGAAATTATGGCTATTTTCTACATGTTTATGTATGAAATAAGGTCAATGACCGAGGTTATGCATATTCAACACGATTCAGCAATAAGCTATGACGAATACCATGATCAAGTCAGCCATGACCAAACTTGTCAATGTCTAGGTTACCTCGCCTACGTGGCAAGCAGGAGACTTCATTCAGCTGCTTCATCACTTGAAAACTTTAATTTACTTCTTACAAAGGTTAGTGAGAGCAGACTCTGCAGACTGATTGTTCAGTATCCATGAAACAAAATCATTGATAGTGTTTCTGCAAGTTGCAGTAACTTTCGATTCAAATAACTATTTCCGCTTTCCTCTGGCTCAGACTGCGTTTATACTTGCTAAACAGTGCCTTATTTTAATAAAGCAACTTTGGCACTTACAAAATCATTGATAGTGTTTCTGCAAGTTGCAGTAACTTTCGATTCAAATAACTATTTCCGCTTTCCTCTGGCTCAGACTGCGTTTATACTTGCTAAACAGTGTTTTATTTTAATAAAGCAACTTTGGCACTTACAAATAATAACATTTCGTGCATGATTCCAGTCTTAGGAATTTTTTACTGGTACAGACACTGACACGTTAAAACAAATCTCGATCTACTTAACTAAATTTTATGAAATGTTGCAAAAGGAACAACAAACTAGCCAACGTATGTATCGGTCAAATCTAAGCTTCAACATCCCCTCCGAGCATTTGACACCTTTGTCGTCCCGGGAGGGGGGAGGGGGGGTGATTTGAAAATCAGAGTGGTCAAGTTTGTGGGGAATTTAATTTAACATAATTACCTATAAAAATGGACCTATGATGCGACATTTAAACAGGTTTTTGGCTCCCCCGAAGGGGAATGTTAAAGCTTCGATATTAGCATGATATTAGCTTGACACAACCTCGTTCCCAGGATCTCTCCTCTGGAAGAGAGGCCCTGGTAGCCAGGTTGGGTACGAATCGATATAGGCTTGACCATAAGAAACTGGCAACAAGTGATTAATAAAAGTAGCAAAATAATTTGTTTGTTCCAAAGGTACTAATGGCTTCAATCGAAAGGACAGAGTCCACAGAAGACATTGCTGTGAAGAAAATACGGACGTTGGCCAAAGGGTTTGGGGGAGATGTTAAAACCGTTGAGGACCTTTCAAGTCCCGAGAGATATTTATATTGGCAGTTTCCCGATTGGAAATCAAGTAACAAGACTATCATGGTTCCTCCTGCTTTCACACCTTCTCAGTTGGGACTCACTGTCTCCAGAGATGGACGATACCTCCATGAAGACGATGTCAACATCAGAGGTATTATTGGTGAGGAGTTAGTTTACACACGTCTTCAACAGATTGGCAATGCAAATGACCTGGGAATGTTTGTGATTCACGATTTCTGTCTCCAAGACATCACCAAGTGGAAGAAGATGTGTAAAAAGGAGGGCAACGTGCCAGCAGTTCCTGTTCCCACTGGACAAAGTGATTTTCTTATCTTTCATCACAAGAAGGGGGTCATTCTTATGGAGGTAAAAAACCTGAAGCAAGAAGATCTGGATGGTTCCTCTAACTACCAGGAAAGCATCAAGCCACCAGTAGACAGTGTTCAAAAGAAACAGCTAGGTGAGAAAGGGTCTTTCAAGGGAAAGGAATCTGAGTGCCAAACAAGCAGTATCAATACTGGCTCCCAGAGCACTCAGACACCCCGAGAGACAAAACAGCAAACATTAACTACTGAAAAAATCTCATCAAATGTGAACCAAAAGATCACAGATGCAAAGAAGCAGTTGAATAATGATATGGAGATAATTAGAGCTTTTTCTAAACTGGATTCTGACAGTGCAGAAGTGGGTGCTTTACCACCATTCCCTGTGATAATGGTCATTGCCTTACCCTCTACCAAGAAAGGAACTGTGCATATAGACCCAAAAGACACCTTGTTCATTTATGAAGAAGACCTCGAAAGTCCAGACACCTTTTGGAGGTGGTGGAAGCAGAACATAGAAGAAGAACCTTCCATAGCACCTACCTTAGCCTATGAACTGGCCTTGTCTCGTACACTGGCTGTGAGGCATTTGGGCCCTGTTAGCGAACCAGAGTACACTGCTTACACAAGTTACACTTTGGAAACCTTCCAGCATCTTGAGAAACTTGCAAGAAAAGCTTTTCGCACAGTAAAGGAAAAAGAGTACAATCATCTTTCCCATTGGTGTCAAGAAATGTTTCAAGTTGCTGAATATGTGGATGACCTTCCTACAAAGAAAGCACTAAAGGATGGCCTTCGTACAGCACTAAAGAGTCTTAACATCCCAAACGATGAAAAATCTCTTTTGAAGAATCTTAATGATAGCCTTTGTAGCAAGAGATCTAGATTTTTTGGTGGTGATCATGGGCCAGCTGTCGAAGACATTAAAGTCTTCCAGTGGCTTTCACAAGAGTATGTAATGGACTTAGGCAGCATTGTTCGCTACCTCAATAGAGTTGCAGCCGCCGCACAAGTACCCTTTATCTTGGTTGCCAACAGAACTCTGGTTGACCTCAAATTGGACAACACAGACAAAGCCAGCAGTCTCAACAAACTCTCAGGGCTCTTGATAAGAAACAAAAACAAGTTCCTTGTGGGAGATAGCTGCACAAGTTTAGACGTGGAGTTATGCAACCAAATTAAAAAGGGTGACATCAGGGTTCTTCCATTTCCTGGCAAAAGATCATTTCCACCCATATTCACAGCTGAACAGCTTGCTGTATTTGAAGGACCCAAGAAGCAACTGATCATTGGTGGACCAGGAAGTGGTAAGACAGAATTGATGAGATGCATGGCCTTAATGCTAAGCAAGCAATTAGAGAGAGGGAAAGAAATCCTGTATCTGATCCAGTTGCCAAGAAAGGAAAAGTCTGTCTTTCCTAACACTATGAAACAGTACTTTCTGGACAACATGGCAGAAAATGTCAAGGTAAAGACAATTGAGCTTGAGGGTGAGCACTATGATGTTTTTAATGAGCAGTGCTCAAGGATAAAATTGCAAAAATACAGCCATGTTTTTATAGATGAGCTTTGGATTGGTTCAAAGATCAGATACCAGATGCATGAAGGAAGTGACACTATTGATGAAATCGACGAGTTGAAGCTTGTCAAAGATGCTATTGAAAAAACGGACGGATATGTCTGGATGAGTTCTGTTTTTGACTACAGGGAAGATTGTTTTGATGAGGTAAAAAGTGAAGAAGAAATTCATCAGCTACTCAAGAAACAGAGACTCCAGGGAAAGGAACGTCCGCTTTACAAGAAACTTGGTACCCCTTCACTTCTGGATACATTGAAAAGAAATGGAGGAGTTATCTGCAGGATCAAGCATCTTTTGAGGAGCACAAACAACATTGTGAAGCTGTTACAAGATTACAGTGCCTGCTATTTTGGCCGAGATTTTCCATATGGAACTGACAAAATGCTCAACCACAATGTAGAGGGTCAAGAGATCAAATGGGTTGTAGTTCAGCAACAGAACAGCTTAGCCATTCCTGAAACCAACATTAATCCAGTATCACAAAATTCTCTTATGAAGGTGAAGGAGCTAACAAGGCTCATGTACCAGACATGTGGGGACATTATCAAAGAAGCAACACGTCCCACCGCCGAATTACGACCACCTTCACTGATGAAAACAAACAAGAGTGGAATGAGATTTCAGCTCCTGGCTAGTGACATCCTGGTGGTGAATTTTGTTGCTCGGTATAAGACAGAAAACAATCTTGCCGATGAACTGGACAGAAGAGGAATACAAGTCTTTGAATTGAGTGAATTGAGTGAACAAGGATTAGTTCCTGGTGATTTCTCTAAGGTGTGCCAAGACAAAGTATGTCTTTTGAATTCAATGTCGAGGCACGATTCAAATCTCATTGAAGGAACAGAGTGGCCAATGGTTATTATACTTCTCACATCTGAGCTCCTCTTTACCAGTGCAGAAAAAGTGACTTTTGAGATGCTTCGAAACTATGATGCATACATAGCCATGTTCAGGGCACAGGCAAAACTGGTGGTGATATCTAATTCATGGAAGAACCAGCAAGACTTTCTAAAAGTTGTTGGAGAAAAAATAAAGTGAATACACTGTAGACTTCTTGCAAATGGAAAATTGCAGTGGAGAGTGACAACTAAGTCAAACAGTTGAGTTTAGACAAGAGGCCTTAAAGAAATAGATGCCTAGCCATTTGACTAATTGAGTTCCTAATTTGGTGAATCCCATTCACTGAACGTAAGGGAAAAGGGACTATTTGCAATCAGTGGATAAAGCGAACCAAATAATTAGTAAGTTGATTGAAAAGATGCATGTGTAAACATTGTAAACAGCACATGCTAATTTCTTAATCCTCCATTACCCGCTATGGTGGAACTATGCCTGAAAGTCCTACTCGCTATTTTCACATTCCCCATAATACACTTTGTTTACGCCTCAAATTTTGCATAAACCATATTGTTTTCAAATAAAATGCTATTGGGAATATGCAGTGACCGTCCCAAGAGCATTTGAAAACAATGGTTTATGCAAAATTTCAGGGGCAAACAAAGTGTATTATGGGGAATGTGCAAATAGCGAATAGTGTCTTTGCAGCCTAAAAACACTACAAATTCAGGTTGAAATTAATTTCAATCCATTATAATAAGTTTGATTGTCATCTTCTTTTGTTTCTATACTGTAAAATTACTGCCCTTATTCAAGGGTAAGTAAGGTTTGGAAACAGAGAAAATTAAACCTGAATTTCATTTTGAGTTACAAAATGAACAAATAAGACATGCTTTGACCAATTTTATCTGAAATGAAGTCAGCCTGCATAAAAGGAAGACAGTGGTTTCTCTAAGGTTTGGTAGAATTGACAAATGTTTGGGTGTGTCTTTCA
This sequence comes from Montipora capricornis, assembly GCF_036669925.1. Taxonomy (NCBI): domain Eukaryota; kingdom Metazoa; phylum Cnidaria; class Anthozoa; order Scleractinia; family Acroporidae; genus Montipora; species Montipora capricornis. The sequence continues at coordinate 29,417,562 of NC_090883.1, read as the reverse complement.
CACTCTAAGAGTTGGACTCATCCATGTGTCACATTTTACAATTTTTTATGGCCAAGCATAAAAAATCTGCCAGGGTAGGCAAACCCTGAGATGGGATGTAACTCTTTGCTCTTAAGTGAAGGTATTTAAGAACCATGCGGTTTGACGGCAGGTACAGGTCACAGGTCATTGTTTTACCAATACAGAAAGTATCCTAAATATTCATAAAAGCTAACGTTAGGCCTAATTAGGCCTTAGGTTGACTAATTATTATTAGGCCTAAAGAAAAGTATGCTAAACATTCATAAAAGCTAGCCTTAGGCCTAATTAGGCCTAAAGAAAAGTTTTTAGGCCCAAGGTTAGCTTTTATGAATGTTTAGCATACTTTCTGTATAGGTAAAACAATTACCTGTGACCTGTGTTTTGTACCTGCTGGCGGTTTGATTACTGCTTGATATACAAATCAAAGCTTGAAATGCAAATCAGTTGATTACCAGCTGCTATCCTAATCCTTGCCGTGCTCCTCCCTCCTGAGTTGAAGGGTGTTATCAACGATGGCATTCAGGAAGGGGTTGCATACTCTCCTTCCCAGCCATTTTTTGCATTGCCACACAGCGTTGCGTGACATAGCAAAAGGAAAAAAACACTAGGGGGCATGTGCCCTCCAAAATGCAAATCAGTCAAAGAAGCATACTGTACAACAATAGGTATTATCGTTTTTGAACGATACAGAAATAATTGGCCCTATATTTTGCAATTAGATCCAGTTAAAAATTGGTTTGCCTTAATCTTTTGCAAACAGACCCGTGACTGTTGTATATCGCAAGTATTTAACTACCTTTACCTTGCTGGTGTAGAAAGAACTTGGACGCTCCCAGCAGACCGCCGACTAAGATATATACATCTCCCCTGCCGTCCTTTACTTCCTCATTGTATAGGAACTTTGCCTTTTTTTCCGAATCCTGCAACTCTGGCTGAGCTGTCCGTTGAATTGTTTGCTGCTTTTGAAATCGTCACGCGAGAAAAATTTCATCACGCGTGACAAATTGTCAACGGTTCAATTTTTGGTTATAACCGTTGACAACCATGAAATTGTGAAATGGCTCAAATCGCGTTGGATCTGGAAAATAACCACACAGGAAGGAAGCTACCCACGATGGCAATAAGGTTAGGCTTTTTAATTGAGATTTTTTTCATACAATTATCTTCTTAAGCTTTTTATCGGGATTCTTATACAAATCCTTAGGGCCGATTTACACGATACGATTTTGTCGCATGCGACAAGCTCACGACAGGCCTACGACATGACTTTACGATTGTCGCAGCGTTTTAAAACATGTTTTAAAATGCTACGACATTTTTTCTGACGTACACAACAATCATAAATCATGTCGTGGGCCTGTCGTAAGCCGTTGTCGCATGCGACAAAGTCGTACCGTGTAAATCGGCCCTTATATTTTTGTCGGCCATGCTCACACGAAGCTTGGGGTGCCTGTGGTCTGAGCTGTTCTTCTTACACGAGGGGTTTCGAGTATCCTTTGATATCCCAGCATACCCACATGGGGTCGACTACACACCGGAGTGGTTACCAAGCGAACCAAGTCATCGGCTCGTTCAGCGTTTTAGACTGGGAATGCAAAAGTTCACTACCTGTCCATCTATCTGGTCCCTTCTTTGGAACCCATGCGCTGTCCTACGATGAAAAATGTCATTGAGACCTCGTCTTGTGAATTTTGACGAAACATGGGCTAATATTCTGGAAACATTGCAGTCAATTGTCACATTAAAGAAGATTGCTCGAGCAGTGTGGAACGACCGCTTCTCGTATCCTTAATTTTTCAATCAGTGATGGTGGCATCCATTTTCGGAGTTGCATGGTAACTGTATGTGTGATAAGTACTTATTAACATGGGAACTAAAATATCCTTTCAATATGTTGTCCTTTTTTGTGATCAATAGATTGGAAATGTTTCGTGCATAACAAACCTTCAATTTTTTGATACCTGACTGTTGTTTTCCAAGTCATCTTCATTTCTTTGATGCATGTTTCTTAAAGTCTTTGCTTTACCGTAATGGTTTCTTGGATTATGTTACCGTAGTGTCAATCGCACACTGTTGTGTTAATATACAAATGTAAACTTGTAACTTAAAGATTTCGATTTCGTGATTCTTTGTGTTAATAATGCCGGTAGTTCTTTCCGCATTCTATATTTGATTTGATTAGATTTCATTGTTTTCAGGAAACGTTTTGTACAAAAAAGCATGCAACTTCTTAGTACACAATAACTTGAATTTAAAGTTGTTAAAATTGAAGTTTATCTGTTGTTGTTATGACGCATTCTGAATTATAGTTTTGTTGGGGGTACATTTTGAAGAGGGGTCGTTTTTGGTGTATAAATCAAGGAAAGTAAAAGTTTGTGGGGAGAATTCACAGGAACAGAAACTCTCCTGGAGGTATATTTTTCTACAAATTTTACAAAACAGTCCATGAAAAGCAGGAAAGTGAATTTGTCAAGTTTGACATAAATTAGAAGGGAACTGACTTGCTGTATTCTTATCACCTCAACAAACTTTTCTACTTAATTTTTCTCCAAAATGATCCCAAATATATATATATATTTTTAGATAGATAGTAACTTTATTTAGCCAGGGTAGCCTGTTCAGCTACGAGGCTGGTATTCATAGGGGCCCTAGGAAATAAAGGGATTTACAATTTAAAATGGACAAAAATTATGTACACCCTAAAGAACCTTTTTACTGAAAACTCACTCTTTATTTTCTTCGAAAGACAGGAAAAGTTGTCATAGTTTGATTCATGACTGAGCGTTAATTGAAGGGGAATGGGTGCGATATCAGTTTGACGTCCCAAATTCCCTTGCATCGCTGTTTTAAAAGAACTACATGTATAATTATATTGCAATGCAAAGCAGTCAACCCATCATTCCTCTTCCTTGTGCGCTCTTAGGTCAAATTACAACACGTTTTTCCACTTTTTAGGAGCCTCTAAAACAATGACTTTGAAGGAGAGAGTTTAGTGAGCCAAAGATATTACGTTTCAGATTTCAAAGAATTAGTGTTAGACAGGAACAGAGAACTGTTGAGCAGAAAGGGTTTCATGAGGTGATAGACACTTAAGAATAGTTACTAACGGTGAAAAATGGGTAAAAGTGAAGAACAGCTCACCTCCATTGACAGTCGGTTGACTGTTGGCCGATAGTTGACGGACAGTTGGTCGACAGACGGCCAAGTGTAAGTAACTTGTCAGCAATCTGTTGGTAGGCTGTTGGTTGGAATTGTTCTTGCTTCTTAAGTTTAATTGATATTTCATTGCACGATCGTCCACATTGTGTAGACAGACACATATATGTGATATAGAATTACATGTCAGTTGGCAATTTTGAATTATAGGGCGATTCAAAATGCTTGATGAATGTTATTGTTTCAGTTTAATCTGAGTTTGGAATGTACATGTAAGATGAGAGTGGCTTGTCGTTTTAATAGAAAAACATTCATGTAATGTTTTGTCAGCCTCTAGCCGACTTTCATTAATTATTGTGCTGGTAATCTGTCAGCGGTCAGTCGATCGACTGTGGGTGGAGGTGAGCTGTTCTTCACTTTTACAGAAAAATTTAAGCCAAGAAAGAACAAGGTTCTGAGTATTAGATTGTGTTTGGTGGTCTCATGATTCTGTTAATGTGTACTGTCCTGAATGTCCTACTTCATGGGTCGGACAACCCCAACATGTGAAATGTGTACATTTTTTGTTGGATATCAATCCTGTTGTCAGTTGAAAATATGAATATTACCAGTATTAAGGTACTGTTTCAGTAGCATCTGTTTCCAGTCTGGTTGTGTTTTCCTTGATGTCAAACAGAGATGTTTATGCCCTTTGTGTAGCCTTTCCTGAGCCATTAGGAGAAAAGCTTTATGCTGGAGTCAAACATTTCTTGGAGAATCATGTTCAAAGTTTGTATGAGGTAACTGTACATGTACATGTGTGAAAAAATTAAAGTGTTAGAAATACTTTTTAAAATAAGGCCTGACAAAGCTGGACATTTGACACTTGACTTGACAAATTAAACAAACAATATTATTGTAATTTTACAGTACAGTTCAGAGATGACTGATCAATGGACACACAAAACAAGTGTAGTACAGCAGAGAAATCCACGGAAATTTGTGTTGCACGTCAGCACAAATATTTTTCCTTTTTTAACCCATTGACTCCCAGGGGTTCCCCATTGACGAGTAAAATCATCTGGCGTAAGACAGAGTAAAATACACGTACTAAGTCTGGCCGGTTTGGATGCCAAAGGGTTAACCAATAATATTCTTGCTTTGTGGTGTTGCCATAGCCGTAGTCTTTGCTTAATTAAACTCCCTACTAAGTCTTTGTGACAAACTTAATACCGTAATAATTTTTCCTGTATTCCTGGGCACAAGTGATGCAACACTGTAATAACAATAATTTTATGACTGTTTTACTTTTTTGCAGGCAGTCAGCAGTTCTGATGTAGACATCCTTCGACTTTACCACAAACACTGGTTGCAGTTCAGTAAAGGCTCCCTTTATATGAACTTATTATTTGGGTGAGTAATAAACTGGTTTGGAGCCTTGGAAATTCATATACAAAATTAATGCGGCCATGATTTGTGTGGGTATTGTGTTTTAAAGTGGTCAAAAAGTGTAACTTTGACTTGCAGTTTAGAGCTGGTGGCTTGAAGGTTAGTTGAGGTGGGAGTGCTGATAGCATCGTGTAATATGCTTTTTCGCTTTAGGTCCAGAGGATGAAAAAGGTATATGTATACAAACTTACCAAAAAACCTTAGAAGAATACCTTGGTATCTATACAGCCTATCCACAGGGTTCATGCTACTCCTTGAAGTGCTTGAAAAGCCCTGAAAGTTAATTTTGGACTTCAAGGGCACTTGAAAAGCCCTTGGAAAAAAGGATTTTGTGGGAAATTTCTTGAAAACTCCTTGAGTTTTTGCTTGGGTGAAAGTTGTAGAGATTGTACCATGCCAAGAGAAAATGAAGATCATGCTAAGTTAAAGGCAAGACATCTCAAAAATTGGGCAAATTGACTATTGGAGAAAGATTAATGCAAAAATTAAAATGCCCATGCAGGCACTTAACTTGCAGGATGTGGGAAAGAATATGAAGGTCGCCTTTTTCAGCAAAGTAAACACTGAAACACGATGTATGGCATAGAAATCTCCTTACAAACACTCCTTGAAAACTCAATTTCTGGTTCTTGGAAACTCCTTGAGTACTCCTGGAATTTTATATACAAAATCCAGCATGAACCCTGAATACTGGGGTGGAGTGGAAGAGCATTAAACAGCAAAATACCTGTAGGATTGTGAAAAAACTCCAACTCCCAGAACTACCAGTCAGTGGTAAAAAGAGGTTTTAGTTTTATGACCTAGTTTCCAAAATCTCCTATGCCTCAGCTGTATACCATCCAAACTAGTAATAATATTTTACTTGTTGGAAGGTCATACCTGTTTGTCTCCTAAAGGAGCAGTCAGGTGTTTTTCATCATAAAATAATTATTATTATGGCCTTGCGCGCGATGTTGCTTATCACTGTGATATTCTATGATTTACTCAAGTTTGGTTATGTTTTATTGTCCACAGATGCCCACTTAGTTTGTGATTAGTCCAAATGTGTGTTGACAGAAGACAAAACTTTTGGTATTTTCAAGCTAAAGGCACATTAATTTTACCAGCGCGAAGGGAGACTTAAATTAATTTTTAAAAACACTCACAAATCCGCACTTACGGCGTAACAAACAAGTTGATCGTGCCTTTCGTGCCCTTTGAACAGGGAATCCAAATATCGTGCATTTTGTGCCTTGTTCTCGTTCACCGATCGTGCCTATGAAGTCTTGTTATCGTTCCATGATTTCGTGCTTTTCGTGCCTTTGTTTGTACACCGTTCCTTTCGTGCCTTAATTTGCATATTTCATACATCAAGCCCTTTATCGTTCCTTTCGTGCCCAGATTTTTCGCGCGAAAGCCGTCGCGTTTATAACATTTGCTGTAACTCCCATTTGATGCCAAAAAAAAAAGACAAAAAGAGAAGTAATGAATCGAAAATCATGTCTCAGTATTTTCTTTTGGTAATCCCATTGAACAGTTATACAATCTGTGTTTCCTTGCACGACGCCGCAAATGCAGTAAGTACTCGTAGTATAAAAGGCTGAACACTGTCAAACAGAAAGAGTTGCCGCAAGATCAAGAAGTTTGCACGAGGTGAGTTTTGTCCCTGTCTTCGCTTTAAAAGAAAACTTCTCACTTACTTTGCTTAACTATTTGCTAAACCTCATTTAATATGATAAAGATGAGCTGAGATTGTTTCTGCATGCAAAGCGACTTTTAGAAACCCAATTTAGCGCTTATCGGAAATTTAATCTCGGCTGCAACAGGCAATCAAAATTATGGTTGGATTGCTAAAATCTTTTCTCGCAAACCTCGATTGGCATTTAGTGTGCTTTCGATTGGGAAATCCGGATTTAGATCTTAAAATCCGGATCTTTTGACGTCCTTAATCTACAGAACGGTCGATTTGTAAATTACGGCGGATTCTTGGGTAACTCAACGATCAATTCGCCCGACACTTGATGTAATGATATCGCTGGGAATAATTCAGACAAAGAAACAAGAGGTCCAATGGTAAACAAACAGCCCAACAGAACACAATTTTCATGAATGTCTTCTCGAACGTTTCTTGTATCGGCCCGGTTCCGGTTTTGGGCGCGATTGAGTATTTCTTTGGTCACGTAAGCCTGCAAGCGCAGGTTATGGTCATGTGGGCACGAAAGGATCGGGCACGATGGGCACGACAGCTGAGAACGATAAGGCACTATTTGCTCTTAAGGAACGAAAAATGGAACGCATTTGACGAAGTGGAAACGATAGGAACGATAAGAACGGGAACGAAAGGCATCATTTAGACCACAAAGATGAATTTTTTGGGTGGTAAGTCAGCGTGACATTGTAAACAAGACCTTTTATCTTTAACCCTGCTTTCAAGAGAAAAGAACTGACTCGTAACGGTAAACACGATCTATGTGCATGGATTTTTTGCCACGATCTTCGTCTACTTTTCTTTTAATACGAAAATTAAGAGGATTAAGTCCGGAGCGTTTTTCACTAAGCAGAGGGAAGTTTTTGAACCTGGCTTTTTGCGGACTCTGATCTCGATTGCCTGGGTGCTCGGCAATAAACAACCATCATTTACAGATTGCACATACTTTCTACAATATTTTCCCAAAATTTTATGACCCTAACCTTACTATAAGCGCCAAAATTGAGAGTTTTCTAATGTCACTCAAAATGTTACGCGAGTGGTAACCAACATCATGCGCAAGGCCTTATGTGCTGAACAAAAGCAGTCTCATTCGGAGGTTTGACTCCTTATTTAACGCTGTAAATCCAAATAATTATTGTTTACCCCATGCATTTCACTTGAAAACATGCATTGTAATTTTGTCAAACATTTCAATGTTGACACTGCTATTGCATTGTGTTTCACTGACACTAACAATAAAATTTCACGTACCCGGTAAACAATAAAAAGACATTGGGCCAATTCATACATACTAATTATCTTTTATGAAGGCACGTTTTCGATGCACATGTTATGAATGCAGACGTGTGTGGGCAATTTTCTTATGCTCATTTCACACACGCCTTTTGGGATGCTTACTTCTGGTCTGCACTATAATTTGTTGTTTTTTGATACGCCATACATGTCAACATTACTGTTACATGTTTTTTTTTTTCATAGTTATCTCAATACCCATCTTAAGAAGCAGAAACAGGACTATGGAGAAATCTCACCTTACAGTACTTCATTTAGTCCTGATTCAGTGGAAGATATTGTGGATATTGGAGCAGTAAGTTTACGTTTTATTGGTATTGGGAAATAAAAAGGGGTTTAGGGGGTGCAGGGTTGGCATAGTGGTGAGGCCACTCACCTCCGACCAATGTGGCTGGCGTTCGATTCCCAGGCTCGGCGTCATATGGGTTGAGTTTGTTGGTTCTCTAGGTACTCTGGTTTCCCCTCTCCTCAAAAACCATCGTTTGACTTCAGTTTACAGTGTCCCAATCAGTGTTCCAGCACTAGAACGACTCAGAGACACTTAAATAAAGTTCCTTTCCTTTCCTTTCAATGATAGTTTTCTCCATGGTTTTCTTACGGTGTATGCACATTTAAGTCACGCAGTGCCTTCTGCCAGTTATTAGTAGAATGCATACCATGGTTTTAGGAGTGCCCCATCTTTCTCTCTATTATAGTGTACAATAAGATCCTATTGCTTGGAAGATCCAAGGACTTAGGCCAAATACGATATTCAGCTTCTAAACTGAATACAGATAACGTATGATACAATGTACTAGGATGATCCACCGTTTGGGATCTCCCTGGTGCCTGGATCTTGTAAACATCCCCTATATAAATTTACAGTGTACTTATTGTAATTTTGTTCTGTCAGCTTGCTTTGGACATCTGGAAACGCAAGATGATTGAACCTTTGAAAGAGACACTGGTGGAGCATGTGCTGATAGAAGTAAAAAAGTAATTATTGCAATTTAGTGTTCCTGTTGATTGCACACTGATTGATTTCGCTGAACCATTTGGAGCCATTGGGTTGAAGGGTGAAGGGGTTGTCTGTTGGATGTATTAAATTATAGCTCACTGCAGGGCTCGAAATTGTGACCAATACAGTCACATTTGCAACTAAATTTCTCCCGTTGCGACTAAAATATCTGGAGAAGTCGCAAATTTGTGACTTGTTGTCACCTTCATCTCTTTCGAAACAAAAGGATTTAGCTGTTGCTACTTTGCTGTTACTTTTGCTAAAATAAATAAATGAATGACAAAATTATTTTGTTTCTTGCTGTGAATTCTCTCTGAAGATAGTGTAATTGTAGAGTAATTTAGCTGCGATGTTTTGTACACAGCTCCATTCCTTCGATCATTCGCCATTTTCAGCGGTTTCTTTACACGCAAGTATTGCGGGCTCATAATTTTTTGCTAAACCACTGACAACACAATGTAGCGCGGCAATTTTGTGACTAAAATTTGCAAAATTGCGACTAAATTTTCGTATCTTGTTGCAAATTGTGACTGGATTTTTTCGTTAATTTTGAGCCCTGCACTGGAGAAAGGTTTGTCTGGTGGACAGCAGTATCCACCTTTTGAAAACTTGAAACTACAAAACAGTGCGTCCATTAGGCTGCTGCCTAACGGCCGCCTGGGGCGCCTTACTTGTGAACCCGGGCGACCAAATTTCTGAATGAGTAGTCCGAACAGGCACTTAAAGGGAAACTGTCACGAGAAGCACATGCGCTAGCGTCTTTTGAAAACTTGAAAAGGGTTAGGTTAACTTTTTTCAAGTTGAATCGACAAATTCAAAATGGTGTCCACTGGGGAGGGCCATGGTGGACAAAGGAGAAACTCCGGCGAATATACGTGACTCACGCATGAATCCATGGTGGCGGCTAGAATTTTCCGTGGGCTTGAGAGCAAACAAACTCGAGCATGCGCAGCTCATGACAATGCCCCTTTAACTTATCACAAGGTGATTCGTCCTCACTTTTAATTAATTAATTCTGGGCTCTTGAAAAAATGACTCTGGCTACTACATGTACATGTAACTCTTAATGATGCTGGAAGCCTGAAGGGCTCTGCAAAAATTTTCTTAGTCAGCAGCCTTGAGTGCATCACTTCTCATCCTATTTTTTAGTGGTTGATCCCAACAATTTTGATAGGAGTGACTCTATTTCAGACCTTATTCAACTACATGACTGTACGATTTAATGATACTGTAAAATTAACATTGTCATCAAAGAATGGCAAGCTAATGAATTGTGTCAATGAGTGGCCACATCTTCTATATCAACAACATCCATCATGCTGTGCAGGTATTAATTTTGACAAAATAAATTATAACAAGCAACAAGTGATCAAGTTAAGTTTTGAGATCAATGCAATTATGAATGCTGCTTAAGCATTTGCTGCTTAAGATTTGAAGTTACCTACATGTATGTCTTTAATACATGTTCGTTCACAGTAAGTGATCAAATTGTAATTTAAAGTAAGATGGCCCAATATGGTCCATTGTAACTTGAAAGTTTGTTTATGGCCTGGTGAAATTGGCCAGCCAAATCAGGCTGTCCGTGTTTTTCTTCTCATAGCAACATAATTTTTTTCTAGGGACCGAAATGGAGAAGACACACACCAGAATGTTATCCATGATACAGTGCTCTCCTTTGGTAAGGGACCTGGGGTCAATTTCTCAGTTTCATTTCTCAAAAGTCCTGAAGACTTATTGGTGCTGAAAAGCCATTTGTGAAACTGTGATCTGATTGTTTTGAGAAACTGTTTTTTAAAACATGTTTTCAAGGAAACAAACAGCAAAAATTTAATGATTGGGAAGTTTTGGGGTTTAAGAGCTTCTTGCTTTTAAGGTGCAGAGAAATTGTGGGACCCAAAGATTTTCTGAAAACCCCCATTGACAAGTTAAATTGTCCGCCATTAGACAGAGTAAAATCTGTAAGTCTCACTCCTAGAGTGTCATTGGGTTAAATCGGTGTAGGTGAAGTGGCAGCATGGTAAAATTAAATTTTAACTTACTGGTAACAGAGCACTGTTTGAATGACTGTTTAGGCTAGTACATGTAGGTACACGTTATTTAACGTCGGAAGTTCCTGTACTCTCTAGAGAGTACTCTCCCAGGAAGCTGACAGTGCGCTCATACACCAGTACACTGTAAAATAATTATACAACAATTTTAGTGTCAGAAACCAAGAAATTGAAGGTAAATGTACAATGTAATAAAAGAATTGTCTTTATCTCTGCTTTGTTTTCATATCAGTGGAAGTACAGCAGTTCCAGTCAAAAGGAAGTCTTCATGTAAGTTGACTTCAAAGTCTTATTGTAGCACTCTCTGAGAAAGACATTTTTTTTTTGAATAATGTTTTTCTGCTGGCGGAGGTACGAATAAAGTGGAAAAATGTCATTCTCACGCACAGTTGGGAGAATGGGGTCCCGTACCTGGGGGGTCTTCAGGTCACATGGTTTTTTGGCAGCTCAGTTTGTTTTTGCCATCCACCATTGCCTGACCTCTTCCTCCCTCCCACCCGTCATGAGTCTTTTTAGTGCAGTTTCGTAGCTTTTTGGGGGATGTTTATCACATTGTGTGGTCGGCTTGGCTTGGCTCCGTAAGTCAATCAGGACTACACTTGGAAGTACAACCTTAAATCCCATCTTACATGTACATGTAAGTCACTTTGTTAACTGCAGTGGTCAGTCTCCTGGCTTCATATCCACTGTTCAAATTATTACCGTACTAAGAGTAAAATTAATGCTTTCTATTATTTTAATGACACTTCATGGGGCTATAAGCCAAACCCTGTTCTTCAGAAATAAAATTTTCCACAACTGAGTTCAAAGTCCTGAAAAAAAATAATAGTTTGATTTATAGGTAAAATTTTTTACCACCAGATGATTCTCTCACTTTAACATGATATATACAGTAGTAAACTCACAAGTAGCCAGCTCCAAATTCAAATGCATGACTTTTCATGGCTATCAAAAACTGCACCATCATCACTCTTCTTATTTTTACAAGCTGTTTGTGGCGGTAGATTTGCATTGGGCAGAATGCAGTGTAGGTTCACGAGACAAAATGTAATTGTGTTAACAATAGCAACAACAGCTATCATATTCATGCTGCCTGTTCTGTTTCATATTCTGCTCTTTTCAGCTGTATGAGGAAGTACTTGAAAAGCCTCTTTTGAAGGAGACCAAGTCATACTACAGACGAGAGGCAGCAGAACTTCATTCAGATAATACATGCCACGGTTTTATTGCAAAGGTACAAGTATAGGTTGCTTGATTAACCTTATGTGTATTTACCAGAACATTAATTTAGGTACGTATTGTTAGGTATAGGCACACGGCAATCCACTAGATTAATATTTTTCTAAAAGGATCATCATTTCCAAACTACATGTATAAAGGTGTTAAGAAGTAGGTATTGGAGAGGACTACTGTATAACAGTAACAAGAAAAGTTTACCCCCAAGGGGTTGTCCATTGATGGGAAAAAATCATTTGGATTAGACAGAGTGAATCTTAGTCTGACTTATTGTGAGGAATGAATGTTAAGTAATTTTGTCAGGTACAAGTTTCACTAATTTTCCAGTAGTGTCTTATTTACGTAAGTTTTTTTGGTTATTGTGTACTTTATTGAATAAGACCTCCCCTTGGTAATTAAGTTGAGACTGGTAGAGGAATCAATCAATCAAATTCTATTTTTGTGAACACGTACATGTAAGTAGACAGGTACACTGTACAATGCAGGAATAAAGGTTGTTATTGTGATTACTCTTATGTGTTCTCTTTTTCTTATTACCTTAGATACCCCACATGTATGGTTAAAAATGGCCAGTGAATTTCATATGATGCAAAGAGTTATGCAGACTAATCATAGGCTGTACATCTGCCTCTTCCTTAGGCCTTGTTCCCCCTCCCCCGACCCAATTGAGCACAGCCCTTCATATCATATTCGCTAGATATCTCTTATTTGATAGGTTATTTAATGCACAGATATTTGCAACTTACATGATATTTTTTAGAGCCCTAAAGAGCAAAGGAAAATTGTGTCAATGAGCAAAACGTCCACATGTAGTGGTATTATCTGCTCTGCTAAACCATCAAGAAGGAGACCTGTTATTCTGACTAATACATTTAACATTTTGAAATTCTGGCCTCTCTTTATCGGTAAGAGTGCACATGAAATTTCCACTGTGTTGTCAGTGTGTCATTTTATGTTACAAAAAAGAAGGCTCACCTTAAATTTGATGTTTGCTTTTAATTTTCATTTTTTTTTTCTGTGATTTTTTTCTCTTTCTTATTAAGTCTTCTCCCATCTATATAAATTGCTATGTCGTAGACCAGTGAATTGGAAGCACGACACTGTAAATTATAACAGTCTTGTTTCATTTCTAAATTCCAATTTGATCAGATTGAGAGCTGTGATAATCATTGAAAACCATTGGGCCACCAGTGAATATCTTAGCCTTGTTCAATTAAAAAGATACTTAATTTAATATTGCTCATTGTCTTTTTTTTCAGATTGATGTTCGTATCCAAGACGAAGACTTAAGGACCAGGAAGTTTTTTCATCCAGTGTCGTACAGTCGAGTGATCAGAGAATGTGAAGCTCGCATGGTTGAGGACTACATACCTTACTTGCAAGGAGAGTGTCGGCAAATGGTCAATGATGAAAACAGAGCAGGTGGGTTTATTGATGCATTAGTATCCTTTTATTGAAAGATGTTTTCAAAGATACTTTGTTTGTGGAAGAGCAAGTGTGAGGTACATGTACATTGTAGTCTGAAAGTCATGCTGTATTTGTTATGAAACGAACCCAGGTACTGGTACATATTATTATTATTATTATTTTTTTACATACACGTAAAATTTGTTATTTACAGTAGTTTTACAGCTGAATTGAATTTGGTATTGACAGAAGTAGGCAAGTAGGGAGAATGTTCAAGTGCTCATGACCTCATTAAACCCTCACTGTAAAATGCAAGTCAAGGATGGAAAGGGAAAACAGTGTATTAGATTTTGTAAATACTAAACAATGAATTTTAGTGCCATAAACAACATCTTTGCTCTTTGGAGGTTGGGTGTCCGAAACATCCTGGAGCTTTCACTATTGGCAGCCAGCTCCAAGATGGAGACTGCACCGATGGCTGGCAAAACCTGACAACCCAGCCATGAGCCCCCACGCCCCTGAGAAGAATGGGCACCCGTCACACTGATACACAGTGGAAAGCAGAGGGTGGGGAGGGAGGGAACAAAAACCGCTAAATGCTCCACACACAATGCTCCTACTTCCCGCCACACTGATAAATAAGCGATACAGCCCAAAGCACGAGGTATTCCACGCTTGCGCCAGTATACTAAAACCACTGACCAATTGGCTGCAGTCGCTCCTAGTTGTTTACTTGGTTAAACTTTGTTTAACCCTATTAAATAATTATTATTCATGTTATTCCATTCAGATCTTGCACGTCTATATAAACTATTAAAGCACATTCCCCGTGGACTTCAAGCCATGGTTGCAGAATTGGAGGAACACATCACCAAAACTGGTAGGTTGGTAGAGACTGGATCAATCAAAAGCCCCACTTTTTATCCTAAAAGAAGCTTCTCATTGGGGGTGCATCTTATCTTCGAGAACACTGGCAGCCCGCTAGGGGGAACCACCCCTAAGCAGCCACCAACCAGCACTGTCACACTGGAACGCGGTCCAGTGGGAAGAAACATTTACCTGGCCAGATACGTAGTAGAAGCTGCATGCCTCATTGGCTTGAGATCAACCTCATGGAAATTACATTTAGCCTCATTTATTAACTTTTCTTATAAAGACAAAATTACAATGACAATGACCAACCTGTACAAATGTACTTCTGCAAGATATCCTGTACCTAATAATAAGTAATTAATAAGAGCAAGTGTAGTACTGATAGTACATTGTAGTGTTTGTTTTTAATGTCAGGTGATGTTAAATTGCTGTAAATCCAATTGATATTGAAGAGTCACAACACTTCTATGCTAATAGACAATGATAAAAGGCATATTTAGTCTCCTGTTTTCTGCCCAGTTATGTACGTGTGGCTTTGATTTGTAGGGGTTTGCAAAGCATGCAACAGTTTTAAATGAGGTTTTGGCACCAATATACATGTACAGTATAGTCTGTAAGCCCCTGCTGACTTAAACTGAAGTATTTAGGGTTTTGATATTGCAAGAACACAGATATTAATAAGGTCTTGACAATTTTAAAAGTAGATTTTTTCTGCAGCACTCAATTTATGTGAATGGCTTACCCAGCTGTTTAATTACAGAATGGATAAAGGGGTTTAGTTTCATAGGAAACAGCGATGCTGCGCTGGTGGGGAAGTGAAACACAGAAATGGGTTTAGAGCAACTTTCGTATGACCATGAAAAAGTGTTCACAATTTGTTTCACGGACCAATGTTTTGCAAGATTAAAACAAAGCTTCTCCTTATTCCCATCAAGGAAACTCCTAATATGGGAAGTAAACAGTTCGATTGCCCAATCAATCAAATTTCAAATGACGTCAAAGCGAAACTTTCTAGAAAGTTCCATGGAGAAATGTTTTACCATATCAACTAGTTGATAAACCTATTTCTGTGTTTGCTCACAGGCTTGCTTATTGGGGACTACTTGAGCTTCATTTTGATAAACATTTTCCAATAATAAATTACATGTATTATTTGAAAGCTCATAGTTCAGCTAAAATGCCGGTGTTAATATTGTCAGGCTGGAATAATAAAATTGTCCATCTGTCTTAGATGATCTAAATCAGTCATTCACTCCATCAATCAATCTCTTATTTTGTGACCTTAAATTAGATCATTACTTGTTTTGTACATTAATAATTTCTTTATGTGTTCATACACCACAGATCTTTGAGTAACATCTTTTCGTTTGCAGGTCTCCAATCCATTAAGTCAGTCAAAGTTGAAAATGTAAGTACCAGGAACCCAACCACAAAGCACAGAATGGTCCATCATTTTCAGCAATGAATTCAAATTGAAAGAGTTTTAAGTGGTTATTACTACCCTGGTCAGTTCGTGTTCTAAATTCTTCCTTGCGGCAAATTTTCCAACACCTCCCAAACTGGGGGCTTGCAAAAAAAAAATGGAGCATACTTCTTAACAAAACACGTACAATTCCATGACTTTGACCAATGAGCAAAAAGTCATTTTTAATAGCACTTTAAAATGCTTGCAGTGAGTCATTAGTGAGGTACAGGTATGAATAATTGTAAAATTACATTTTTCAGGGCCCTCAGCAATATGTTGATGAGTTGCTGAATATCCACAGGAGATTCTCAGATCTTATCAAAGAGACATTTCGAGATGATCCAGCTTTTATATCAGCATTAGACAAGGTGTGTAAGTGTCTACTTGAGTCTTGTTGAAACATTATTGCTCAGTTTTATAAGGAGTGGAGAGATAAAAAGCCTTGCCTTTTGAACTTGGATTTTGATTTTCACTGTTGGTGAAGTTCTAACATAACCAGTTGTTTGAGTAGCCAAGTTTGTGATCAGAGGTAGACTTGGGGTGCTCTGTACATGTAAGTATAAAGGTGTATTTTGGGACACCCAGAAAAGACAACTCTGCTCAATTGAACTTTCTTACTGATACATGTAAGTGCATGTTTGTACATTTTCGGTGGTACACAGCTCCAGTTATCTCATTGACATTTCTCCTGCTTTTTGATGGTATCCGCTGAGACTACTGTCATGCGTGTATCCAGGGATGTCCTTCCTCCTAGACACACCACCTTTTGTCTCATCTTAAAAGCTCCCTCACTCCTAGCCTGCAAACACAGACGTATTTCCGGCGGTCGTTTCTCTGCCCTGAAAAGGAAGAGAGAAGCGACTGCCAGAAATACACATGTGTTTGTAGGCCACCTCACTGCTAGCATCTTCTTGATTTCTCTGGGAAGTGGCCATAAGAGTTATATTGGTGTTTTTTTTTCCTTTTTTTTTTTTTTTGGCCTAATCTATACTTAATACAATAATGATTATGTACCGGTAGTACATGTATATTTTAATGTTGCACTGTTTAGTACATGTAAGCTCTGGGCTTTTAAAGCCTTCTGCTGCCATAAGTCATTTTCCTCCTTGCTTCTCACTTTGACAGAACTCTTTTTCATACTTTTTAATTCCTTCTTTTTCATTTAGGCCTGTGCAACGATAGTGAATTACAAACATGACCCTAGGCGCTCATCTAGATCTCCAGAATTGGTGAGGAATTAGAAGGATATGCATAATTGATTAATGCACAGAGTAGTTTTGGAAAAGGAATTGGTATTCATTTGAATTTATAGGAACCAGTGAAAGTTAACTTTTACTTGCATCATTGTTACCGGTAATTGTTAAATTAATTATTAATTGAGGGATATCTCGACAAACTGAAAGGGTCCCAAGGGAACAATTTTGGGGCTCTAGAGGCATCTCACAGTAAGATGGATTTCTGGGGATTTCCCTTGAGGGCTCAAATCCCATTGAAGTCGTCTGAATTTCAGGTGTCGATATAAAGGAAAGGAAAGGAACTTTATGTAAGTGTCTAGTCTTGTAACGCTCACCGGTGGCTCAGTTGGTTGAGTACCGGACTGCCATGCGGGAGGTCGTGAGTTCCCCTCCGGCCGGACTAACACTCAGGGTCAGGTCTTTAAATAACTGAGGAGAAAGTGCTGCCTTTGTCATTACATCCGCAAATGGTTAGACTTTCAAGTCTTCTCGGATAAGGACTATAAACAGTAGGCCCCGTCTCACAGATACATGTAACTTCCGTGTTCATTAGTTCCCTGTGGGACGTTAAGAACCCACACACTACTCGAGAAGAGTAGGGGATGAAGTTCCCGGTAGTTCCCCGGTGGCTGTCCTCTGTGAGTATATGGGTGGGTGGGTATAGCAGGTCCACGTCAGCTGAATAGCTGCCAAAACTTCAACCTGCTGAAACAAATAAATAACAAACAAACAAACTAACTGGGGACACTGTCTATTGAAATGAACAAATTAATTCAAATCAAATCAAATCAACTTATTTCTTAAATTTGCCTGCATCATAATTGCAAAGTCAAGTTTGTCTTTGGTACAGTAGAGCAAACTTCCATTTGTCTTCAAGATGAAGGAAGTTCCTCTTTAGGGAAATTGCATGGTTGTTTTCCGTTTTAAGGCCGATTGCAAGTGCATCGGGAGCGAATCCACAAGGAGGGCTGAAACTATCAGAAATGTTGGTTACATTCTTGAGATTGGAGAAAAATAAAACACTAAACTTATCGCTTATCGCG
>NC_090883.1:29382170-29394670 GCF_036669925.1 Montipora capricornis | reverse complement strand
CTTTTGGTGGTTACCGTAATTTACCTTCATCAACTAGTTTGACAAAACCAAATTATTTTCTCACTACGTACCGGCCGTAGCATGCGAACACAGAGGTATTTCCGGCAGTCTTTTCTCTCTCCCGAAAAATAACGTATGCGAAGTCGAGCTGTTAAACGGTTTCCGTGACGTTAAGTCCTCAGCCAATCAGAGCTCCAGAACCAACACGCGGCGAACATGCAAAGTACTTGCGCGTTGCCCAGGTAAACACAAGTCAGAACAAAGGCGGGCAATATGGAGGATGCGATTCTAATAGTTTGGGAGATTTCGGTATCAAAAAGTAAAGTAGCCATGGCCCAGGAGAATGCGATCAAGAATTTTGTGGAGAAGAAACGCGATATTTTCATAAATTTGCCAAACAGGTTTTGGAAAGTCCTGAATTTATCTTGCCGTGGCAGTGGTGTTTTCGTCTGTGCGGTGCTCTTCTGAGAAGAATGTTGTGGTCGTGATTTCTCCATTAACAAGCTTAAGAGAGAAACGACGGACGTAAATACGTCTGCGTTCGCAGTCTATACCTACCGACAGTCCGACTCGACACCAACACAACACCATTTATTTGGAAACTAACCCCATCCCGTCGTTTTCCCGAAATTTAAAGATTGTGAGGTTGAGCAGTGCAGCGCATTAACCTCAGTCATTCAGCTAAGAGTGGTTATTGACTCTGAAGAATGCTTTCGCTCAGATAGTCGAAAATTGCCAGTCATAAAAAAACAGAAGGACTGTTTACTCATCTGGTGTTCCTGAGCTTGAGCGATTTTCAAAAGGTATAGTTGTTTAGAAATGTGGAAGTGCAGAGTAACGAGATTATAAAAAAACACCGTGTGATTACTTTCTTTCTTTCAGTCTGGTGCATGGCCTCTCGGTCAGACTTCAATTTCGCCATTGTCAATACCACAGGAGCTGGTCAAATCTGTTCAAATGGTTGGTGATGTTGTAGTACACTAAACAAATCATTCGATTCTCATATGAATGGGCGTGAGCAGTACAATCTTATCGATGAAGTAGGATCGTCCGGGTGAGAGTGGTCCTGGGATGAACAGTTGTTTATTATAAAAGTATAGAGCCGGATTTACGTACATTTCCGCAATAAAATAAAAACGACATACAATGTTTTCACTAGTGAAAAATTATCGTATCGGCCTTTTGATTGGCTAGTATTATGTTGATCTTTGGCGCGGGTGACCTGTGCACCGACGGCGGTAGGAAAATTTGTAAACATGGTGGCCGACCGGTGTATGGTTCAGTTTCAAAGTTTTTGTTCTTTTATTGCTTAGTTTTCTCCACAAAATACTTCAGAAAATCTTTTTAAAAAGTTTTTAAAAAAGTGTTCGAGCGAGGTATGGAAGGTAAAGATTTCTTTTCAAAAATATTTTGCTATTTGTTTGGAGCTTTTGTTCACGATCAGTGGTTTGATAGCCTTTCAATTAACACTTACCTTATTAACTTTTATGTGATCTCTGTACTTATGTAATAAACAAATTAATTCATGGTTGGCTCGTTTGTACGATTTTATTACTCACTCGTTGTGAAGATCGTTAAACTTACGCGTTCGCTTCGCTCACTCGTTTGTTTAAGCGATCCTTCACAACTCGTGAATAAAAATCGTACACACTCACCAACCATGAAGTAATCTATATTGGTGACATGTTTCGACAACTTGGGCGGAAGTCACCGGATGATGACGACTTCCGCACTCTCGCCCGGACGATTCTACTTAATTAAGTTATGATATGACTCCTGGATTCAAAGCGTTTGCCATCTTATCCAAACTTCTTTTTATGAGATTGTCAATTCAGTTGTTATGGCAACCACGCATTTTACACCTGAGGGCGGAAAGAGCAGAACGAAAATGGACGACGGTAGTTTTGCTATCTCAATAACAACGCGCAAAATCTTGAAAAAAAAAAACGCGACAAATAATAATACAAACGAAATTGCGCAAACCTGGTTAAACGTTTATGACAGCTAAGCTTGTTATTGGCATATCACCCTCTCAGACTATGAGATCCGCTCAAGTGACCTGTTGGATGGGCCTGGCTGGGAAAGATTAGAAAACTTTAGATTTACTTATGTACAAAATTCATAATAATCTTTCCCCATTGTATCTAAAGCAAATCTTTTACAACATCTCAACCGTTCATACAAATAATCCTAGAAACTCTGAATCCAATTTCTATACATTAGCTTACATTACAGGGGATATGTTCTATGGAACAGAATCCTCTTAGAGATCAGACAATCGCCTAGTTTGAACAACTTCAAAACCGCTCTCCACGGGGTAGATTACAATGAATTCATGTAAGTTTTTATTGTATATTTTCTTAACCCTTTAAGCCCCGAGGGGTTCCCCATTGACGAGTAAAATCGTCTGGCGTTAGACAGGGTAAAATCTATAAGTGCCATTTGGCACTCCCGGGGCTTAAAGGGTTAATTTAATCAACAATTCTTTGTTGTAATTAAATTTTGAATTTTAGTTAATGTAGTTTTAGTCTCGTCTTTTAGGAAGAGATGCTGATGATGTTACGAAAAAGTCTCTCGAGAATCGATTTCGAAAATTTGGTTGAGTGAATTTAACCAAAGATCAAACAATCTTCCCGTAAAACTCGTTTTAAAGTAGACTCGTGACGTTTAGACAATTCTTTCTTGTTTCTTTGTTTGTTTCAGTTTGAGCAATTTTACAATGGGAAATTTAATGGTCGCAAGTTGACATGGCTTCAACACCTCTCCACAGGTGATTTGTAAATAAATGGAATTAAAGAAAGAGAGTTTAATCCTACTGGCCACTAAATTCAAAATATTTTTTTTACGATATTTGAGAGAAGGCCACCTTTCGACGTTTCTTCTTTTAAGTAATATGCAGCACGCTTCTCACTCTGAAGGTAGGTTGATGTCCATGCCCCTCAAGTGTTCTGTAGCGGGGGTGGTAGAGCATCCGGACCTTGCAGTTGTCGCTATGTACTTGTTTGAGAGCTTAAGTAAAGATAACAACGACGAGGACAACTTCGAAAATGCCAGTTAAGCAATAGAGGACGTTTTCCGTGTTTCCGAAGCCTCATCTAAACACGAAGGGAAGTTGGGAGAATTCAAGACAGTTGTGCAAACTCTCGACTGCGTCTCGGGTTTGCATAACTGTCGAGAACAAAAACAAAACTCTATGCCCTCCCCGCACGTGGGTTTTACGTTTCGGTATTTTTCGTGGTGGCTGTTTACATGAAAAAACTCTCCCGGCGCGAGTTCCATACCGTGATGGCTACACTTGGTGTTGATTAAGTAAATACATGCGTAAATCGAAATCACGATATTTGCGCATGCGCTGTCCGTTTCAACTCACCAAGAGGTCAAGTTCACACCGAAAGGAGTGGTTGTTCTTCGTTTACATGACATTGTTGTGGGATTTCGTACCGGAATGAAATTTTCGCACCGGTGCAACAACCGGCGTCAACTCTCGCTGGTACGACACGTTCTGGTATGGCATTTTCTGTTGGTATCATGATAACGAACACAGAGCCGAAGGAACCGGTACGAAAGTCGCCCCGGTGTCATATAAACACCACCTTATCCAACGATGTGATACGACCAAATTTGATGTTGTGTGGAGCCTGGAGGACGTGAGCACCTCACCTCACACCCGGTACTAACGTTTCCATATGCCGGCCGTAAACTTAGCCGATCAGCTGGTCAGAATATTCCGCTTAAAGAACAGCTTCCATACCACAAAGCTCCCAAAATAGTAGATTTTCAAAGCAAATTTGGTAATACTTGTAGAGACCTTAAAAAACAAATATTAGTTCAGAATCATTTATGGATCCCTCTTCTACAAATTCCATATGCTGGTTCTTGGCCCGGGGAATTAATATGTCCGTGAAACAGAAAAACCTACGCGCTGATGGCCGCTTGTTGGCCGTTTTCTTTGTTATCACGCGCACTTTTCTCTAATCACTTTTGAATTTTAGCGCCGGCGAGCGTAAAAAGTACCCGGATGTGTCGCGGCATTCTGGGCGATGTTTAACGCCGTTCATTCTAATTTTATTACTGAAACGTTGAAACACGATTTCAATGACAAACGACTTGGAGTAATCGCGAAATTATTTCACGGGAAATAATATTTTTTAGATAACGTTTTCGAAGCCGTCGTCTTCGTCCTTTCTTAAGCTTTCAAATTTCAAAGAGAGATTACCTTCCCTTGCACCGGCTGTCTCTGGTTTCAACGCCAGGCAAATGAAAAATAAAATCATTACTGAATCATTCAGTGACTGGTGTTGTTTTAAAGTAGTAAATAAACTCGTAGCGGGGATCTCAGGACTGAGTAATTATTCTCCAAAAATTTACGGCCGAAAATTACATCTACAGTCAGGAAGACGCAAAGCTGGTATCCCCTGTGAGGGATGTAAAGTAAAACACGGTTATCCCACTTTGTTAGATTCTATTTGATTGAATTACTGATTATTTCATAGGTGAGGTCAAAGTGAACTTTCTAAAGCGTCCGTACATCATCACCGTCACAACCTTCCAGATGTCTGTCATGCTTTTGTTCAACGATAAAACAAGTTTACAATTTAGGTGAGTTAAAATCTCTAGCACCGAAGCAATAGACCTAATCGGCTAACTCAATGTTGTACCCAATTCAAATCCCCCGGGATTAAGATTCTTTTTGTATTGTATTTGTATGATAATGTAGATTCATATTTAAATGATATGGAAATACCTGGAACAAAACGTTTTATTCCCAAAGGGTTTGAATTGGGTACAACATTGAGTTAGCCGATTAGGTCTATTCAGCTGAAATGGCCCTTGGGAGAGGCGCCTCTCTCCAGTTTCTCCTCGTTTTATTTATGTGTTGACGGTGTGGTAAACTTGCACTCGTAAACTTACCTGACTATCGAACTATGCGATATAATACCCATTTTTATGAGGCAAACTTACTTACTTGAAGAAGACCTGCCTGCTCAGAGGGGCCATGTCACGCAAAGTGATGCAATTTCGTGACACCCAAAATGCCCAAACAGTAGAACATTGCAATAGCCAATAAACCATATTCGTATTCTCAGTGTTGGACTGGGAACTAACTTGCAGTGGAGGCTAATGCGGGGAAATCTTTTCAGATTCAAATACTTTTAATATCTTTCCTTGCATTAGCCTCCATTGCAAACAACATTCATGGACAAAAGTGTTGGGAAGGTTGCTTCATTTTACAGATAAAACCACCTCCCCCTTATCAATGTTGGATTTGTCATGGAAAAAAAGGTGACTTTTCTTGCCTGAAGAACTCCAACATTGAATATGGGGGAGGGGGGCCACATTTCCCAAGTACTTCAGCCAATAGTGAGAACAATCGAATTAGGTGTGAAGTGAAGTGATGCCCGCAACCTTCCCAATAACGTTTGACCACGATTGCAGTTCCAGTCAATACTGAGAATACGAATATGGTCTATTAAAACTGCTGAAAGAAATATAGCAAAAGGAAAGAGAAGCAAAGATGGACACAAATGGGCAAGATTAAAACGGATTGCATTGGGGTAATCTTGAAGAAAAGTCGGCCTAACGTTTTTCAAGGTTATGGCAGAGCTCAGGAACGCATGACCCGGAGCCTACAGCTCCCAAACTGGGCCTATGTCACGGCATTTTTACAGACCGATCTTTTTTTAGACTATCTTTTCCGGAAAAAACAAAGGCAGTTCCGGTTCGGTGACCCTATGACGTCAGGTTAGTTTCTTGTAATTGGTCATCGGGCTCCGGTGGGAGTCGCATTCGCGGGGAATTCAATCTAAAAATAAATCGGTCTGTGAAAACGACGTGACACGAACACAATGGAGTTGCAGGCTCAGTGTCATGGGTTCCTGGAGAGCTCCTTTACTTAACGCTGATCTATAGTATTTAGTTCTGAGCAACCGTGAACTTTTAGCTATTGTGCTCACTATCCCCGTTAAGTACTTTTGAAAATTGGAAAATACCATCAGCCCAGCTCCGAACTCCCTGGTGGTCTCTTGGATGTCGCTCGCTGGTGAGAAAATGGAGCTTTCTTTCTACCTTTATGTATTTCTTAATCAGAAGTCTTTTAGATATAGATTTTGTAATAAAAACTAACGATAAAAAGTCACGACGTTTCGACCCCTCGGAGGTCATTTTCAAGTGAGAATAAAAGTTTTAAGAATTAGCATAAATATGTAAAAACTAGATAAAAATGCGGCGAACGCCGAAATGTGATAAAAATATGTACAAAAGTGTAAAAAGTGCTAAAAATATATGGAGTAATGAACGGTAGCTAGGGAAAACAATAGACAAAAAATAATTAATTACAAGAACTGTTCTAAACGAATAATTAGGCGCGGATAGAGTCACACTGTTTGTTTAGCGATGGTTTCAGTTCTTTTATAAAAAACATTTCAAAAACAAGACAATCAAACTTGTTCTGGCACTTTCTCAGAATTCTAAAACTCTTTGCGATGTTGTTAGGTTCCAATGCATGTTTCTCTCTCAGATGGTCGCCGATGGTTGCCCCTTTGTGCTCTTCAATGCGCTGGTGAAGGTGCCGGCAGGTATATCCGACATAACCTGCGTCGCACAGGTCACACTTGAATTGGTACACAACGCACTGTTGGCTTACAAGGGGTGGCTTCTCTTCACGGACCCGGATCTCTTCTTTGATCTTTTTGCTCGTGTAGACAGGGGTAATATCCGCACTGATCTTACGGCTTAGGTCGGCAAGTTGTCTCCGTACGGCGTTTTTTTACCATCCATTACCCATACTCCAAAAGGAGCCAAGGAGTTAACGTCGACTGTACAAAGATCCTACCAAAAAACATCGCCCGACTCAGTAGTCCAAAAGGGTTCCAGGCTCGCACATCTGTACGGTCTTCCTAAAAACCCCAAGAAGAAGTTGCGCATGCGTCCCATCTTATCTGCCACAGGAACATACAAAGTTATAAACTTGCCAAGTGGCTGGACGAAAAGCTAAACGCCCTTGTGTCCGTCAACGACCATACCGTTCGGTGACATTTTGTTTTTGCTGACGAACTCCGTGAAATGAAAATCAAAGAGCATGATGTTTTGGTGTCGTATGATGTGTCATCACTCTTTACTAATGTTCTGTGGACGAAAACCATTGAGAGTATTGCAGAGAGAGCTTTGAGAACGACTGGTTCAACAAAAGACACGATCTTAATATCACGAAGCAGGCCTGATAGAACTGTTAAGAATCGCCACCAAAAAAATCAGCTTTTCCAGTTTGAAGGAAACTTGTACGAACAAGTGGACGGTGTGGCAATGGGCTCGCCGCTGGGGCCTCTCATGGCAAACGCCTTCATGTGCAACATCGAGAAACAGCTGGAAACAGAAAACAAGATGCCCGCCTTTTACAAGCGCTATGTTGATGACACCCTTAGCGCAATGCCTGATGTTGAAGCAGCTATAGATTTCTTAACGACACTAAACAACAGTCACCCTTCTATTGATTTCACAATGGAGCTCGAAGAAAATGGCAGACTACCCTTTCTTGGAATGAACGTAATCAGGAATGGATGCTACCTGAACACAACGGTGTACCGAAAACCAACTGACACCGGACTGTTGTTACATTATCACAGCCACGTTGACGCGAGATATAAACGGTCACTGATAAATACCATGCTTAACCGTGCGTTTAAGCTCTCGTCTACATGGAAGGCCTTTCACGAGGAATGTGAACGCCTCAAAGAGATCTTTTCCCGTCTGTGTTACCCTGAAGATCATGTGCAGTCCACCATCCGCCTTTTCGTTGATTCAAAAGTTTCCGAGGAATCACGCACCCACGTTGATGAGAAGCGTGGGGACCCAATCAGAGTCGTGTTGCCCTTCAAGGACCAAAAATCTGCGAACGCCGTACGGAGACAACTTGCCGACCTAAGCCGTAAGATCAGTGCGGATATTACCCCTGTCTACACGAGCAAAAAGATCAAAGAAGAGATCCGGGTCCGTGAAGAGAAGCCACCCCTTGTAAGCCAACAGTGCGTTGTGTACCAATTCAAGTGTGACCTGTGCGACGCAGGTTATGTCGGATATACCTGCCGGCACCTTCACCAGCGCATTGAAGAGCACAAAGGGGCAACCATCGGCGACCATCTGAGAGAGAAACATGCATTGGAACCTAACAACATCGCAAAGAGTTTTAGAATTCTGAGAAAGTGCCAGAACAAGTTTGATTGTCTTGTTTTTGAAATGTTTTTTATAAAAGAACTGAAACCATCGCTAAACAAACAGTGTGACTCTATCCGCGCCAAATTATTCGTTTAGAACAGTTCTTGTAATTAATTATTTTTTGTCTATTGTTTTCCCTAGCTACCGTTCATTACTCCATATATTTTTAGCACTTTTTACACTTTTGTACATATTTTTATCACATTTCGGCGTTCGCCGCATTTTTATCTAGTTTTTACATATTTATGCTAATTCTTAAAACTTTTATTCTCACTTGAAAATGACCTCCGAGGGGTCGAAACGTCGTGACTTTTTATCGTTAGTTTTTATTACAAAATCTTATGTATTTATTTGTTTATTTATTTTTTGGTTGCTCGCAGCGACATTCTCGAACAGACTCAACTGGTAGATAAAGAATTAGTCCGAACTTTGCAATCCCTGGTGGATGTGCGAATCATAACAATGTCAGAGGTAAGGCTCGAAGAAACAAATGAATTAGATTGAAAACATAAGAAGCTGCTACAGTGTCCAATAGTAGCCACCCTAATGGAGCTGTTACTCTACCTACGCAATCTTTTGAGGACGCAATATATTTACATTTGAGGAGCTGCCTGTGACAAACTAATGGCAGGCAACTTCAAGAGGTTCTCTGAGCTGGAAAGAGCACTCTTTTATTTCCACGATCCAAACGTTCATTCTCCCAAGTAGTTCCACAGAGTTCTATATTGGGTAGACAATAGAGAATTTGGTGTTATATAAAGATCACACCTTTTAAGCTGAGTAGTACTCTTCATTCTCAATACCTGTCTGACTGGCATTTCTTTGAAATTGTGAAGAGAATTTACATACCTATCAAAAGATTAAAAACGAAAACAATGTGAAAAGCTCTGCATTTTGTAAAAGAAATGTCCTCGTTATGATCAACGAGCATAAACCAGCTCGGAATTTCATATCTTGAATT
The DNA here is from genome assembly GCF_036669925.1 of Montipora capricornis. Lineage (NCBI taxonomy): Eukaryota > Metazoa > Cnidaria > Anthozoa > Scleractinia > Acroporidae > Montipora > Montipora capricornis. The sequence continues at coordinate 29,385,498 of NC_090883.1, read as the reverse complement.
TCTGGGATAAAAACACAAGCATATAATTTGTTTATGCTTGCTTTTGTTTCGACGCGCGCATGTTGTTGTTTTGTTTTTGTTTTTTTTTTTTGAAGAAAAAAACTGGCTTGTCCTTCAGTCTTTTAGGGCTTTCTTACTTTCAACGGATCTTTGCTTCATATTTTATTTTTGTGGCGCTGTTTAAATCCATTTCATTCTTACCTTTTTTCTCAGGGCTCTGACCCCACAAGGTGTACATATTCATTAAACATGGAGTTTTCAAGCAAACGAACAAAGCTGAAGATAACCACTGCAGTACAAAGGGAAACTTCTCAGGTATGGATTGATTTTGGCTGGTTTTGCCCAGGGGTGGGGTGGAGTGGGGGTGCTTGGTGAAATAAGAAAGGACAGACCAGCTCACGAAAAGTTTTTGCGTTGTGTAAGGTCCTACATAGACTATCACGATGAACACGTTTTGTGAGACAAGGCTGCGTGTTTTCCCGTGAAGAAGAGTCTAAAAGTGTAGCGTAGACAGAATTTTTTTCCAAGGTTTGAGAGAACGCTACGCGAGTTGAAGGCAACAATCGAGGACTGAAACAAAATACCCCTGGGGGCACGAGCCCGGAGCTTCAGTTCCATGAAGAAAGGCCTTCCAGATTTCTCGTCAAACCAGTTTTGTCCTACCAAGCGGACACCTTGTTACGCGACGCAATGAAGTGCATCACCGAACATTCGTAAAAGTTGTGATTACAGTGAAGGCTCTTCACTTCAATAGTTTTCAAACTTTTAGAGAAAGAAGGCGGTGAATAAGGCGGTAAGGCGGACTGGCCCGGTAAAAGGGCTTAAGTGTTTATGTGGACGACTCCAGCTCGGTTTACCGTTTACGTGCCTTGTAACCGTCAAGGGATAACTGGTGGATTTTCTTGTGTTGGTCCGAAATGAAGGTTCATTTTAGCTCTTGGAAGAACGGAATGGCATTTTAAAAGAGAAGATGCAAAAAAATCCTGTGATAATGCAAATCTGGGTGCGTTTAAAATGCAACCTATGTGTTATCACAATTTTTCATCCCTGCAAACCGGGCTGCATCATTTATATGAGAATTTCTCAGCCTGGTTTGCCGAGATCTCGGCATCTCAGACCAGCAAGCGGGCCAGCCCGCCTTCTCTTATAAACGAACCGAGATTTTACTAAGAAAAATAGGCATTATCCGAGATCTCTGCAAAGCGGGCCACCCAGCCTTAGCCGGGCTGGCTCGCCTGATATAAAGAGGCCCCAAATTCCTTTTCCTTCTCCGGGCTCTGGCAGCATCATTTGCAGGAAGCGATTTTTGGTCACTTACCTCGTTTTTTTTGCATGTGTGACACAGGACACAGAACAAACGCTTTCTTCTGTTGATGATGATAGGAAAATGTACCTCCAGGTAAGGACAAATTCGAAAGGGTTGTATTTTCTCGATGGTGACTCGGGAAAGCGTAGAACTTTACAAACTTGATGTTTGCCCTTCTTCTGTCAGAAAACGTGTTTGGAGACCAGCATCGTTTTATCTTTGGGATAAAGAGACTCTGTTTACAGCAAAGCAAACTATGCTGTTCAGGCTAATTGTTACAAAGATGAAAAGCTTATTTACTGGACCGTTTGGAAGTGGATTTAATGTTTCAATTATAAATATCCTTTGTGAATTGCTTTCTAACTTAAAGAGTGTTTTTTTTAATCCAATGTCAAGGCTGCTATTGTGAGAATAATGAAATCCAGGAAAGTGCTTAAGCACAATTCTTTAATGCAAGAGGTAAGTCGAAGATTTGTCTCTTTTGGTGTTATGCCCACGCATACTTTTTCGCAACTTGTTTCGCAATTTTACTGCAACGTTCCAAAATTGAACTTGCAACACTTGGTTGGTTTCCAGGAACTATGCAAGCGTAACCGCAAGCAACGTAGGTAGACTCAATAACTTGTTGTTAATCGGTGAAATTTATTTCACATAAACAACGTGAAAACTTGCAAGGCCGTACTGATGAATACGACCCGCTGAATTAGCCAATCATGGCGCGTGTACTATCCGATAGATGTAATAAAACTTTTGTTTCCGGTCCGAAGTCTGCGATCCGCTGAGTTATTCCGGGTACAGCTTAGACACAATCGATAAATACTGCTTTCGAAACTTATTTATGCGTTTCACGTCGTTTGCTAGAAAATTGCGAGATATGTCAGTTGCGGCTGGGTACTCTAAATTACACACTCGTTCATTTCGCGCAACTGGTGTCGCAGCTTTACTGAGTGTTATGTATTTCGGTAAAAATAATGGACAACAATTGAATGTGGGTTCCACTGTGAAACTTATTTTGAATGCGCGCCGTATAAATATATCTTGTTTACACGCTTCTCATGGTTTCTAACTTTGTTGTCCATTTGCTCCACCCCGTTTCTGTCCATTTAGTTGTAACATGTGTGACGTCAATCACTTGTCCTTTTCACTAGGTTATCAGCCAGTCAAGTGCTCGCTTCACTCCAAGTGTGGCTATGATTAAGGTGAGAGTCTAGATTGAAAGCCAACTCTGGGACAAAAAAGCGCTGGCGCACATCCAGTTCTCTGTTGTTGGAGGGGTCTGTGTTTGACAAGGATAAATGGGTGTCATCATTGTTTTGCCAATCAGCAATTAAAACGTGGAAAAAGGAACCAATCAGCATTCGGCTTAGAGACATCGGGGCGAGTACATGTGCTTGTCTGGTTGGTTTCGAAATTGTTTCGAAATTGTATCGTCCAATCACGGAAGTGTGGCAATGCAAAACCCATCGTCAGCTGTAAAGTACTGCGTGCTATCTCCGTTAGTTTGCTTTGGAGAATCGGAAAGGCTTGGTTCATCTGTAGTGTTTTTTGTCCCTTTCAGAAATGTATCGAATCGCTCATAGACAAACAGTACTTGGAAAGACGTGAAGGAATGAAGGACGAATACACTTACATGGCCTGATAGCATAAAGAGCTCATGAGCAGTGCAGTTATTTGCAGTGGGGTCGAAGTGCAGTCTTCACTCCTTCAGGGTGGCCCTGAAGGATTTGCTCCACGTCTAAACAACGTTTGCTTCTTTGATAAGTGATTGGAGCACTGCCAGTCGGTGGTTGTTTTTTGTAGGACGATTGACTTTTTAAATGGTTGTTTTGTTGTCTTTTCTAAAGTTTCAAGTGTGGACCAGATCCGTCATTTTTCAACCATTGTTGACGGCTTCCTTGAGAAGCAATAAAAAGATTTCAGCGTCACGTTTACGGCAGACGGCAAGCGCTGGGCTGAAATTTGGGTTTTGCCAATTGAAACACCGAAGAAATTTTCTTTGATTTTAACTGGTATTTTTGCCTT
>NC_090883.1:29329670-29372170 GCF_036669925.1 Montipora capricornis | reverse complement strand
ACGTGCAGCCCCGGAGGTGGGGGGGGGGGGGGGGGGGGGAACTCCCATATGGAACACACGGGGATGCTAGTCGGAAATTTTAAATTTAACCCCTGAAGGAGACCATCTGGGCGTGGCTCAACCTTTTTGTAACTCCTAAAGGAGACCAATCTGGGCGTGACTTAAGCAAATTTTGACCTTGGCGGCTTAAAATATTGGCGCTTTGCCCGAAACACCCTAAGCGAGACCAAAATCCAAAATTTACACCCCTAAGCGAGACGACGAGCATCCCCGTCTGTTTCATATGGGAGTACCCCCCCCCCCCCCCCCCGGGCTTGCAAAAACTAACCAAAAGGTAATTAACAGGTCCTCACACGTTCGTACGACGAAACAGATCCTTTTCTGAGGTTAAAACCTGGCTACTGGCCTAACTCTTCTTCCTACTTTCCCAACCGCGAGAAAACCGCGGTAAATCAGCCATCGCCAAAAAATGTTTTTTTTTTCTCAAAAAATATTTAAGTTAGGGGGAAAAAATACATCATTTTAAAGCTAAGAAAATAAGCTTTCCAACAGCATATAACTTATTTACAGAAAACTGAAACATTTTATAAAAGCGAAAGTTGAACGAAAAAATTTAAGAAAAATAACAGTAAAATATGTTTTCTAGGCAAAATTTGGTCATTTTAGCGTTGATTACGAATTTTTGGATACAAAACTAATATTTTCTGCAATTTATCTGCCTTCTTGGACATAAATTCGACCGAAAACTGATAAGGCACGAATATTTTTAGATTTTTAGGAATAATAGATAACGTGGTTCAATGCGTAATGTGATAATGCGATAAAAGTGTCAAATTTGCGACCCATTGCTAACGGCAACGGAAGCGATCGCATTACGAATAATTAACCTCTGTTGCCAAAAACCTCTCAAATAACCGGTCAGTGTAAAACGCAGACTGCAGACTGCAGACCAGGGATAATATGCAGACTGAGGGTAAAATGCAGACTGCAGACTGTGGGTTAGTAAAATAATAATGAAAAAAGAGTTATAAGAGTGTTAGTAGCCGTTTGTACTTTCACACTGAAACCCCAACACAGCTCCCATCGCTTTGGTTGCCCCACCGCATGTTTTATCGAACTCTGTAAGAATTGAAGCTGTTTGAATCCTTGTTGTTGTTTGAAAAAGGACAGTTTCGTTAAGTGAGTTGCTTTTAGGCAAAGAAGTCACCACCCCGTAATTCATATGCCCAAGATACCGGGTTTTTGTAAGTTTCTTTTTCTGTCAAGTGTGATAAAGTTTGACAATGAAATGAGCGAAGTCAAAACAAAGATCACAATCGCCCAACTCTTGTTTATGCAAAGTCAAAATTTACTCTCCAAGACGTGTACGACGTGATTTATCACCAGGTAATTCCATCATTTTGGAAATAGCAGCTACTTTATTATTCATCTGCGTCACAAGTTTTCACTGATTTTGGGGCTCATTTTGTTGAAACTCAAGCACGCTTCCAACAGGCCTGTGAACCCTTCCTGCTTACAGAGCAATACTAGAAAACTTCTCCCATATCACATTTGAACCTTAAGCTCGAAAATTCAATACACAACATGATATTATAATTCACAAAGGCAGAAAATACCACAGAATCCTTTTCCAGCGAAAATTTTATTGAAACAAACAACATATTTGCTCTTAGAGGCGAAAACCTCTTCCTATTTGATTGCGTGCGTGAAGACAAGAAACTCAATTGTGTCAAATTACCATGTACTTCAGGTAAATACTGCTCACTTTTCTTTCGTCTCGACGGGTGATAGATTGTTGTCGAAGTCCAGTACTCGTCGCTTTTGAGATTCATGCCTAGTTTATCCAACTGACTTTCCATTATTGAGCTCCATAAGGGTATATTTTGTTTAAGGATCCACTAAAACGCTATTCGCGTTGCATGACTTTCGACGCCATTGCAGGCTAAGTTAATGATTCTACTGTGTCCACAAGAGAAATCTACGCAGTTCCACTACCCTCTCGATCCTAAGAAAATACGCGCAGAAGGCTCTATACACAAAGACACTACTTACCAGGGGAGTGACAGGCAAGACTTTTACCGACACGGAAAAAAAAAAAAAAAAAACGAAAAAAAAAAAAAAAAATAAAACAAACAAAATAAACGTAGACCACGACTGGGTTTGCCTTATAAGGCAACCCAGTAATAAACCCCTCACAACCAACAACTGATGCCCCAGTAGTCCATTTCCGAGTAGCTGCATGAGTCAGTTTTAAAGTGAGTACTGGTGCACAACCATTCAAATGGAAATGAGTTGCGTATTCTTATGCAAATAAAACTCATTTCCCTTACAATAGTTACAATAGCTTCAATTGAAGACTCACTTCGAAAACGAGACAAATGGCCTAAGCTGTCGGAAGTCCGAGGAAAAAGAAGGGGCAGGAACCCGAACATTAACCCCTACGGTCCCCTACCGCACCCAGTCCTGTTACTTTATCATATTTAAGTGACTCTCTCATCCGTTGAGAGTACGTAATCAGAAATAATAAACTTTACCGAGACGTCGCCCGCAACAGAAAAGACGCCAAGGAGCAACATATCATGACCTTTAATCGGCCCTTTCTGAACATCTGTTTAGCAATACGCCAGCTTTTTACGATAAACAGCAAAACCAGGCTTTGATTTCAAGGCAGTTTACTTCGAAGAAAGAAAGTGACAATTGATTTGAGAATTAATCTTGTCTTTAGAGATTTGAAGAGAGAAGAAGGAGGTAAAGAGAAAGATTTCCAATCACAAACCTCTCAGGTTAGTTCTACGTAAACAATGACCTTGTTGATGTTTAGAATGGCAGAAACTTTCAGCAGTGCATCGCCGAATGTGATTTCTTGTTTTTCAAGCTACGATATTCGCCTTCCTATGCAAAGAATATTTGAAAAAGAGGACTTTGAGTTTACAGGGATTTGTGGAATGCATTCTGTTGGGCAATACTAGTAATGTTGCTCCCTGTAATATACACTCAGATAACTTAAACCTCTTCGCTGTTTTCTGAGAAAATATACAATTTCGTCATGGATTTCGAATCCTTCCTCTGTAGCTTCAAATATTACTGTTAAAGATTTTCAGTTCTCCTCAGAACATTTGGTAACGAAGTCTGTTATTTACACAAAAAAGAATGTTAAGAGACTTCTCATAAACAACGTTGTTTGTTTTCTTGGCTATTGGCTAAACGCATTTTAAGCCGTGTTCAATTAAATTGCAGTTATAATTGGTAATCATGGACAGAGAACTTACTTTTAATGCTTTTAAAAAAAAGTTGCTCCATTTAAGAAACGACTTTGTTAATTTTAGCCCTAATCCTCAGTTAATTACTTTGCAGCTGATAAACAAACCACTCGTTAAAGTAGGAATTTACGTAAGTCCAACAAATCTTTTCTTTTGTTAACATCGACGAATACTTCTGTCGAGTTGCCAAACAATAGCCTTAATACCAAATATTAAATTAAATCTTCAAAAGAGGTCTTCAAATTCCGTATGGTGACAATATTTGATCGTATTTCATTGAAGCCTTAATTGAAAAATAGTTAAGATAGCTCTGACAGACTTACTGTCATTTGTAATTGCTATTTTGCATTCTTGAAAACCACTTTAAACTAACTATAAATTTCACTGTCATCACACAATGGGTCAAATAAGGCAAACTCTGTGGACTGGACACCAAAAACATTAAGAACAATATACAAATTCAGCACGAAAGTAGTAGTGACAGCTCCAAAACTTTCTGTAGAAAATGTTAGATACACAAAGCATGTAAACTATGAAGCGCCCTTCGCAATTATTTTTTACCTTCCAATTATTTGTAAATAATCAAAAAGAGGCACGTACTAAGGCTAAATAATTAAATTACAAACGTCGCCTCATAGTAAACAAGATCTTGAGCAAGAAATGAGCAAGTAAATTGAATTTACTATATAACAGAAATTGGGGCAGAAATTGGCACATCTAGCCTGAAAGGTAAGTTCAATGAGGCTTTTCGTTAACTGCATAAGGCAAATGTACCGTAAAGGTGAAATAAGGTAAGGGGAACAAGATATCCTCCGCACAGGCCTCCTTAAATTCATGCTGCAGAGCGGAGAGGAGTCTGGAGAGAGAGCAAATTTAGTAGTTCGGGCGACGCTGGGAACGGGGAGCAAAGGCTTTCTTCCTTCTCCCTCTTCCCGTCGTCCAACTATTTTATTTTAAATGTGCTAAAGATAGCTTTATTTTATTAATTGTCGCAGTGGTTGACAGATTTGAGATTTGTTTACAACCAGATATTTTCCTAATGTGAGGGACTTCACTTTAACGAATGGATTTTCTATAAAATTTAAGACGATTCCTGGTCATTTTGGACACGAGTAAGTGCAGCAGCTAATTAAAAGAAGATGGACTTATTGTTTCCTGTAGATTTAAAAAGAGTTGTCTATCCAGATCTATCCAAAGCACAGATAGTCACTTGTCGTCTATTTACTAAGCCGACCAGTGTTACGGAAACTTTGCAAAGTAATAGTACTTGGATAATCATCACCTCCGAGTTAGCCAATCAGCGCGCGCTGATAGCACTATTCACCTGTGTGGTATATACTAAAGTTTTATAGCCTCGTATCTTAAATATTTTAGACATTGGAGGCCGCGTACCCCGCACTCAGGCTGTTCTCCTTGTATTCATTTTGTCCCTAAGCAAGGCACCAAGCATTTCGACCCCGTTTCATGTAAACGGCTGCAAAAAATTCATACTGGTAAAAGTTCTTTAGAGAAAGACCTTTTGCTATCTATATTACATATATCAGACCGCTCACAGAATATGCATGGCAAGTTTATCACAACGCCTTGCCTAATAGACCATATTCGTATTCTCGGTTTTGGACTTGAACTAGCTTGCAATGGAGGCTAATGCGGGGGAATCTTTTCAAATGCAAATACTTTCTAATATATATATATATATATTCTAATATATTATTATCTTTTCAAATGCAAATACTTTCTAATATATTCCCCCGCATTAGCCTCCATTCCAAGCTACGTAGTTCCAGTCCAATACCGAGAATACGAATATGGTCTATTATCTAAGCGAATTGAAGATCTCGAACGATTACAACGTCGTGCTCTAAGTATCTTATACGCAGATATATCTTACGCACAGGCACTAGAGAAATCGGGTTTAGTGAGGTTATCTGAGCGTCGTGAGGCCTTAACCCTGCACGCCTCGTTGATGATACTTTTGATGATCTGAAGCACAAACCTTCGTGATGTTCTTCCCGCCACACGCGACTGCCCGTATAATTCAGTCGAATGGCTGTTATTCTACATGCAATAAACTATGTATCTCATCCCGGTCTCACGTAAATGCCCCCTTCGTTACTATCCGACTATGATGATCATGAATAACGATTGTCAGACGGAGCCAGCTGTTTCTAGACTCCACTTGTTGAACTAATTTCAAAGGCAATCCTTGTTGCTCAGTTATTTAAAAACGCCGAATGTTGGTCCTAGCTGCACGGGGCTCTCCGACGATCTCCTGAACGAAAGTCCGACGCTTGACGAAGTGACTCAATCGGCAGCGTCTGCAAACCGTGCATACATTTCGCTGCAAATCCAACTTCTGAAACAGTTCTTGAAACGGGTTGCAGTCACTGACTGCTGATTTGAATTCCGAGCATTTACCTAGAAGATAATATCAGTAATTGTCGATTTTCTGTCAATTTTATTTTTAATCAATTGTCGTTCCAGTTAGTCTGCCTCTTGGAATTTCGTTGCCTAGAGGATTTTGACAAATCAGTCAAAACACCGTTTAAACACGAGGCGCAAAAGAGGGTTCGAGATGCTCGAACGGCAATCTACTTTTTTCCTATTACGCGCTACTGTCCTGTGTTGTTAGCTCATAATCGCAGCCCATTCTACAAATCAAGTAAGCGTGTGCCAAATTTTAAACATGCCGTGAGCTGTCACAGTGGCTGAGCATTTCTATTTTGGGCTTGATTTTCTTTTGTTTGTCTTTAATTTGTTGTTGATACAGCTAATGCACTATGTACTTTTCCTATGACGTCAAGCATTGGCCAAATTAAACGTTACGGTTCTCCTAATTACCGTAAAGGGTTGAAGCAACCAATTTTGAATCGTGAAAACTCCATGTACAACAGAGCACACGAACTCAATGCATTCGAGGAGAACGTTTTGAGAAATTCGACAGTAATATACTGAAGCAAAATGGCTGGAAACTGATCACGAAACAGAGGAATTGGAAATTGCAAGTATGCAAACTTGTGCTGTGGGTTTCCGCACGAAAGAGGAGGGTTTTTAGAAGGTAAGCCGTGTTTACCCTGATAATGCATTCCTTCGGAACTAAACCCAAATTGTATGAATCTGCTCTAGGATAGCGCCCAATAACCTAATTCAAAAGTAATGTCGACGTTTTCGTCAACGTTAAGTTGTTTTGAGAGATCCTGCCAAAATTCTGGAAAAAAGTAGGAAGGTTATTTATTAGAGGCCATTAATATATGCGAAGGAATTGTTTTTGTTTGCTTACTTCAGTTCAACTTTTTTACTATTTGTCTTCAGTACCTCTTTGACGACTTTCAGCGCGAAAATCTGCGATTTTATAGTTAACAAGTTAGAGTCACGTAACGTAATGTCCATCGTGATGCACGAGAGACGAGCTTATTTCTTGACAATCCATGCAATTAAGATTTCACGTATGATAAACTATCTGCAATATTAATGCTTTATGCTTTCTTTACTGAAGCAAATTCAGTGATTAAACATGTTAAATCTATTGAGTATTGCGGTCGCCCTGTGTCTTCGAATGCATTTTTTTATGTCGAAAATAGTTTTCAAATAAGTTTTCAAATAAGAAGGCAACGACTCTGCAGTACATTCAGATCCTTTAAGCAAATGATCTTAATAGCGTATCCTTTAAACGAAACATCAACAGAAAAATGGACTCCGAAATGGATTTTTATTATTTAACAAGTTCATTCACTTCCCTTCAACTTCATAAAAGGAAAGTTTAGTGATAATTGTGGAAGAGCCAAACATGTCTGATTCTGCCACGTTGAACTGATTTTCGAAGTTTTTGAGACGAAGAAGCAAAAATGTTTCCGTCTTAATGCTGCCCTGCCGAGAACAACATACGACTTTCAACAAGTTGAAACTTAAGTAATTTTACTGAATGGTTTTTAAATTGTTTCAACTTGAAATTCTAGTTTTGCATAAGCTTACATAATGTACTGGTCTCCAGAAATGACTTCATTGCCAGCGATAACTTGCCCTTTGATCATCACGTTTCTCACTAGAGTTGTCAAAAACTCCGTTAAAAATTCCCATCATTAATGCTAAGGGAACATATACCTCAATTTTTTCGTGGTACGAAATTGCGAACTTTGTCATCCCCTTAGCTGAATTTTGTCGCCCTTAGGATAAAAACGTCGCCCGTGCGTAAAATGACCTGGCCGTGCTTATCACATTTTATTAGTAAACAATTACCCTCGGTGAAGGTGTCCTATTTCGAAGTCCGGGTGGTATTTCTCGTCGTCTATTTCAATGGCGTTTAAAGATCTAACTTTGATTACTCAGTAAAAACTTCCTGTTGTCTTCTACTGATAAGAGGGGCAAACGATGCACTTTTAACTTCTCATTTTAGCTCGGTATTATGTCTTTTAAGACAGGTAATCGGTATTTTCTTGTTTGACGGCAAGACTGATACGAAATATGAGTTCCGTCCAGCTTTTGTTATCATTCCACACACACATATATGTATATCAGGTTGTATATATATTTAACAATTATTCATCGAAGGCGAAGTGATTATCGGTGAATATTCACCGAGACGAAGTCGAGGTGAATATTCACCGATAATCACTGAGCCTGAGGCGAATAATTGTTTTAGTATAAATACACAGGTGATTATTTCAAAAAAGAGAAAAAAAAAACATTTCAACGCGAAATCATCTTAACTTACAGTGGCAAAACGACTACTGGCAGCCATTTTGACTTTGTTTATGTTTCGCATTAATTTAAGAAAATTGTTCACGTCAGGTAAAAACGGTATCTTTTCCAGAAAAATTAAAAATACACTAAAAAGCACATAAGTAGAAAAAAAGGAACCAAAATGGGGGGCGGGGGGGAGGTGCCTAGCCACCCTATTCAACCCCCCCCCCCTCCCCCTTTCCCTGGATACGCTCCTGAAGATCATAGGTTCTATTCGTGTTCAAATCTCTCTGAAGGGAAAAAATACTTCATTATGCAAACATCTTTCGCCACTCGGAAACTCTTAATCCCAAGTTGTTATCTACTGTTTGGAAAGAATATTCGGTGTTTTTCATTTAAGCAGTGATGATAAGATGTCGAAATATTAGTGTTTTTATTGTAAACGCTCACTTTTTTCATCATAAAAACGCCAATCATTTTTTTGTTTGGATGCGATCATATTGATCATATCAGTTCATGTTTATTTTGTGACATTTCAACGTCTACAAACCTGGAGCCTGTTAATGAAGGTGTGCTAAATGATTAAAACTGTAGTATTTCGTCTTCACAATTGTTTGAATAGATAGGAACTATCTCTTCAACTCATTTGTTGTATGACAGAAAGACAAATAGCCGATTAATGAAACTTTGACTCATAGCGAGAGATTATTGGATAAAAAATCGCTACTTGGGTGAAACGCTGGTAGCTTGCTTCTTCTTGGCCAATCAGGGCATTTAGCAATCTCGAACCCAGGCTCTACCTTGTTTCCTTTCTTTTCTTCGATGACCATGGCCTTGGGAGGATAAGAGAGAAACAGTTCAAGGTTGGGAAAATCCTCTGAAAACTCATTGTCAGCGTAATTGATATTTGGAGTATAATTTCTTGCCTTCATTACATCGTTCCTTTATCAGCTTGTTCTTCGAACATTCTTTATGGTGTTAAGCAACTGTACAGTCGAACCTCTCTAATACGGACACCGAAGAGACAGAGTAAAGTGTCCGTATTAAAGAGGTGCCCGTTGTATAGAGGTCATGAATATTACGTCACTGTAAAGGCTCCATCGATGGTATTAAGTGCTTTTTAAGTCAAAACTGGCCCAAACAAGTCTTTGAGGTCCATAATGGACAGTACAAATCGTTACAATACAAGCTGTACAATTCCAAAAACATATGGCAAACTATAATACAGTTTCCGAGCAGTAACATAATAGAACAGTAACAAGTGTAGCGAACACTAACATAAAGTAGAGTATTTAATGAAAGTTATTTGTGATTGAGTCATTTTGCGTTAAAGAAGTCTGCAATGTTCTTCTGAACAGCATTCGCTAGTCGTTATTTGACATTAAACGACTGAGTTTTGAAATAACTCTTGCATAACTCATCAACCAAATTGAGGTAGAAATAGAAATAGGAAAGCAACAACTGGAGAGTCTTCAAAGAACAAGAAATCTTGATGATAAATGGCAATGACATGTCGATATATAATTTTTAATTTACTGATTGAAAACAAATGATGCTCTTATCGTATGAACAATGAAACAATTGATTACACTTTGATATGTAACGACAAACAGGAAATCGTGTTGAATAAGAACTGTCATCATTGGAGTGTCCGTAATAAAGAGGTTAAGTTTGTATGAATTTTCTCTCTGGGACCTAGATTTCGTGTCCGTTGTCCGTATTATTATTGGTTTTCACTCGCATGATCAACGGCCATGTTTTTCAACGAAAACAAAAGAAAACGTTTGCATAAGAATAAAATTAAATTCCAGAAGGATTTGGTCGGGGCTCCAACATGGCCGTCGTTTCTTTGTTTAAGGGCTCCAACGTGGTGGCCGTGACGTCATGTGAAAACCGAAAATAGAGGGTCGTATTTTAGAGGTTATTTTTACAGAGAATGTATGGGCATTTTCCCGGGACCAAGTGAACTGTCCGTATTAGAGAGGTGTCCGTAAGGAGAGGTTCGACTGTATTCACTTACACACCATCTTATCAATTCTTGTTTATTTCTCAAACACAGTGTGTATTCCATGGAAAGGAAGAGGAAAAACATAACAGGTAATAAGTTAGAGTCTCTGCTTTTTATTTGGCCTTACTATGTAATAAGAATCATGAGAGTAATTGATTCAAATCAAAGCTAATCCGAGTTAGCAGATGGTAAATGGAACGCATGCGGAATAGTTGAATTTCAACCAATCCACTGAGACTGAGATGACAATGATGTCTTGTACCATGATAGACCATTTTACTGTTGTGTGCTTAGTTACCTGGCCTTTGAATGAAAGTGAGGCCGGAGTTGACCTTGCTTTGATAGAAACCTCACAGCTTTTTTTATGTAAATTACTACTTATTAGCATGAGAACAATTTAATATAAAAAAAGCAGTGAGGTTTCTATCAAAGCGATGTCAACTCCATTTTCACTTTCATTCAAAGACCAGGTAACTAAGCACACATTGCTGGTGGACGAACAAAATAAGTTTTTATGAGAGAGCTTTTGTTTTCGTCCAGTAACATGGCAGCGATGACGTAACTTGAAAACCACCTATATTTGTCTCATGACGGAAAATTCACGGGCTGTCTTGTTTGTTGCGTAGACTTTCATATACCGGACTAAAATAGCGGAGGACAAAAGAACCGTTATAATTCCGATTAGGCCTTGCTAATTAGGCATCCTTATGTTCGCTTTGCTCTTTTGTTTTATGGCCAATAGTTATTTAGGATACGGTATATGAAAGACCAGCTCTGTTTGTTCTTTTTACAATAAGAATCAAACGATCTTGGCCTTAACATCACCGAGTCAAAAAGTGCATTTTTAACAAGTATGAGCGCACTGGGATGGTACGAATAGGGGTGGTCACAGGATGCATTTTAGTTCAATATGTCTTTCACTTCGAAAGTATTCTTCTTGTATAGGTGGTTTTCACGTAAGGTCTTCGCCGCCATGTTGGTGAACGAAAACAAATGATCTCTCATTAGCTCCTTTTGTTCGTCCACCAGCAATTGTACATTGCAGCATTGTTATCTGTGTCTCTAGAGATTGGTTGTAAACTATCTTATACAAGGAGAGTCCCAAAAGCCTAGCAAAGCCAGCTTTGAATTTTTTTCATCGTTATCACGATGAAGCGAAACCACTTACTATCAAAACCGTTTTGCTCTTGGTGTCTCGCTTTGAAAAGTTGAGTTCTTTGCGAGTTCATGACACCAAATGAGCGAAACAGGAGCAACCTCAACAACAACAAACGCCTTTATTGGACTACGCAGGTTGCATTCTCCGGCAACAAAAACGCAAAGAAAAAAGTGGAACTATATCATTCTTCCGCTCACAAAATTTGAACACATCTATAGAAAGAAGAACGAAGACGGTTTTTCCCGGTTAGAGTGCAATTAACTTCATGACAAATAAGTCTTTGGATCTAGGACTGCTCAATGGACCTCAGTAGGGATGTCTGTAAGAGATCACAAGTCCAGAATCACTCCACAACATCATGAATTACGGCCTTTCATAAATTGTGTTAACAGTGAAATTATTCTAATTAGGTTTTGAAAGTGCTACTATTTCCAATCAATTCCTATTTTTCTTTGGATTTCAAAACTATGTCAACTAAACACTAAGAGCCGGTCATTTAAACCAAGTCTAACTTAGACCGCGGTTTACGGGATCATTAATTGGTGAGATGCGTCAAGTTCACATGTGTTTTTCTCCTCTGCTTGTGTCTTCTCTTCACTACTTTTGACATTGGACATGCATTACACACTAGAATTAGCCAGAATGTAAATGACTTGGGACTCGGTTTTGTAAGGCACAGGCTAATCTTCGTTTAAATATCCGGCCCTAAGTGACCCAATATTTAAGCATTGGTTTAAAAAAGACACCTGCTTATTTTCACTGAATTTTCCTATTTAATAGTCCGCCATTACTAACTTTAAAATCTTGAGACAGTTGGATCGAGGAGAAACTGACGTCAAGGACTCTCTAGTTTAAGAATGCAATACGTGTGTACGCGGCTGATTTAATATACAGCATGGTAGTTTTGGGCTTTCGGACTTTTAAACTCGTGCTTTGCACATACAGCTGTTTCGAGAAAGGTTGTCCAATAGAAGCCAAAGAGCGTTCGCGACAATGCCGGAAGGTAGTATGGGACAGTATTCAATAGGTACTGAACTCCCAGAATCGAAGATGCCACGACCGTACAGTGAAGACCTACGATGGCGAGCTCTTTAAATGAAAGAGTGCTCAGGATGTATCGTTAATGAAGTGGCAGTACGCATAGACTTACGTTGAAGCTCTCTCCCGCCATCACGCTACCAAAACACGTCCAAAAACAAAAGGGGCCATTAGCAAAAACGATTGCTCTGCACATGCGCCACGATTTTTGATACATTTCGCAAACTTTCTCTGCGAAACATGACAGAATCTTGCTTTCTCTGTCAATCCTAACCCTTTTGTTACTAATTCAGGGCCTGAATCATTTGACTGAATTTTGAAACTCTCTCATAATCTCAATGTCAGAAACAAAGCATGGGGATGTAATTCTAGGTGATTCTAGGTGACGTTTTCGATAGCATTGTCGTCATGTTTTCGTTGCCTCAAATTGACAGATTACCATAATGCTTTTCGGCATTGTCGCGTACGCTTTTATGCTTCTTTCTCGAAACAGCTGTATAATAAGCTGCATTTGTAGATGACGTCACTATGCCATCTCGTTTTCAGGGTCTCTCTTTTCTGCCTCCTTGCTGTCAATGACAAAGGAGGCAGAGAAGAGCGATTTAAAACAAAATAATACTGCAAGGCTGGTTGCAGTTTAATATATCCTCACAGCCTTTCAACCAGCCTTGCAGTATGATTTTGTTTTAAATCTACAAATTATTTGCTGGTTAGATCTCCCAAGATCCGGCGCTTCCACTTTGTTCAGCTGGCCCTTGCATCAAAAATTGACTAAGAAAAGAGTGAACCTGAGAACGAGGTTAACCGATTGGTTTTGAACGTGAATCCCGTTGAAGCCACCTGGATTTTTCATGCGTCCATAAGAGACAATTGCTTTAATTGTTCAGCTAAACTGCAAAACAGTCATTTTCTTCCCTTTTCGGAAGGCGCGAAGCCCCGTGAGCGTGATCCTCGCGTGTGAAGCGCGCGACGCCCGTAGGGCGTCTCTCCCCATTCGCGTCTCTCCCCATTCTCCCTCGCCGTTTCTACACTTGCTCCAGACCTTTCGTTCGAATATTTACCGCGTCGCTTGCGTTCGCAAAAAATACGACTGTTTTGCAGTCTATTGTTCAGCTAAGTCCGACGATCAATTCTCTCAATTTCGTCTGTAACACGCACATCAAACATCAACCTCGTCCCCAGGGTCTCTTTTTCGATGACACAATGGAGACCCTGGCAACGAGGTTGATCAAACACGTGCATTGCCGTTTCACGCTCTAGATTGTGAGCGCTCTTGTCCAGTTATGCCTTCCTTTTACCCCAGCATTTCCCTGGGTCGCCTTATTCTCGTCCCCATATTGCGGTGATATAGATAACTATTTGTCAACGATGTTCGCGAGAAATCTTTGTCGTCGTATGAAAGAAACATCAGGCAATTTGTCGTCCAACTTACCTTGTTGTAGGTGTGGAAAGATATGACACATGCTTAGCCGGCTTGAAGCGATAAACTTCTGGTGCGACTGAATGAGTGATGGAGACCAATGACATTAAAATTATATAAACGCTGGCCTCTCAACCTCTGCATGCCTTATCGCTGTCTGGCATATCGCATTAATTTGGTTTTTCCGGTTTAGTTTCAGGTCAATAAGTAGCTTATCTCACGTTTACAATATTTTGTTGTGTGGGAGAAAATTGCGCCGCAACAGCCGCTTCGACCAAGTTGCGACAAGATCATCGCAAGGTCTCGTTTGAAATTAGGAGATCTATACGACCATATACGTTTTGAGCAACCAAAACACGAACATCAGCAAATTAGCCTTTGCATTTCAATCTTGTTCAGTAGCGGACCTGAATTCCATGAGTATTGTGCCTGCGAAAATAATGGATGCTGAAGAAGAAGAAGAAGAAGAGGAATTTGTCAAATATGGAGCTGTGGATGAATTTTATGACCTGGACAAAGAAATTGGCAAGTAAGTTGCTTTTGCGACAAGGACTAACCCGGGACTAACATTTAACCATCCCCTTAACCGTTAAATTTCTTTACAGTAGCCAATATGTTTCTGTTTAAACCCAATTTTTGTAATCAGCAAAGACGGCTTTGTATTTTCAGCGAGTATAATTAAACACTGGCGCGTTTGGCACGAGAACTCTTTTATCCGCTACAAGTCAACCTTAGGCCGTCGGTGCACTAGACAGGCTGCGAACAGGCTCTCTGGTGAATTTTATCAAGGTGTTTGCCGGAAATTTGAAGAAAGGATGTCGTTTGTCGCGATTTCACTTTACGTGCTGTCGCTACTTCTTAGGCCATGTCGCTTGTCGGAATTTACCCTGGCAGAGCCTCTTCGATGGCGAAAGATCAATAGCTTACCGAGTTAAATTTGAAATCCCTTAAGGTTCTCCGCTTCTGTGGCAATTATTTTGGTTGTTTTTTTGCTAGAGAACATAATGCGTCTGGACGACTTTTAACAATTTATTTTCAATATGCGTCTTTTAGTTTATCATGATAATGCATTTTGTCCTATGTGGAGACGGACGAGAGACGCATTATCTTCATTATGCGTGTGGACGATCTAAATCGTTTACTGCGTCTTCAAAGACATACTAAACGATTTACGCGTTTATGCGTCTCTAGTATAAAAAGGGCCAATCTCTTTATGTTACCTCGGCGTGTTAGTGTTTTTCAAAAATTTCGTTAGTATTCCATGGCCATAAATTCGTAAATACTAACCGAACTACCAAGGAACTGAGTTCGGAGGAACGGAGCTGAAACTATAAAATTTACTGTGATGTGATTTCAAGTTTTCCCTGAGACTTGAGATTTGGTCCTTTCACGTTCAAGATTTGCGAAGAACGGGGAAGAAAGCTACGGTTTTCTTTACTAAATGCAATTGTCTGTTGGCATTCTTTTCGATTTCTCCGTCGTAGCTCAGTCACAACAAATTCAAAATGCACACCACAGACAATGCATCCATCCAACAGGGAAAAAGGAGACTAAAGAGTAGACTGGCCTAACTTTGTTAATCCGATTTGCAGCGTGTAAATGAACAAAGAGTTTCTTGGTTCGCCAAATCTTATTAGTCACCAGCCGGCTTGCATTGCAGGAGGCCTTTGGATGAAATCCCAGCTGGATACGCGCTCATCATGTCCACCTGGACAAGCATCATGTTCCAGTCTATTTAGGGAATCGTGTTAAGAGGTCTGAGGAAATGCTCGGAGCTAAGAAAACTTTTTTTTCCTATTTTCCCTCTTTTTGAAGTGATTACCTTTTTTCTTTTTTAAATTTTTGTGGTTAAACATATTTATAGGCGAAGTTGGCCTTAAGAGTTACAGTGCTCATCGAGAGGACTCACTTCAAAATTGAAAAACATTCAAGTAGATTGGGTCAGGAACACCAAAGAGAAAAACACATAGAAAGCACCTACTCACACAAAGGGTGAAAAAATGAAAAGAGGAGCCGACAGGTGGAAAGCACACTATTAAACGTTCAATAAAATCTCATAGATTCACTTATAAAGGACTGGACTGTTTTAGCGACAGAAAGGACGCACCAAACTAGAGGGTAAAACTACAGGGTAAAAAAGATATGTTCGTGATGAGTTCCTTTCGCGAAACATGCATACTGCTGACCTTTAACAAATACCTTGGGGCCATCCATTAAACACTACGAGTTACAGACTG
Organism: Montipora capricornis; assembly: GCF_036669925.1. NCBI lineage: Eukaryota > Metazoa > Cnidaria > Anthozoa > Scleractinia > Acroporidae > Montipora > Montipora capricornis. The sequence continues at coordinate 29,356,368 of NC_090883.1, read as the reverse complement.
TATAATTAACATGACTGCGATTAAAAGCCCATCAAGGCAAATATAATCATTACATGAAGCTGTGACCTCTTCCTGAAGTTGCTTTAAAAACCATAATCGGCTCTTGTCAGCTTTTTCATGATGCAAATTGAGAGTGAACCGAGGAGCGAGCCATTTGTCCCGTGGACGTGCCGTCACGTATTACTTTCAGACATGTACTTTTTGACATTCTAAGAACATGTCAAGCAGAAGAAACAAAACTAAGCTGATTTTTTATCCAAAACAACGTTACTGCCTTGCTTTGGATAACTAGCGGCGATAGTTTTGCTCCCGGCACTTTTTTTAATGAAAATAGCGCTCATTGTTAGTGAGTTAACATACTCTTTCTAGATGCCGAGGTCATTCTTGGTATTGTAGGGATTGTCTCGTTGACAGACACCTTTACCACGATGATTACTCTTGGCCTGCCTGTGGTTACGACTAGTTTAAAGAGACCAACATCCTCTTACGAGTTTGAAGGCCTGTTCGTTCTTGGTCAGCAACAAAAATACTCGATGCGCGATTAAAAAAAATATTGCAGTTTTCGGGGGCATAATTATCTATCTATTCAAGAGAAGCAAATAACGAAAGAACAACAACGCCCGTCTCGCACGAAATTTCGCCATTTTCGTTATTTACACTTGGGGTTTCATTCAGTGGCATTTTTCAATGTGCAGAAGCTTCAGCTATGATCCAATCAAGTTCTTTCCGTTGGCAATAAAGTTTAATTTTCCACTGAACAAGCATCCACGTACATATGAAAGCAATTATACAGGGGCACCCAACGTCAATTTTCGGAAGATATCTGTTCGGAAGACGATTTGAGATCAAGAGGTTTTGGAACATTTGTTGTAAAAATTTCTTGCTGGCCTGCCTGTCCTAGGATTTTCGAGCATCTAAAAAATGGTATAATTGCCCATTTTTAACGGATTGTTACCCTTAATAGGTCACCTAGAATTTTCGGGAGCCTTTTTCCCGGCAGAAATTTTCGAAAAGGTAAGTTTTGATCCCTATAATCTTCGGATCACTAGACTTTCAGCTAGGAAATCCGAACAAATGGAAAATTAGGGGATAAAAATATGCCTACATCTACCATTTAAATACCAAAATACGTTTAACAATGCTATGTTTAAGTAGTTTTGAACTATATTCTCGTTGGGTGCCCCTGACTATAGAACGCCGGGCCGTTTTTGAAGTAGTATCACTGCAATGGCTCCGCGACTCGCCAGTAAAAAGTCAATAGTTAAGAAAGGAACAAGGTTTACCATTGAGTGAGATTCAATATATAAAAACCGAGTAAGATACATCTTTGAGTGGCTCGGCGCCGGCCGCTCGTCAGCTGACGGCCAAGCCGCCGAGCCACCGAAAAATTACTTGTTTCAAAAGTGGCCCTGTATTCTGCAGTTTAGCCACAAACCAACCTTTGAATTGATTTGTCTTGATTGACCATATTCGTATTCTCAGTATTGGACTGGAACTAGCTTGTAGTCGAGGCTAATGCAGGGAAATGTTTTCAAATGCAAATACCTTTTAATATATTCCCCCGCATTAGCCTCGTATTAGAAAACGAGTATGGTCTATTACATGAGATTTGATTTGATTTGATTTATATTTCCTTCAGTTAGTGGAGTAATTTTAGTCAGCTAAATAATAATAATAATAATAATAATAATATAATAATAAGCATAATAATAATAATGAAAAGGAGAGTAACAATGCAGTTATTGAGGATATTGCTTTACCGTGGGATCGCGGGATCACAGAGTGTATGAAAAGGAGGATGAAAAGATTGATAAGAACCAAGATTTGAAGAGGCAGATTGGAAAACTTTGGGGTATCAGACAGCAGGAAGTGGTACCGGTAGTTGTTGGTGCACTCGGGGAGCAGGGGTGGCGCAGTGGTGAGAGCACTCGCCTCCCACCAGTGTGGCCCGGATTCGATTATTATTATTATTAGTATTATTATTATTATTATTATTATTATTATTATTATTATTATTGTTATTATCATAATTATTAGTATTATTGTTATTATCATAACTATCAGTATTATTGTTATTAACTTAATTTCAAACAATTTTTCAGAGGTGCGTATGGGGTTGTCAAGAAATGCATTCACAAAGAAAATGGAACTATTTTCGCAGCAAAAATCATCAAGACTGCAAACCACAAGATTAGAAAATCTGTAATGCGAGAGATTGAAGTCATGAGAGCCCTGGGACAGCACAGCAAACTTGTTGAATTATGGGATGCTTATCAGACTCCATTTGAGATCGTAATGGTCTTAGAATTGTAAGTTTTTTCTTTTCATTTAGCCTGCGCGCATAGACCGGGAGAAATGTCAATGTTCTTGTCCCAGTTTCTCCTCGAGATATTCCCTCTAAAATATTCTCTCAAAATAAACCACGGTAAATTTTCGTTAAAATTCATTTTGGATTTCATGAAGTGCTTGGGTTAACTGTTAACTGCATATTTCCCCTTAATCAGTTGAAACAAGTCAATGTTTGCAAATGCTATTTTTGCAGAAAGGCAAATTGCTCGCTTTCTTGCCTTTTGGAAAGAGAGAAAAACAATCGAAGTTAATTAAATCCTAAAATTACGGATAACGGATACTGAGTCAAATTTCCTGCCGCGCCAATGGACTTCGACATTTTTGCATTCTTGTTCGCCAGCGCGGATTTTTCCAACACTTTTTTTCAAGGGACGCGTTTCGACGGCAAGGTCGACCGTAGGTATTGGTCAATAAGTAGGTTATATTTGCATTGGAGACTTGGAAAATTTTAAACTTCGTTTTGTTCGACTGATATCTTCGGCTAAGGATACTTCGTGATTCATCAGTTTGGAGTACAAAGGTGATGTTCGAAAAGTACCCAGGAATCGTTTTGGGTTTCAGAGTCCGCTGCAAAGGAGGTCGTTTGGCTCTTTTTTATATCTCTCAAACTGACATTCCTCTTTTACTTTAACTTACATGACTTATAATGTACTCTCGAGTTAACAAATTGATGTCAGTTTTTCATCTGTCTGTCCTGTTATTGATCATGGATTTGCTCATAACATTGTCAAAGTAGCTGTGGATCCACGACTACTTTGACAATGTTATGACGAAATTCACTGTCAATAACAAGATAGACGCATGAAAAACTGACATCAATTTGTTTTTTACAATAACAAAAAGGCAGAGGGATCAAAATTAACTCAAAACACGAGAAGAACGCGAGACAAAAATGCGAGAAACTTCAAATTTTTTCAAGCTGCCGCCACCGATATCGCGTCATTTTCGCATAAATTATAAATTTATGTGTCTGACCGGCTATTGACAATAAAGATTAGCCAATGAGCGCGCGAAAATTTTGCAGTCATTGTAAAATTTATTATAGAGTGTTTTTACGTGACGTCACGGCGGCCATGTTGGTGTACCCAACTAATCCACCTCCTCCGGGAATTGAGCTCTATTATCATGCAAACATTTTCTTTTGTTTCGGTGGGAAAATAAGGTTACTGATCACGTGAGTGAAAACACTCTATAAGTTTCCAAGAAAGAAGAAAAGATTCACAATAGATGGTTTTCAATCACGTGATGAGACGGCCATGTTGGTGCAGAAAACAATAGCAAATTATGTCCCATGTTTTGCATTATAAGAGACTAAAATTCCCAAAAGACTTTTTTCTCCATTGTTCTGTGCACTAACATGGCTGCTCTGACGTTAGGTGAAAACCATCCATAGGCAGAAACGAGAATCGCTATCGTTGACCGACGATGATGAGCCCATCAGTAAATACGGTATTGTCTAATTATATATTCTAAATTTAGATAATAATGGCCCAAGGCCAAAGGCCTATAATGGCCTAGAATGGGCCATGGCCTGTAATGGGCCAAGGCCTATAATGGCCCAAGGCCAAATAAGAGAGAGATTGAGACTTCTGGGTTATGGACTTGTGTCGCTGACTTCTGTCTCATTTTCTGGGAAATCAATTTTTTTTTCAGTGTTTACATTTAACAAATCGAAAGTGGTTCAGCGTTATTTGTCATCACAGTCGTCAAAATGTTGTGGACGCCGAGTGAGTCCACAACCAATTTTTGTCAATAATTGTGTCGTGTTACGGTTGCCCTATAATATTAAAAAGGAATAGGGCAACTCTAACATGTCTTAATCATTCAAGATGGTCGAACCCAGGAAATATGAAAGAAACAATAGGCGATTCTAGACTTCATTCTCCCTGTTACAAACAATGTTTTGGAAACAACTTTCGAACTTTTTTTTCGGCGAACATTACTAGCTCCGTGTTTTTTTTACGTCTGTAGCAAGAGTGAAGGTAACCACTTCGCAATCTCTTGATGAGATATGCAAAAAGGACAGATGGGCATTGAAAGAAACGGTCATATTAACAAATCGAATGTGGTTCAGCGTCGTGGACTCACGAGGTGCACAACATTTTGACCACTGTGATGACGAATATTGTTGTCGATAAGAGTACAGATAACGCTGAACCACTTTCGATTTGTTTTTTACCACAATATTCAACGCCAAAGAAAGTGTTTATTTCAGAGCGTGACCAAAATCATGACACAAAGAAAGAGTAAGCGTTGTCTATAACTTTCTCGCAAAAGGATTAGTTTATTTCCCAAAATGAGCGTTCCTGATTGGCTGTTACGTTGCGTGACAAATTGACGCGAGCATGACGGAAGCAGCGTTGTCTAGACTCATATCGACAACGGCAAATTAGCCAATCAGATTGTGAGACTACAAGCAACTGTTTTAAAAAGAAGTATTCATCACAATAACTGAAAGCTAAGCACTTACCTCTACCTCGAAATGTTTATTTGGCACACAATTAACAATATTACAACTGAAGAAATGCTGTTTCAAGTCGCTCTACCCTGCCAGTAAATGGAAGTTATTTGTATCACACCGTGTACTTGACAGGGGTTGTCCAAAGTTTTGTTTTGCGATGGAAATAATTTGTAACCGACACAGAGCCAGTTGACTTGAAAAGATTATCTATTAATAACTATATAAATCCTTTTCCTAGTGTGCCCGGCGGTGAACTGTTTGAGCGAATCGTAGCTGAAGACTATTTAATGGAGGACGATGCGGTAGATTATGTCAAACAAATTCTTGAAGCTTTAAAATTTATGCATGAGAGGAATTTCGTTCATTTGGATCTCAAGGTGAGAAGCACATCTTTTTACGTTTTCACCGCGAATAATCTAAATTTATGTAAAGTTCATTTTCCCTTACATCACAAAAAGAACTCATGTTTGGATGGAAACGATTTCATAAATGCTTTAAACCATGCCATAGAAAATACAGCCAATCACTGAGATTGCAGGGAAGCCGTTGTATATTCGTCAGTATTCCACCGAACCTTCCCATCTATCAATGCAATTCAACGGTATTGCACTCAACCTTCCCATCATGCCTTGAAGGCCACTGTATATTCTATGGCATGGTATAAAATAGTTATGCAACCCTTTCTCGTGGTATACCGTGGAATGTCCCATCTCGCCTTTAGGCCAGTGTGTATACCAAGAAAATACAAGTGACTGGTGGGATATACCACGGTATACCACTCGAGAGTATTGCATAACTAGTATGGTCAATGCAGCATCTGTGGTGTAAAATTACGGTAAAGGCCCAGTAATACGGGCAACATATTTCTTGCAACTTGTCGCGCAATACGCGCAACAAACCATCTCAACTTGCAACGCAACATGTTGCGCGACAAGTTGCACGAAAAATGTTGCCCGTATTACTGGGCCCAATCGAAGGTTACAGACTACTTCAAAGCCATTTGAACTTTCTAATTCTGTAGTAGTTCGTGTAAAGTGCTGTAAGCTAAAATACAGAAAACGTCTATTTGAGATAGTCTACTCTACTCTATTTCACAGAAGCCATCGCCTTTCAAGAAACTGTAAGACGTCAGAGTTGTTTTTTTGTCATTTCTCGGGTTCTGTTCAGTGGCAATGAACTAAGATTATAAGGATGTAAAACAAAAACCAATATTTGATGATATGAGTTGATTGCGTTAGTATCCCCAACAGACTCTTTACAATTGTGCGCTTAGTTATACCTGGCCTTTAAATGAAAGTGAGGATGGTGTTCACCTTGTTATGGTACAGACCTCCCTCCTTTTCTATTGTTAATTATTTTGTTGTCATGCTAATTAGTAAGAATTTACATAAGAAAAGCAGTGAGGTTTCTGTCAAAACAAGGGCAACCCCAGCCTCACTTTCATTTAAAGGCTAGGTAACTGAGCACACAACTGTAAATTTGACTATTAGTGCCCTTGTGCTAAATCCATTGACACTTCAATAAAGTTGTTATTATTATTATTATTATTAACTGCAAAAAAAGGTTGATTTACAAAGAATTAAAGTAATAGTACAGAATTCATTTAGTTGAACCATAATTGGACCCTGCCCCGTTACTACGACCAATTTTCCATCGCTTAACGGTGGTCGTATTAACGGGGTTCCACTGTACAAGTTATTTACTCTTGCGACTGTATCATGCTTCAGTGAACTGGATATCCATTGTTTTATAATGCAAATAATACCCCCAAAATGAACTGTATTAGGGGATTTGTCATAATAGCAAATGCCAGCAGTATTAATTCACTTCTGTCAGAGAATAAATGATAAATAAATACTGTAAATAAATAAACAGGGCCGTCTTTCTGTATTGGCCAAGATAAGATAAGATAAGATAAGATAAGATAAGATAAGATAAGATAAGATATTTCATGTCAAATTACACAGGGCGTGGTCTCCCAGTCCCCTGAGCCAGACAAGAGAATATGAGAAAACAGAGCGAATCCTTGTGCCTCATGATAATTATTTGAAATCTATTTTTAGATTGTGCTGCGAAGTTTATTTTTATATGTTGTTACCATGACCGCGCAGTCCACTTTCAAACCTACTGACCAATAAATATGGATTATTGATCAAGCTTGAGGTCAAGATAGCTGGATATTGGCCAAGTTCTTTAATTTTTAATTTTTAATTTATATACCGAGGAAAATTTCCGGGCTGAAATGGCATTTGCCGCCGTGATTATGATTGGCTGCAGAGATGTCAGACAACTTCGCTCGGCCAATGAGATCCTGAGGAGACCATTTCAATGCAAGAATTTACGTGCATTTTTTGCTCTTTTTTTTTCTCAATGTTTTCTCTTGCTTAGCAACAACTCTCCATACCATAGTTTCATGCTAAATCTCTGTAAGGCTTTTTTTTCTTATTAAAGTGCTACTGCAACGAAAATTTAGTATTTTCTTTTCCGGTTTTTCTCACGTTAATTTCACATTTAGACCCTAAATTTCTTGAATCGGTGAATTTTTTTACAAGCTAGCCACGCAATTCCCAGAAACAAGCATCCGAAAACCGTAAAATCGCGTCCGCCATTGCTCGAATAACAAACCTGAAGAGCCCGCGAAATCACCACAGCGGGTTTCTCTGTAACGTCATAGTCACAACACGTGATTTGGTACAGTTACTATTTGGGTGATGTACTTTTCATATCCGGTAAGATTAAAGAAAGTGTATTTTCGTCGCAGTAGCACTTTAAATGAATTTCTGCAATTTGGTCTTGTGTATTGATAATAATGATATCCGCTCAGGCGCAAATGATTCTACTCGGGCCACAAATAAACTATATGCCCTCCAAAAGTCATGTGATTGTCCTAATGACAGTGTCCTACTCCAGGTTTTGCAATTTCAGCGGTGTTGGTAATTATCAAGTACGACAAAGTGCTGTAGGAGGGGTGGGAGAAAGTGGGTTTATTTTAAGTTAGTATAACCTTCAGTTGGCCATGAGAATCCTTTTTTCTTCTTTGAAAATCTCTCAAACAAAATGCGGGGTTTCTAACTGAGTGAATTAAAGCAACAGCGCAACTGACTGGGACAAAACATTTAGTTCCCCTAGTTTGAGTTGTATTTTCTCATATGTAGTTAATTTTAGACTTCTGACGTAAATTAAAAGGTTAATTTATGTGCATGTGACGTAATCGGAGACGTTGCACAGTGACAGATGGAAAACGATATATCAAAGGAGAAATATAACAGTTTCAAGCCCCGATTCATGGGCTCCTGCTTTCGGGGATAACTGAACTTTTTTTGTTTTTAGCCCGAGAACATTTTATGCGTGAGCATGGATTCCAATGACATCAAGCTTGTGGACTTTGGACTCGCCAGAGATCTCGATTCCGATCAAGAGACAAAGTCTTCTTTTGGCACACCAGATTTTGTCGGTAAGAATATACTCATTAAAATTCACGGCTTAGTCTACCGAAACCTAGCTTGTGAGTAAAGAAACGGTAAAAGAAGAACAATCTGTTTAAGAACAAAGGATCAACTGCGGCAAAAGGGGACGAAAACTCCCAAAATCTGCATATTTAATGCCGTTCTCAGCAGTCCTTATTTAAAAGAACGTGATATGACCAAGTATAAAGTGCCCTGGTATCATTTTATTCCGCGAAATTCAAGTTTCAGCACCACAGAGCATATATTTTTCGTTAATTTCGTGCAATTTCACATCCAACGGGTCATACGTTGTGTAAAGTACGGCCGAGAGGCTTAGGCTCATCACTGAGATGACGCCTCTGAGATGAAGTTAAAAAAGGGAAAGATCCATACCTCTCTCGAGCTCAGCCATGGGACAATTGACTTACTGCGCATTAAACGTGAAACAATGTAGTGAAATGCATGCGCCAACTGTTCCACTATTTTTTGAACAACCCAGGAAAGCGTATTTTGTTTGTCAAATTTATCAACTACACGCATAAAGTACTAATTGAAGACGTCCTTCTTCATAGCTCCGGAAGTCATACGAATGAAACCTGTCTCACCGGCAAGTGATTTGTGGTAAGACTGAATTAATGAAATCCAGAGGATTTTCAAAATATTTTCATAAGCCTGTTACAGACAAACCAGTTTTCCTACGTGTTTTCGACAATTTTTCTTTCATCGTTTGCATGGAAGATATTTTTTCTCTGATTTTTTTCCTTTGGTTGCTGGTCATGTTGTGTTTGGTAAGAGACCCTGCTTTGTCATTTATGTTTCAAAAAGTACATGCAGGTTTAGCAAGGCACATGATGCTTTGATATTGTGATCGCCTATGGTTCGCAGAAGGACCCTGGTAATATCAAATTCGAGCAAACAATTTGGTTTGTGAACTACGAAAAACAGACGACGAATGTTTTCCCGATAAAGAAGATGCCTTGTCGTTCCAACGAACGGCACCACTGTTTATCGCTTAAAACAGTTTTTGTTATCTTCATGCCCTGAGAAAGAAGACCACGTGGCAGAGGTTACTTAGCAACAGCAATTTTACCAGTTCCCGGACAACTTTTCCTTGACGCATTATACGCACGAACAACTTTCGACTTTTTTTGCAAGTTTTTCTTGACAAGTCTTCTTGCTGAAAAACTGAAACGCCAGTTTTTAAACACTTGGCAAGTTTTTCCTTGCCACGTTTTGTCCCACATAAGCCAGTGCACGAGGAAAACCTGCTAAATGGAAACTTAATTGCCTACTAATTTTTTTCCGTGTAACCTGCCATTTAATGAATTTAAAGTAATTTTTCAATCGAGAGGTTTCAATTGCTTTATCCTCGTTTCTTTGATAGGAGCCTTGGTGTTGTCACATACGTCTTGTAAGTATTGAATCAAAAATCTGAAATGATGGACAGTTGCAATTATATAGGCAGTCTAGATTTATCAGCCATCGTCCAGCTATTAAGCGATATTGTCACATCTTTCAGATAATAAGCGCGTTATGCTTGAGTTGTTTCGTTGAAAAAAGATCTATAGATGTACTAAATATCATGTTAAGCGTTAATCTTGTTTCCTCGGGCAGTAGAGCAAGTTATTGCTCCTTGATTTTTTCCGGCACTGCACTGCGACTGGATACTTGTCTAAGATCCACCATCCTCGTGTAAGCATCGCTTCGCGGAGTTGTGTTTCTTCAACATGGTGATAGTAAATTTTTTCTCATTGCTTTCCTCGCAGGTTGAGTGGTCTGATGCCATTTTCAGGTGAAGATGATCACCAGACGTTAGTCAAAGTTGCAAAAGCCGATTGGGATTTTGACGACGAATGTTTTGATGATTTGTCTCACGATGCAATGGGATTTATCGAGGGACTTCTTGTTAAAAAACCGAGGTTTGTTCCTATTTAGGCCATAGAACTTCCCGTGAGGCGTACCCAGATCCCATCGTTTCTCTTAGCTGGTGGGGCCTTCGCACGAGAAAACAAAGGGCTCTGGATTTTGCAGTCCCAGATTCTAGGACTTCCTGAGTTCATATATGAGTCGTCAATAGTACAAAACGTGGCGGCGTTCAGAAGCTTGACATTCGAAGAGTCTCTATGCGAAGGTTCAAGTGGCCTCAAGTAGGAGAATGCGGCCCATCGTATCGAACAGAAAGAAGCGATAAGTAATATATCGTAGTTTTAAGGAAAGACTCTTTAATCATTTTAGCAACCGGCTTCGTGCCAGCTCACCCCATCGCAGCACATCGGCCATTTTACTTCCTGTTCACGATTTTATTGTTCGCAAGCTGGCCACTGAAAACTTTGAATTTCTTATGTCTCTAGAGTCTTTCGTTTTCTCGTGCGAAGGCCCCGCCGGCTAAGAGAACCGATGGAATCTGGGAACGAGAATAGCGGTGGTATAAAAGTGTCCGTTTTAAATTCTTCGCAAACTCAGCCTTATAAGGGACCGTTCATTTTTTATGGGGTAGGGGGGGGGCTGGTGGAATTTGGAGGAGTGTAATTTGAAAATTGTATGACCCCCCCCCCAATTTCCGATTTTTTTTTTCTCCTGCCCCCCTCTCCCCCCCCCCCCTTCAAGTAATTTTTTGGAAGGCCCCCCCCCTCCTTGAATAAAAAATACATATGGTGTTAAAAGTTACCGCAGCATTAAAATTTCGTTTTGTTACATTTCACATAATTTATTGAAAGAAACCTGAAAGCTAGAAAGCTTCTTTTAACAAATCACTCAAAAGAATGAAAAGTCAATTTCTGCTCTTCTTCGTCTGCGTATTCCTCATCTGAGGCGATAAAAGCAAGAACGACATCATTTGAGTCGTCTTCAGAGTCAGGGGCATCACTCTTGTAGTCATCATTAGTTTCCTCGCCCTCACTGCTTTCATCACTGCTGTTTAGTTGACCTGATTCATTCCTGCCTCCCACTTCGGCTTGTCCAGTTCTGAGAGTATTCATTCGCAAGAAGTGTCCCATAATTGTCTTCACTTTGTCATTCTTGTTGCTCTTCTGATGCTGTTTTAATAGCCCATGATGTTTTAAGTATTTGTTCAATTCTGGCACACGGAGCTTTTTTAGCTTGGTGGCATCTTCACACAAATTAGCCCAAATTAGGACTTTTCTCTTGCCTCCCTACTTTCCCTTGCCCTTTCCTCCAGTCTCTTCTTTTTTTTGAACTCCATGACCTCAAGATGCTGGAGATAGTCAACCACAAACTTTGGTTACACAGTGAATTTGTCTCCAAATCTACAATACTCGTCAAAAATCTTGAAACACTTGTGTCTGCTTCCCCTTCCCCAACGTTGATTTGGGTATTACAATGGTTTCAGTGCTTCAAAACACGCGTGGCTCAACATTGGGAAGGGAGAAGGCACATTTCGGGGAGAAAAACAGTGTGAAGTAGAAATGTCAGGATTTTTCCAGAAAATTCGAGAGAAACGCTGTCTGTTTCAACGATTTGTGACGAGTATTGTAGCTACGCTCTCTGGGTCAGACAAAACTGGCATGCGCCTCTTTCAACTGGACTCTTGGTTGCCAATCGTCTGGATCACGCCCCTCATTTGGGGTCTGCTGATAAGGAAGGTAGTGGTACTTTGGAAGGCAGGCATGATCAGGAAATGGTTTGGGGCATCTCCCTATAGGTGGTCCAGTCCATTCACAACAAAAAGAACAAACTTGTCTTTCCTTTACTCCACAAGAAAACTTCAGAAATTTCTCAGAAAAAGCCTTGGTAATGAGGTCAGTTCCAATTACAGGACTCAAATTATTGGTCTTTGTTTAATATGCGCTTGATAACAACATTTTTATGAATGAAAAGAAAGTTGTTACTATTCAAGACTGTTATTATGGTACGTTCACTGTTATTATAAAATATATAAAAAGCTGTTGAGAAGTTTTCTTGAATACCCTGGAAATGTTTTAGTATATTTGTTATAAATAAAAGAGGTCAATTTTTTCCTCAATCTGTAAAATCTCTTATCCTATTTTTAATCTAATTTTTTCGTCCAACCCCCCTTTTCCTTAGTTCTGTTTTATCATAGTTCCGATGCTTAAATGAACGTCAGTGGTTCTTTGGTCTTTCCAAGCAAGGCTCAGCCTTGTCTGGGGGGAGGGGGGGGGGGGGGGGCAGGGGGAATTTGGCACCTGTTTTGTCCCTCTGTTTTTGTCCCTAAGGTTCTTTGCAATGCACTTTTCAATTGTTTTATATTACAGCAATGTCATACTTCGTCTTCTTCTTTCGCAGTCAACGCTTTACAATAAAGGAGTGTTTTCAACACCCCTGGATAAAGGTAAATTCTTGATTTGACAAGTGTTTTGCGGCCAAGAAATTTGTTAATTATATTAACGTTTTACGTTATTTTTTCGTAATTAAGGATACTAAAGAAACAGGAACAAAGATTAACACGCAGAAACACAAGGCATTTTTGGCAAAGAGGAGGTGGAAGGTTAGATACGATAACATTACCACAGTATTATACAGGGGCGTAGCGTGAGATTTTGAAGGTGTACGCCAAAGGCGCTCCAAACAAGGGGGGTATGGGGGCATGCTCCCCCTGAGAATATTGAAAATTTTGAAATTTAGGGTCTCGGAAATGCCATTTCCGACTATTTTAGAATCACATTTCAATAAATAAAACATTTCAACAAAACAGGGGGTTTACAGTACAAGCAGAGGGCAAGATGTCGCAAACTCTGTTATAATATCATTATCATGATCATCATCATAATCATATTTCTTTCGAAAATACCCGGGAACTGGGGGACTGGCGCCTTCTATGAGATGACTCGTAGAAGGTATTTATACTGGCTGATACGTGAAATCTTGAATCTGCGCTGATGAAGGAAAGAGAAAAGTTACTACAGAAATATTTTCCGAATCACTTGTCTTTGCTACTCACTCGAATCTCAAATGAAAACCAATAATCCGTTTCCGTTCAATTTTTTCAGAAATCTGTCAATGCTCTTTTGGCTGTTCGCCGCATGTCTTTGTCTCCACTGTTTGCCGGCAAACGAAGAAGTTCAATGGATCCTTCAATTTTGAAATCAACTGCAGAGAGCGAGGAAGACCAAATGGCTGACAGAAAAGTATCGGCACCTGTCGATCCCGTGGGGTTAAGCATCCCGAACCATCGTCATGCTGGGATCCGCAGCTCATGCTTTGATCTCGACGCCAACACGATCAGAGCATTGCAAGAAAAAGCGGATAAGGCAAAGGAGAGAGTACCTCCAGGTAGAGATAAAGAAAACAGCGATGAAATTAGCTCTGAAGAAGATTATGAGGATGACGGCTCGGAAAACGAAGAAGGTTGTTCGGACGGACAGGTCATCGAGGATGATTACAATACAGCAAGTTGTTCCTACGACAGACCCAAAGCAAACACAATTTGTGGAGCAACACCAGTTCGCGAGATGGCTTCTAACGACCACAGGAAATCTTCTGCAACATTGATCAGTTTTGAGGACACGTCCAAAAACTACTTCAAATCAGTCTCGCTCACTTTGAACGAGGAAGAAACTCAGAAAAACAATGAACCTACAAATGACAACAACGTTCAGTTAAACGAAACAGATCTCGGAGATTGTCGCATGGAAAAAAATGGCCGAGATCCCGTCAAGGACATTCGCGAGGTCTCACTTGAGCAAAGTCAGAATTGCATGTTTGATCCAATGGAATTAACGTTTCGGTTGGATAACATCAATGATAGTCACTGCATCGATAATGATGGAGAAAGGCTTCCTGAAATTTGCATAAACGATCAATTAATCGTCACCAGTCCTCCATCAGTTGCGTCGACACAGAACAACAACAACATTGAGAAAATGGACAAAAATGCACTTGAAGCCGCACACGTGCTGCAGATTTCTCCAAGCTTAAACATTGACAATGTAACTAAGGCCCCAAGCGATGAAGTCCAGTCCATCTCACTTAAACTGAACCATTTGAATGGTGTTCAATTAACATCCGATCACTTGACGCACTGTGTGCGTCGTTCGTCGACAGGTTCAGCTCCGTGTTGACATAACAGGAATGACATAACCATGCATGATTTCTGAATTTTATGATAGTGTCCCATACAGATGAAGGATGTCAACGAAAATGAGAAGCGTTTGATTACCTGTTGAATATAATACTTAACGCGTATTATTAGTCTCACCCAACTAGTGGACTAATGGAAATCCTGCATTTTAATTGGCTACGCCATCTGAGGACTATTAGTTACAGTCCTTGAGTAGCGAAAAGCGTGACGCTTTCTTTTGTTTTATTCCCAAATAAATGTTTCTTCAACTTGCATTTGCTAACTTTATTGTTGCCTTTTCTGTCCGACTAGTTGGTTGATACTAAAAGAATTAGAGCCTTTTCCCTCAAGGGCCACGGGTCAATAGCCCATTCGGCTTCGCCTCATGCGCTATTGACCCGTAGCCCTCTCGGGCTACGGGTCTAATTGTTAAACAGACCTTTTTGCAGACACGACGGCCATTTTGATTTCTATTGTTTCAAATAGCTATTATGGGATACCCAGGGGGCAAATACACACTAATCTGCCCCATGAGCATCCCCTAATGTCTTTCGAAACAACAGAAAACAAAATGGCCGCCGTATTTGCAAAAAAGTTTATGAATCACCTGAGGAATGCCTTTTATGGAACGATTTTTTGCTAATAGTAAGTTCCTAGTGAACTCTGGGTCGTTCCATTCCTTTTTCGGGGCTAACTGCCAGTTAGCAGTTCCTTTGAAATTACCAACCAGCATGCCTCAAAACTGGGGATATGCGTTCGTCTTTCAAACCGTTGTAAATCTATATAATCACTCGCCAAGAAACAACTTTCGTACTGTAAAATGGATACGTCGATTCCCAAACTTCGCGTGAAATCTGAACACTTTAAAACCAGGGCCTGGAGCAGGCGTAGCTCAGTTGGTTAATGCGCGGCTTTCGGAGCAAGAGGTCTCAAAGTTCAATCCTCGGTGATTCAACGTCTGTTTCGACTTTCCTTTGATCCGTGTAGCTATAGCTTTAAATACCTGTAAAACGGAGCTCTGACAGAGGGAGGGGGGTAAAGGGCCCACCGTCGGCTTCCATTGATACCAGTCTCATAGCTGAAGGAAAACTACCGACGTTAAATAAAGTTACTTTACCTTTAGAGCTTAGGCCTTATCTCTGCCAGCAGTAATATTCTGTTCAAGACGGTTATAATTATCAAATTGTAAGAAATGGGTAGTTCAGTCACCGTTCGTAAAGTGGTAGAAAGCCTTACGTATCGTCCAGTAGCATCGGGTTCAAATCTCGTCCACGGGTATGGTAAAGTAGTTTCGTTGTCCGTTTAACACACGTCCTAGGACACAGTGCCCTAAATAACAATAATCGCAAATTTAGAGGAAATCAGGATTTGACGATAATCGTAAATTCAATGCGAAGAGGAGATCATGTTGAAACTTACAGTTGTGTCCGCTCACCACGACAAAGGACTAGTTACTAGGAACGTATTATTAGCGAAATAGAATTCACATGTTGGTTGTTTAATACTATCGTCTTGCGTCGCTTGAGGTAATATAATAACCTAAAAAGTCTCTGCAGTTTCTTCTTTGAGCATTCAGTGTCTCAATGAAGTGAAAAATTCTCAAAAACATGAAAAGTAGTAATTTCTATACATGGAATCGTCAAACCCTTTGCTGCACGTCTCGCATGCAAGTCAGACTCTCGTTAACACTTTCGAATCTTAGGTTAACTTGTATATCCGGTACTGTATTATATAATACAAACCAGGAAAATATACTATCGACCTGCCTGAATCACGGAATTCTTGCTACTTTATCCCTAAATTAGCTTGGTTTTTATAATTTTGGAAAACAAATGGAAACGCAATGTCGGGGTTAACGAATACGAGATAATAATTTCCTCAAATCCGTCACGAGTTAGCCACTACAGAAGACTCAATATCTGTGATTTAAAGTTTTTCAGTCCAGCGTTTTTAGTTAGGGTCACTCAGGGATTTGCTATTGCTTTCTTGATTGACAGGCACTCTCGCCATCTTCCACTCGACCAAATACGTAGAAACTTTCCGTAGCAAATGAACCAGACCACATCCGAGTTTCGTTTTTCTTCAAAGCTGACTGTCTCTTCGCCTGAGTTGCCCCACAAGGAGCCTTATCGGTTTGTTTTTAATGTTTTTGTCTCAAGTCCGCCATCTATTTTGGCTTGAAATAAGCATTGTTCTCTACACGATCCACGCTTCATTGATTAAGTGTCGCTTTGCGCCCGTTTACTACTCACACATGGACAAGGCCGCGGAAAACAAGTGAGCATTCATCGGGAAGATAGAGACGCCCTACAGTTTCACTGGATTTGCAAAGAAAATCCTGAGCCTGCGTGGACACTGCACTTGACAAGGGCACTGTTTGGTCTCGGCCCATGGCCTTTCCTCCTTGAGGGAATTATTCATCACCACCTGGACATTTGTAGACCAGAACAGCCTGAAGGTGTAGCAAAGATTGAGCTCGGTCTGTACGTAGATGACTTGCTAAGAGAAGACAAGAAAAACCACCAAATTAAAAAGACTGCTTACGAAATCTTTAAATTAAACGCTCCAGTTTTCATTTCTTCTTTTTGGCTTCTTTTACAAGTTATTTCGTTGGAGGCTCATCGTCGCCTTTCCCTAGCATCACCAACTAATCATTGTTGTTCCTTTCAAAATATCGGAAATTGTTTCCTTTTGCATGTTGTTTACTCTTTCATCCATACACTTTCTCTTTCAGCCACTGACAACTTTTCGGTTGTATCAATTTTCACAATACTGCCTCCAAACTGCTTTGAGTCAGAAACACTTTCGCCTCGGAATCGCTCAATATCACTCAGCTTGCAGCTGCAGACTACAAAAAACTGACTGGAAATTAAAACTTGAAACCATGCAGCAAACAACTTGAATGATCCCAAATCCCTTGTGTAACAGAAATGAATATTGCATAGTCGGTAATTTTTGGTCAACATCAAACAGAACAAAACAACATGTACCTCTTTAGCACTAACACTTTATTTACTTGTTAAGGAAAAACACGTTGAGCAAAATGAACAATCCGGAGGGTTAATAGCTTGGGTTTGGTTCAGGTCAGGTTTCACGTTACCCTTTGGGATGCGGTTACACAGTAAAAGACTTCCCTCAGGGTAAAATATCATTTAGATACGAGTTCACTGACCTTGCAAATTATAAACAGAGAAACAGAATGATTATAACTTAATCATCTTCGTAACTGACAGTCTGAAGGGCAAACTCAAGAACATGAAAATAAAGAAAGAAATACTCACAGTGATGCACGAAACCCTGCCATGTTACCTCGTGCTGCAAGTAAGCGTGTGTTTTCTGATATGCTACAAGTGTGCGTATCAGAGGTCAACTCAGAGCACTGCAGGCATTTCCTGTATTAGCTACGTTCTGCTTTATGATTGGCCAAGTCACCTCAGGGAGCAGATAAGAACGTACTTTTCAGTTGAGGAACTGTGATCGGAATTTCTTTTTTTCTTTTTGATGTATCCATGGAAATAACCCTAGGGCAATTTCGGGTCTAGCGGTTACACACAAAAACGTCCTTGACCTTAGGCAAACGCTATTTACCCATTGGTACAAGGGCTAGTGTAACCACAGCTAATGTTCTAATAGGTCCGTGGAGTCCTCGCGAAAGTAAAAGTAAGCCAGATGATATAGGCCCTTTTCTCAGGGTTATGTGATTTACTCTCCTCGCTTCAGGCCTGTAACTCTCACTAAATGACCTGAGGTCATGACTGTTGTAAGTCCAAAATACCATGCAGAAGTGAAGGCCACAAAGAATATTTTCTCGTGGTAGAAGAAGTCAATGATATCTTAGATGATCCACTATTGCGATAAACACACTACTTGAGAGTAGGTGCATGGATTTCATGATTTATTACACAACAGCAAGTTACCAAGTAGGCAAATAATTCATGGCCCAGTAACCACCGAGGAAATACAGCAGCCACAGTTATTCTGTGAGAGGAGAGCAAGGATGCAGGGAGAAGGATTACACCAGTTTCAGGTAGACCAAATCGTGAGGGTATTCTAGAGTGTCGCGGAAAGAATCAAGGTCGTTGTCCAGTCTGCCTTCTGATAGTACACTCTACACAGAGAAGTTGGTTCAACATACTCATGCAACCACACTCCATGGGGGAGTACGCTTAACAATGACGACTCTGTGGACCTATTGGATTCCCAGATTTTGAAAACTTGTCAAACCAATTATAAGACGGTGCTACTGATGTAAAAGATTCCAGATTTCAGCATGTGTTGTACAGGAACAAACTGAGACGACAAGGGTTACATCGTCTTACACTTGCAGTTTGACATAAGCACTCTACCTAGAAGTAGCAAGAATTAACCTCGCAGAGAGATCAATTCATGGTCAGACGAAAGCGTTTCATCGCAATGAGATGTCGCCCAGAGAAAATTTACTAAAACTCCCGGGGTGAATTACAAGAAGTTCTGCTCCATGTCGAAGTCACTCTGAAGAACATCCATTGAGCTATGTCAAAGAAGACATTCAGTTACCCATACTCACGCCAAACGTGCTGCAGTCTGACTGCCCAAATCTGCTACCCGAAACACAGAGCCACAATTTGGAAAACAAGCACGCATTTGGACATTCACAAGCACGCTCTCTACCTTGCAAGATATAAGGATGTGCTATGAAAGACACGGTCAACGCAGTAGCTTAAAGGATTGCGCGAGAGGCACAACATGAAGTACAAAGAGAATCACAGTAACTTTTGCCGAAGGCGATGTTGTGATCATAAGGGGAAACGAAAAGAACCATTGCCACGTGAAGCTCGGGATTTTTGAGAAACTGATCACTAGGAAACTAAGACGGAATTACGAGAAGAGCCAAAATTACGTACAGGAAAGTCATTTCTGGAGATGCCTGTACAACACTTATATCCGCAGGAAATACATGAGATAACATCAGGTAGAATCCCACTTATTGTGCTAGGAACCACTCTTCAACACGTCTACAGAAAACGAAAAAGACCATACCCCCCATACTCCCAGAATAAGGACAGATATGATCTAGTACCATAACTCCTTGCGGCCCTATAACACACCGCTGACATGTGATACTCCATCTTTCCTGCTGTGCTACGAACACTTGAACAGATAAGTGAACGTTGTGACGCCTTTTTTGCTCTATTTTGGTCGTTCCACGGCCCATCTCGACTCCTTTCGAGCCGTCTTTCTTTCGGGTAAGTGGTCCCTTTCCTTTCAGAAGCGTAACTTCGATCTTTACAACGAAAAAGTCAAGGCGACACCGATCACGATCAAGGTCTCGATCGAGTCCAAAACATGATGCTCGTTGTGCTGATTCAGGGCGTTTACATTCACTGAGCCCTCCTAAACTCCCGAGGATTTCGGATGAAGATCAGTCTGCTCTTTCCTCCATTTCGACGACCTTAAAAGAAGTCCAACAGGACTAAAGTCCACGAATGCACGAGTGACATCTCTGGAAACCTGCTGGCTGGAAAGCTGCCCGCCAAAGTTGAGCATGGAATCTGACGCACTTTCTGTGCTAGCGTACTCAGATGAGGACCTCATGTTCGACCAAGAGGGCTCTGTTACGGCTTTTACTCCATCAACGCGGGCTAATGAGCCACCAACCGGGGTTTGTGAACCCCAAAATGAGGTTAATAAGCCTTTTGACGATACTGGAAATCAAAGTAACGGGACAACCGTCCCCCCAAATAGCACTGATCTCTATGATCCTGATTCTCAGTACTCTTCGTGGGAACCAAGGTCGATTTTTACTGCATTCTTGCAAAAAAACTTCCGTAGGAAGTTTATCTTACGATCAAGTAAGTGATATTCTTGACAACTACTCCATTCCGTCCGTGGATTGTTTATTTTCTCCCACCTTGGATAACTCTATCCTAAATCAAGTTTTCCCACCTAAGTCTCGAAAGTATACACAGAGCAGAGGGCCATGCTGAACATAACTTGCCCCCTTTGTCTTTTACATGATGCATTAACATCTAACAAAATTATTCCCCCAGAGGACACCAGAACAATTCTGGAATAGTCCCTTTGCTTGCTAGGCTCAGCAAATTGCCAATTCTAAATCTTGTGAAGAAAAAAAAGCCTTGCGGCCATATATAAGGATAAAATTGGCCTAGCTGACCAGTCTCTTCCTAATGCGAGCCGCATGCTTTTTGGGGATGACTTTCCAACAAAGCAAGCTGACCTATCCAGATGCCTCGCTAAGAACTTGGCATTATCTTCACGACCGGGTAAACGCATCCACCTGCCCAGGGCCTAGCTGTGCTCCTATCAGGAATAAGGCCCTCGTCTGGAACGAACAATAAATACTTGAGTAACCGCCCAGATGGAGAACATCTCTTGCATAAGGTCCCTCCTTCAAAGAGGCGACTAAATGACCACCCTAGACCTGAAAGACGCCTACCTTTCGGTCCCAGTCCA
Organism: Montipora capricornis; assembly: GCF_036669925.1. Classification (NCBI taxonomy): domain Eukaryota; kingdom Metazoa; phylum Cnidaria; class Anthozoa; order Scleractinia; family Acroporidae; genus Montipora; species Montipora capricornis. The sequence goes on along the minus strand of NC_090883.1, from coordinate 29,335,622 downwards.
CAAAATCTCCCAGAAGTTCCTTCAATTTCTGTGGAGCAAACACATGCTTTGTCTTTCAAGGGCTCTGTTTTGGCTTAAACATTGCTCCAAGGGTTTTTACCAATCCCTTGGACGAACTTAAATGGTGGCTGTCGAACATCGATTCGGTGAATGGCAGTCCAATAACACCTCCAGCCTCGACCTTGTTCATAACGACAGATGCATCCAAGGCAGGATGGGGTGCGGTCTGCCAAGGGCATCGCACAAATGGGTGTTGGTCGGAAGATAAACGTATCAAAACTCAAGGCCGCCTTCTTTGCCTTAACATCCTTCCTAAAGAATCAGTCTCATTGCGTGGCCTGCCTGAGAATGAACAACACCACAGTAATAGCCCATATAAACAACAAGGGCGGTACGAGGTCGGCTTGCTTCATAACTTTAACGTTGGAACACTGGAGGTGGTGCCTGTAGAGGAACATAGTGTTGTCGACACAACACGCTCCAGGCAAACTAAACACCATTGCAGACCCGGAATCTAAGGCGTTCAACGACAAAAGCAAATGGAAGATAAACCCTGTTTGCTTCTTGCCTGTCCGCCCAGCTCCCCTAGAACGTAAGCTGGAGACTGGACCCAGAGGCCTTGCACGCAGATGCTCCTACAATGAACTGGGAACCCTTCAAGGGTTACGTGTTCCCACCTTTTAATCTGATTCCAGCTGTATTGAACAAAGTGGCTCAAGACAAAGCGGAAATCACACCAGTTGCACCCCTCTGGCAAGCACAGCCTTGGTGGCCGCTCCTCCTGAGCCTTCTGGTCGAACAACCAGTCCTCACTCCAACCACCAGAACCTTTTGAAGGATCCATCAGACCCTCGAAGGACTCACCCAATGTTTCCCAGACTGCACCCAGCCGTGACTCACATCTCTGGGGACAGTACCAAGCAATGGGAATTTCTGAAGACGTTACCCAGATATTCCTTTCTGTATCTCGTTCGTCCCTCCACACGAAAAACGTACAGATCAGCTTCGGGACGCTGGAATTGCTGGTGTGATAAAAGACAGGTTGATCCCTTTTCGGCATCTTTAGCTGACATCCCACTCTACCTAACCGAGTTCTTCAATGATGGAGCGGCTTACCGCTCAGTTAATGTTGCGCGTTCAGATATTTCTACCGCCCACACCAAGGTGGATGGTCACCCTAAGGGGCAGTATCCTCTCGTTACCCAACAACTGAAAGGAATGTTCAACAGTCGTCCCCCTAAACCTAGGTACTCCCACACCTCGGACATAACCCTTATCACTAAACACCTTGCATCGCTTGGTAGTAACAAGCTATTGTTTCTAAAGCAATTGTCGCTTACGCCTTCCATGTTATTTATGTAGCCTGCCTGGGAAGAGTCCCAGCGCTAACAAAATTGGATCTTCGGCACTGCCGCGTCCTCCCAGAAAGCGTGGAGTTTGCGCTCTCAGTAAACGGGGCTCCTCTGATCAACTTTCAAAGGCTTTTTTTGCTAGATTTCCCTCCAACTCCAGACTCTGCCCAGTTGAGACATAATGCTCATACTTTATTAAAGCCACATGTGCGATTCGTCCAGTATTTCCCTCTTCCAATGTTGGTCCGTTGTTTATCCCGTATGTAAAGCCTCAAAAACCGATTACGCCACCGTCCATCGTGAGGTGGCTACGTTGGCTACTCAAGGTTCCTGTTGTCGACACCAATGTCTTCAAGGCACATTCCGTGCGTGGAGCCTCAACTACTGCAGCAGCCAATTCCAATGATCCCTTATCGGAGATTTTAAGAATGTCTACTCCTTCCACTTTTCAGAGGTTTTATTACAAACCTGTTCACAGCTCAATGTTTGCTCATGCAGTTCTTTTTTCTGGTGTACATTCATCTTGGGTTGCACCCCTTCAATGCAGATCTTTAGATCAACGACTTGATATTTCTGACATTTTCTTGTTTATTTATATTATAAACATTGTCACTCGGAGGTTTTTCCTCTTTTAAGTGATATTAAAATATCAACGCTTGTATTTGTCTGACTCCCTTCTATTGTCACCCCAATGTTTTGGCGTGTTTGTGAACGGAGTTCATATAACATAATCCAATTATACCAGCATAACTGAAATTATATAAACAAACGAAGTGAGAAATACATGAGGACCCACCGACCCTTCCGGTCGGTGTCATTTTGCATCATACAGGTGCCATGCCCTGTTGGGGTGCCAACATAAGACCGATGGTACTTACTGTCCACAGTGCTGAAAGTATGGAGTATCAAATGTCAGCAGCGTGTTATAGGGCCGCAGGGAATTATGGTACTACGTCATATCTGTCCTTACCCTGAGGGTACGGGGGTATGGTCTTTTTTGTTTTCTTTAGACATGTTAAAGAGTGGTTTGAAGCACTATAAGAGGGATTCTTCCTGATGTTATCTCAGGTATTTCTCACTTCGTTTGTTTATATAATTTCAACTATGCTAACAGGCCGCTTCGCGGCCCTAGTATAATTGGGATTTACGTGCATCTGAAAGGGTCAATGTGGAGGATTTGCCTGGCTTTAATCACGAAGACGCACTATAAAAGACGTGGTGCCTTGCGCACATGCAAATGATTTATCAATCAACCGTGGATGCAACCGAGCTCTGTGATAATTTGTACAATAAAAAAGCCCTTCTGGCAATGTGTCCATAATATGATATAAAATGTTATCTGTCGTTTTTTTTAATCCCCAGTTCCTTTTTCTCGCGCTGTAAATATCTTTTAGTGCTTTCGTCTCTGTGTTGCTGTTTGTTGATCACGATCTTGGAAAATCACTGGTCCTTGAATGAATTCGAACAAAAGCAGAGCGTGAAGCCACCCTCTTTATACTGCGTCTTTGTGTTTAAGCTGTTTGATTTTAGTTTTCCAATTAACTTAACGTCAGGAGAGGAAGTTAGTAAGTTTACTGAAGTATGTTCCTACCTCAATCGACTACCTTGACTCGATTTTCACTAAGTCACGAACAATTTTGTTTGCCACTCGGGTTTTTGATCGCAGTTTGATTCTTGAACTGAATTATTAATTTATGCAAGTTCTTGATGTGATAAATTCTCAGCCAATGAAATTTAGTAGTCAATGAGCGTACGAGAAACGTTGCTGACGATAAATTGTGCCAGTTTGAATAAAGCTGCATAGATTTTAGTGTCTGCATATTATTTCTGTTCATTTAAGCGGAGAAATAGAGCCTTTGGCTCGTGGATCCACAACAACTTTCACAATGTTATGAAAAAGTGGCGTCAATTTGTTAAATTTCAACCAACGAAATTAGTGTTGTTACAAGTGACAAAAAGTCTCTTTTTTTGGTTTAATGATCATAAGTATGCTTATTCCGAAACATAAATTCACATTACCTACAGTATGATTTTAATCACTAGCTTGCTTGTCTTTTTTCTATTACTTCTTTAGTCATTTCGGGCTGTTGTGTAAGTCGACCTTGTGTGTCTTCCTCGAGTGAAGACAACTCTTTTTGTTTCTTCATTAAGACCCCTTTACTTGGCCATTTTTCATCAGCCTCACGCACAACTTCTGCTAAGCTTTGCGTGCTGCCATAAGGTAGCCTAGCAACTTCAGGCAGCACTAGATCTTCTGCTACTGTCACATCCTCTGATTCAGGTTCTACTTCAGTCAAGTCCAACCTTCACTGTGGTGTAGAGCTTTCGAAATCTTGTGAATAGCCAGCTGATCGGCGTTTACTCCACTGCCTTCTGGAAGTTTCAATATCAGAAGGGGTTTCTCCTTTATTGTTCCTCAGGTTGATATTGCATCCGGATTCAATCAACATTTGTGAAGTGTCAGAAAATCCGTCATGAGCGCATTGATGAAGAGGCGTATTTCCCCACTGGTTTTGAATATTCGCATCCGCCTTGTTTTCAAGCAATAGCTTGACAAGTGGTTCGCTCCTCTTCCTCCTCCTGACTGCTTTATGCAGAGGTGTTTCTCCCGCCTGGTCTTGAATATTTGCATCCCCCTTGTTTTCAATCAATAGCTTGATGACTGGTTCGCTCCCCCTCATGACTGCTCGATGTAGAGGTGCTTCTCCCCGCAGGTCTACAATATTCGCATCCGCTTTGTTTTCAAGCAATAACTTGATGACTGGTTCGCTCTCCCTCATGACTGCTCGATGTAGAGGTGCTTCTCCCCGCAGGTCTACAATATTCGCATCCGCTTTGTTTTCAAGCAATAGCTTGACGAGTGGTTCGCTCCCCGTCATGACTGCTCGATTTAGAGGTGCTTTTCCTCGCAGGTCTACAATATTCGCATACGCCTTGTTTTCAAGCAATAGCTTGATGAGTGGTTCGCTCCTCCTCCTCCTGACTGCTTTATGTAGAGGTGTTTCTCCCTCCTGGTCTTGAATATTTATATCCCCCTTGTTTTCAATCAATAGCTTGATGACTGGTTTGCTCCCCCTCATGACTGCTCGATGTAGAGGTGCTTCTCCCCGCAGGTCTACAATATTTGCATCCGCCTTGTTTTCAAGCAATAGCTTGACGAGTGGTTCACTCCTCATCCTCCTGACTGCTTTATGTAGAGGTGTTTCTCCCTCCTGATCTTGAATATTTGCATCCCCCTTGTTTTCAATCAATAGCTTGATGACTGGTTCACTCCCCCTCATGACTGCTTGATGTAGAGGTGCTTCTCCCCGCAGGTCTACAATATTCGCATCCGCCTTGTTTTCAAGCAATAGCTTGACGAGGGGTTCGCTCCTCATTCTCCTGACTGCTTTATGTAGAGGTGTTTCTCTCACCTGGTCTTGAATATTTGCATCCCCCTTGTTTTCAATCAATAGCTTGATGACTGGTTCGCTCCCCCTCATGACTGCTCGATGTAGAGGTGCTTCTCCCCGCAGGTCTACAATATTCGCATCCGCCTTGTTTTCAAGCAATAGCTTGACGACTGGTTCGCTCCTCCTCCTTCTCCAGCTGACTGCTTTATGTAGAGGCGTTTCTCCACACAAGTCTACAATATTCGCATCCGCCTTGTTTTCAAGAAATAGCTTGACGAGTGGTTCTCTCATCCTCATGACTGCTTGATGTAGAGGTGTTTCTCCCCCCAGGTCTACAATATTTGCATCCGCCTTGTTTTCAAGAAGTAGCTTGATGACTGGTTCGCTCCTCCTCATGACTGCTTTATGTAGAGGTGTTTCTCGCCGCAAGTCTACAATATTCGCATCCGCCTTGTTTTCAAGCAATAGCTTGACGAGAAGTAAATCCTCAAGCATGACTGCTTTATGTAGAGGCGTTTCTCCCTCCTGGTCTCGAATATTTGCGTCCGCTTTGTTTTCAAGCAATAACTTGACGAGTGGTACGTTCTTCTGCATGACTGCTTTATAAAGAGGAGTTTCCCCCCACTGATCCCTAATATTCACATCAGCTCCATGTTCCAAAAGCAGTCTAGCCACCATATAATTATTGCTAGAAGCTGCAAAAAGCAAAGGTCCCTGTTTACCTGGGGCTGTTTGAGCATTTACGTCTGCCCCAAGATCAATCAGGGTTTTGATTAACACACCAGAGGACATCCCACTCGCCAACAGCAATGGTGTGATGTTGCTTGTTGCAGCGACATTGACATCAATACCATCATTCAAAACGAGCTCAATCACCTTCTCTACATTACCTCTCTTGGCGCACGAGTGCAGCCCATTTAGTGTTTCGTCAATCTCAACCAAACTTCGGTACAGTTTTTCAATATCAGCATGACCTGGTTTTCTGGAATCAAGGGCTGATAGAATATCAACTGCTGATTTGCCACGGAAAATGGAGGCGTTATTAGTTACTGTTTCGCATTTCATTTCCTCCACAAAGTTCTCTAGAAAGGTACTTGCTCTATAAACACTGTCATAGTCTCCTTGTAAGACAACTGCTTGTAGTACATTAAATCCCGAATGGCTGTCCGTACGCAAAAAAGCCCTCTTTGCGAATGTCCTAAGACTCA
>NC_090883.1:29302170-29309670 GCF_036669925.1 Montipora capricornis | reverse complement strand
CATTTTACCCGTCGAAGACTGCAGTTCGGGCAGTCGAAAGCTCGTAGTTTTTTAATCATTTTAGCCAGAGATCGTTTTTTAAATTTTAACTATGTTCCATCCTGGCTGCGGCCCTTCAATATTTTCAAGAATGAAAAGAGTTTATCAAAGTATTCAAAGCCCTTTCAAAGCCTTCAATTTTATTGACTTTTGCCTCTGTCAGTCACACGAGCGTTGCGCAGCTTCGACATCTTGGCCCCCATATTAAATCAGGTAGGTACTTTGTGTCACAGATAATTTAGAGTGCGGGCTCATGTTGTTTGTAGTGGCACGGAGAAAATTAGATTCTTTCTTTCGCCCTTAATTAGCAAGAGTTTAAGAAAGCGTAGATCATCGAAACGCTCGCTGGTGAAGAGGACAATGAAGAGGACAACGTAGCAAGCAAGATCAAAAAGCTATTTCATTGAAGAAAGACCGTGTTTTTCAGAGTGAATGGCGATCGAAATACACATGGCTTGCCTATGATGCCGTAAAAGATCACGATCAAATGCATTTACAATATTGTCAAAGGGCCACCATTGCAGGAGTTCCAATTTGAACGTGACTTCATGAAATGGACAGAGAAATCACCAAGGATGTTTTCCACCCTAGTCATGGACCGCAAGTAACTTTGTCCCACTTAAGGTGGCTCAAAACAGTTTCAACACTTCTACGAAACTCTCTTTAGAACGAATGACGCTACAACACTGTATCATCTTACAGCAATGTCATGGTACCATATGAAACACCGATTATCTCCAAATAAGATGTGGTTATTATTGTGACGTAATACGTTACCTTGGCAACGGGAGAGCTTAGCAAAAACATCACATATTTTGGATTTAGTTGCTTATATCTAAAAAAACGAACTCGGTGAAACCTCTTTTTAATTTCTGAGAAGTGATCAGAAGGCCAAGATGAAACTTTCTGCAAAGTAAAAAAAATTCTGCAGAATCAGAGCCACCTTTAAAAAATCAAAGAAATGAGGTGGCTCTGAATTATCTGTACAGAATTTTTTAAACTTTGCAAGAAGTTTTATCTTGCCCTTCTGATTACTTTTCAGAAATACAAAATCGGGGTTACCGAGTTCGTTTTTGGGATATGAGCGACTAAAGACAAAATAAAGGGTGTTTTATACAGGACTTGCCCATTGCCACGGTGACATATTTCATCACAACAATGACGGCATCTTGTTAAACAATAGTTGGTGTTTCATAAGGTACCATTATACAGTCAAACCTCGATTATCCGGACTTGTTGGGACAAGACGAATTCAGAGGCACCCAACGAGAATATAGTTCAAAACCACTTAAATATAGCATTTTTGAACGTGTTTTAGTATTTAAACGGTAGATATAGGCACATTTCTATCCCAAAAAATTTTTCATCTGTTCGGATTCCCTAGCTGAAAGTTTAGTGAGTTTACCTTACCTTTTCGAAAACTTCGGCTAAAAAAAAAGGCTCCCGAAAATTCTAGGTGACCTTTCTACGGTAAAAATCCGTTAAAAATGGGCAATCATACCATGTTTTAGATGTTCGAAAATCCTAGGACAGGCAGGCAAGCAAGGAATTTTGCAACAAATTTTCAGAAAATTCTAGATCACAAATCGTCTTCCGAGCAAATATTTCCGAAAATTGACGTTGGGTGCCCCTGACGAAATAGTCCGGATAATCGAGAATATGGATATTATTGAGAAACAAAAACTGATTAAATTAAAAAAGCGACATTTAATCGTGAAACAAATCATTTGTAAATCGTTTCGAAAACAATATGGTGCACATCTTCACTGTCCGTTGTGAATACCTGTACCCATGTGTATTAACAATTAAAATAAGTTTAAAATGTTTTTACATTGGCTTTATCGAGCGATTTACGCTTCAGTCCTTCGGCAAACTTCACGATCTTTTTCTTGTTCGTGCTGATATTAGATATCTGCTGCTCACTAATGCCATATTCAGCTGACAAAATGGTTCCTTTTTCTCCTGTCTCTAATCGCAAAATTATACTGTCTATCTTTTATCGAAAGAACATTCAGGACCGGTGTCTCTAAAACTAAGACCCTAATTAAGACCTTGAAAACTCGAAAAAAGTAACCCAAAACCCTCAATTTGGCTAACACTCTAAGCCTAAGGTTCGTTTTTTGAGTTACCTCAAGTGAAGACTTCAAGGCCTTCGTTCGCTATAACTTGTTTCAAATTGAAAGTTGGGTGATCCGCCATATTTAAGCAAGTAACCACGCTCTACGTGTGGCTGCACATCTTCATTTCCAGTCGGATGTATGTGTTGGCCCTGTGATGCCCTAGGCCTAAAAACCAACTTCAAGCCTAGGGTTAGCCAAATTGAGGGTTTGGGGTTACTTCTTTCGAGTTTTCGAGATCTTAGGGTCTTAGAGTCTTCGTTTTCTAGACACGCCATTCAGGACGCTGTGTAGCTTGTCCATTTTGCATACAACACCGAACGAGCCGATAGAGCGTGAAACTTCACTTAGCAACAAAGCAACTCTAAGCCAATCAGAACTCATTCGAAAGTTCTTCATTAGTTAATTACGACACTTGCACGCACTGCTTTTGATTTTTGAAAGCGAAACAAACTCCCCTTTACTTCACTTTTCAACGCTATAGTTTTAAAAAGAATATGGCTACAGATCTTGATCATGCCTTATAAATATTCATGACAAAATTGTCCGGATAATAGAGGTTCGACTGTATTGCTAATACATGATACAGCGTTGTACAGACGATTCTTCTAATAAGAGCCTTCCTTGGAAGCATTGGAAGTGGTTTGAGCCACCTTAATTAAGCTCCTGCACAGCCCCTGTTTTTCAGGAAATTCCCCCACAGTGACACAGCATTCATCACTGTATCTATTTTCTAACACGCGCACAAAAGGCAACGCAAACTTGGTGTATAGTATAATTTGGTCAGTGGTAATGCAGAAATTTAACTGAAAATACGATATTAATACAAAACTCTTGAAGAACCTGATCTCTTTCGTTAACATTTGCACCATTCTTCAGGTGCCTGTTGACCTCCTCATATTGTCCATTGGCTGCTGCCCTATGAAGAGCACTTCGAGATACCTACGGAAAAAAATCACAAACTTAACATACAATATGACGATATGGGTTTATTTAGTTTGATTTCTCTAGTGTCCCCAATTCAAACTGGTATCAATTGCTTTTCTGTGATCATGTCAGGGTCAAATGCAGCTCTACGAAAGTGGGAGAGGGAAGGTCAACTTGATCTCCTGGCTGATCAAACCACTGAATTATGCAGTCTGAATCTGATTCGCTAAAAATAATTCCCTAAAATATGACCACATTCAATTCAAACTGCACACAACTCAAATCAGAGGAGGGAAAACTTTAAACCAAAGCCACGCCCACAAGTTTTCCAGAATGTTAGTTGTCACGTCATTTTCAAGTTATTTGCCAAAACGTCCAAACAAGATAAATTCACATTTTCATAGTATTTAGCACTGGTTAGCGCTAACCATGCTTCGGGCAACCCGGGCCAGAACTATTAATAAAGTCCTACAACATGTTATTTTGCCAAGTAATCATTTTGAAATGACTTGTAAAAAGATCACAAGACCATAGATTTTGCCAGATTAGTTTTATGCTGCTTGTGCTAGCAATATCGTTAGCACCGAACGAAGGAATGTCAGCACCTAAAGAAGGGATGTCTACCCCCCCAATTTCTGTTTAAGAAAGGTGTTTTTTGTTGTTGTTGTTGTTGTTGGGGGGGGGGGGGGGGGGCCGGCCCCGACTGCTCCACTACCCATGCCTATGCCACTTGTAGAACAACATTTACGTCTTCCTGAGCTGTGTCACCAACATCGTTTGACTATGCACAATGCCAAGCTATTTACAGTTGTCATCATAGAAAAGTGATACTTTGGGTATGTCATTAATACACAAACAAAACAAATAACATTTTGGGATCCCAAAATGAAGTCTTAGGGGACTTAGGATGTAACAGAGAAATTTGCTGCTCATATTATTCAATACATCCCTTTGTCATAAGATTATGCCATATAAATAGGAAGTACACGTAAACAATGGGCCAGCGAGGAATCTTCAATAGCAAGGCCTCCAAGCTTCGGAAATTCAAGAATATATTATAGAACACATCTGAAGATCGAGACTCATTTACCATTAATGACTTGGGCATGCTTGGAAAATTCGCAGTGCTCTGAACGGGAGTTAAAACTTCGAACTTTGCTTATTCAAATTCTCCAATACTAAGCAGCAGGACAAATGAATGTGGGAGCTACATGAAAGGTATTTAACTAGAGGTTCTTTCAAATTATGGTGAATTTTAGTGTACTTTATGAATAAAGAGATCAACTTATTGTCTTACCTGAGAGTTTTAGAGAACTAATGACGTACTTAGCAGAACTAAAATATAGTTTATTTTTGACAAGACTTAATATAGGAAAGGCAAATTTGAACGGCAGAAAAAATCAAGTTAAAATGTAGAGCAGTAACAAAAGGAGAGCCTGAAAAACTCGGGCTTGAAACAGTATTGGAACCCATGACCTCTGGGATACTGGTGCAGTCCTATACAATGTACCATTTGAGCTATCAAGAAAACTGGGAGGTGGTCATTTTGTGGGTTAGTAATGAACCCATGGAGGATGTAGATACGACTACCCTGCGAGCAGAGTCTCTTTCGATCTTCCAAGATACGTCGGGAAGAAGAAAGAAGACTCTGTCGGCCGGCTTCACATTCTTTGATTTGCCGCTCATCCAAAGAAATGGATGAGTCAGTCCGGTTTCGACTTGTCCAACCTGTTTTCGTAATTTTTGCGCATGATCAATCTCCAAGCGTCATCAATATTATTTGACATTTACAACCTCGTGGCAATTTTAAACTAAAATTCCCATGAGTGTTTCTACCAGAAACCTATATATTTTTTCAGTAAAAAATGAAATGTGGAGGTGGCCGCGCAGAGTCTTCTTTCCTCTTCCTGACTTTCTAGGAAGATTGAAAGAGACTCTGCTTGCAGGGTAAGATACGACAAGACTTAATATACGAAAGACAAATTAAATTTTGATCATCAATGTAATAAAAATACTTGAGCAGACGGAAAGGCTTTTGTAACTGCTCTACATGATCTTGAATGAATGTCAGTGAAAACCGGTTCCACAATAATTATTGTTTTTTCGGGAAGAATCATGGACATGCATATTTATGATTTTTCATGGCAGTCAATGCATAACGTCGTTGTTACAGTACGTTCATAAAGCCAGTTGAGATGTCTGCATGCTTGCCAGAATAAAAACAAATGTCTGTTTTTGTTTTGTTTGTTGTTCCTCTTTTTTTACCATTCTCTTGTATTAATAACACCAATGTGTCTATTGCTGTTCCGATGTACCCCCATGGTCTTTTAGAAATCCATTAGGCTCTTCACTGCTTCCCATTTGCAAATAATGCAAGAAACTTACCACCTTGTAATCTGCAGATGCGTCCATCCCACTTGCTCCGGATCCTTCATGAAGTACACCTTCTTGAGAGGATAAGCAAGCACGGTCTGCTTCTCCTAAAAGCGGAGACAAGTCAACAGTTGGATTAAAGACAGTTGGTTATTAACTTTTTAGTTCTTATTTCTTATGTTGTTTATATACATAAAAGTGAAAGTGAAAGTGAAAATGTGCAGCTTGAGTACAGTTTTATCAAACCATCAATTCTACCGATAGAAACAATTATATAGGTGTAGGGCAGACTATTCTGGCATGAGGAAATTACTTGACGTTAAGGATAACAAAAGCATTATCCAGCTACCTTTTCTCTTGACCAGCTTTACAGTTTAGCAGCACTAATGCATTGCAAAATTCAAGTTGTAGAAAAAGACTGTACATGGTAGATTAGAATACAGAACGGCCAAGGTTCAGCTGCTACTAGCTAGTACAAGGTACTTCCCATGCATAACCCCAAACCTCTTTTGATTGTTTCATCAAATACCTATCTAATCAAGCACCTGGAATTTCCAGAAGAGCTTTCCTGCAGATCAAGTAGTTTTCCTCTTCTATGGTCGTTTTCAAGCGTATTGCGTCCAGGCCAAGTTTCTGCTTCATTTCATCGGTTACAAAGTACTGCTCAGCCATGCTATTGAGGTGACCAGAGAGATAGTCATTCCACAGATGTTCAAGACCTTTTAAGGTTTGGCAATCCACAGTGACTTCAAGAGAGCTCATTCCGACAGACACTAAGGAAGCCTGGTAGTTAATTTCTAAAAGTTTAATAAAGTCTACCAATGCATTTAGATTATCCGACGAATTGTCACGAAATTTTTCAAAGTTTTGGATTGACCGAGCTAACAGTTTATAGACTTCTTCCTGTTGTTCTTTCTCCAGACTTGGTGCAGTGATTAGGATCTTGAGAAACTTGTCTGAAAACAAAAAAGGTAGATATTATCAAGGAGACCCTTGCAAACAGGAGCCAAGAATCTTTGGGTATTATTTTCATTAATTTGTCTTATCCACAGCTTCTACGTTGGCATTAGCGTGATCCAAGAGGGCTAGCAATGGTTTCGTGTACTGGCTGTTTTAGTCATTCCTGCACGAGGACACTGTTCGTAGGCGAGAGAATTATTTATAAGCTTACAGCTTGGAAGACTCTGTCGAGTATAAGAAATTGTCTTGTTCTGTTGTTGTAATTGTTGGTTCGGTTAAAAGGAATTTTTGCGCCGACTAGAGCGTCCATAAGGAATTTTCCCTTCTTTCAAGCGACAATTCGTTCGTGTTTGAAAATCCCAGCGAGACCCGGGGGGGTTCTGGATAATGCATCAATCAATTCCAGCGGTACCCATCACCCCCCCCCCCCCCCCCGGGCAACCGCGGGGCATTTGCTCAAGTCGTCAGTCCCGGGGTGGGGCATTTGCAATTTTATCGCGGTCCGGGGGCTGGGCATTAGGCTACCCCGGGGCAACCCCCGGGCATTTGACACACGTGTTTTCGAATTAACATGGAAGAGTTTATCGGAAAAGACAAGGCCTTCGTTAAAGACTGGCTTGTCCGTCACGGACTTGAAAAACTTGTGGATGTTTTTAAAGGTATGTTTTCTCAATTTTAGGTATTTCTTCATTTATACTTGTAAGCATATGAATACATGTATATAAAAGCGACAAGGTGAAGTAATATCACGAAACAATCACTGACGTGAAGACTGCGTAACCACGACTACTTCGCATTTCGCATTCAAAACTAGCCTAGCAATTTTTAAAATTTTCATGGAGTTAAAATACAGAAGGTTTGCGAACTCAAATGATATGCGATCTTCAAAACAAATCTTGCGAGCTTAAAATGCGATTCATCATCATTTAAAATGTCTTGATTCTTTCATTTATCAAAAAACAAACATCGATGTGAATAAGGCTATTTCGATCCCAGGCGCGAAGCATTTGCCCTCTTTCTTCGTCCCCACCCCGGGGCATTTAGACAGCTTATGTGTCCCCACCCCAGGGAATTTGCCCATTTA
>NC_090883.1:29264670-29294670 GCF_036669925.1 Montipora capricornis | reverse complement strand
TTTTCTCAATTTCAGCAACCGGATTCGAAAGAGGACTAAACTCATGGTTTTCTGTGTTAATTACTCCTGAACAAAATTCTCTGAGAAACTTTCACAGGCTTTTCTTTCATTTGTATTCCCAGTTGAGTTTGTGCTATTAAGCTATCAAGGAATCAGTCAAGTGACCAGCTCATTAAAATAATTCTTGATTCCTTTGACTCGATTCTCGATTGTCGTTCCTCGATCCTTGCAAGAATCGAGGATCGAGTCGAGAATTGAGACTCGAAAGAGACTGTCAACTTACTTTTGCACGGTACTGTACTTTCAACTTCAACTTCAACTTCAACCAGGGGGTCTTTATCCTCATTAATTTTCTCTTTATGCACAGAATGTTTGTAAAGTGCACCTGATGTGACTGCAGATAACTGTTGCTCTGCTCTCTGTAGTTTTGCTCTACCACTTGAATCCATTCCTACATGTGTAAATACCACAACAGATGATTCAATTTTATTACCCTGGGACACAGACCACGCAATCTATTGAATAGGCAAATGTTGAATCTCACGAGCAATGTTATTAAGTTGAACATGCTGTAGTACCGGTAATATTATTTATTTCATGAAAGATTCATCTTTACATGACTTTCAGTGTACTGTAAGCTATTGAGGATGTTTGCTTTTTGCATCTGAACATACAATGTAAAATTAAGTTGTCATTAAGAATGGCCACTGTTTTTGTCTCATTTATACAACAACCCTTCTGTTTTGTCAGAATTCTGAACTTTCATTCTTGATAAACTTCACTGTGAAGACAGTGATCAGTTTTCTCTTTCAGGACATCCTTTTAACCTTTCAATACAATGTACATAATTATATGTCTCAATGTCAGTAAAAAGGAAAACTGTCCATTAATTAAAGACTATGAATATAATTGGGGGTAAGAGCACAGGCATTCCTTCAGAATAACTAAATTTGTTATACAATCTCATAATTAAATTCACCTCTAATGAGATCTAACAAGAGCTCTCAACCACTCAGCTCACAAATGGCTTAATAGTGCAGATAAGTTTACCACGGCCATACCTGCCAACTATCCCAGTTTTCCCGGGAGTCTCCATTCGTTTTCATCAAAACTCCTGGTCTCCTGATTAGAGCACCAAATCTCCCGGGAAATACCAACCGTGGCCTTTTTCAAAAGTCAAAAAGGAAAATAAAACAAGAAGGGGACCTAGAGTTTTCATTTGAGCTGTTCTCAATCGGCAAACGTAAAACAGAGCAATCAAATAGAGAATTATTTTTAATGCGTATCATAATTGGTTGGAAATCAACCAATCAAATTGCACAATACATGGTAGAAAGTTGACGTGGTTATGAGAGCAATAGCAATACGGTATAGTACAAGAGAGACGTCTGGAACTTTCAGAAGGCCTTCGGGTGATTTATAGAGGGTATTCAGACATTGCCAAAATGACATTCTTACAATGCAAAGATTAGTTCCTAGACATCTCCAGATTTTTGTACCCTGGGGGTTGGCAGGTATGAACAGCAGATGTAAATGTAGACTGAGTATATAGTAAATAAACAAACTCATAGGTTTAATTCCCATCTACATTTGTACAATAAGTATGGATTTTTTCAGGTCTCTAATACAACTGAAGCTCAAGTTGCTCCCTAAAATGTGATGACCATTGTGATTTAAGTTCCTTTCATAATATTGTATACCATGTGTGTACAAGGAACTTACCTGTGACTGGCAAACTGCTAACTGCAAAACGTTGTTCATCTGAGCCATCTTCTGCTGTGGCTTGAAAAGTAGAGCTCTCTGACAAAGACACCAAAACAATATCGAAATTGGATGATTCTGCCACCATCAACTGTGACGAATAAATTTTTTTGAAAGAAGCAGGAAAAAAAAAATTGATCACACAATCCAGACTTGAGGTTCCTGTACATGATGCTCTACGTTGGCCAAATCATGCACAAATCAACTTTCCTCAGGATTTGAGGACTTACAATGTTCTTGTTTTCAATGAAAACAATTCCTTATTCACCCACCATACAAGCACTTTTTGGTTTGAATAACCAGTACTCTGTGGCTAATTAAATAAATGTAAGATGGTTAATTCTCAATTTCTTCTTAAATTAAGCTGAAGTTACAAACAGTTTCTGTTGTTTCTCATTTAACAAACAGCACTGCCAGAGAAAACGGAACTTTTTGCGCACAATAATTCTTGAATATCAAACATGAAACAACCAGGAAAAAACATGCACTGTTTTGATTTTCATTTCCAACAAATCTGTGCAAATTAAAACAAAAATTCTAAAAATTCCAAAAATGGTCATTAAAGTAATGTTTTTCTCTACACTGCATCTCTCTCTCCAGCTATAAGCTTGTCCAGACATTGATCCTCCTTACTAATATGTCATTAGAGTATTTTAAATAAAGAAAATGTTGAAATGTAAGGCTTGTAAAAAAAATACAATAATTTTCAATGTTTGAGAACACCTCCGGTAGTACAACAAGCTTTAACTTACACTCACTCACACCTAAAGCCTCCCCCCCTCCTAATCAACAGGTGAGTAAACTCATCTGGCATGTAATAGCCAGAGTAAAATCTATTGGTCTCACTCTCAGGAAGGGAAGGGTTCAAGGGGGTAGATGTTGTTAAGGAGCAATCAATGAATTTTATAGAATGTTCATGTTTTTAGATCCTGTAAGGATGGTGCCCACTAATTCAAACTTAAGGTATTTTTGTGCGGTTTCCTGAATATGCAGGAAAAGCAGATCTTAACAAGTGTTATTGAAATCCAAAAAGAAAATTGGGGGTATATAACCACGCATTTTTGGAAGATAATCAATCAACAATATTAATTTTGTAAAAAGCTTTAAAATACAAAGCAATGTATGGCGTTCTTTTCCAAATTGAACATCAATTACCTCTGAAAAATGCATGGTTACCCCCAATTTTCATTTTGGATACCAAGAGCACTTCCTAAGATCTGCTTTCTTCGCATAGTTTTGAAATGCGCAAAAATATCCATGTATTAATAAGCACCACCCATAGGAAATCGAGTCTCTTGAGATGCGCAGAACATATGCGCAATAACAATTATAGTAGGCACCGTCCTTAATAGGAGGTGAATAGTAGTGGATTTTTATTGTGCTGGGAAGTAGTAAGGTAAATATCCGCTACTTTTCACCAACATTGAGTTGAATAATTCTTTTACTATAATTATACCACACTGCAAGTTGAATATTGAGCCGAACAGCCACCTTGTTTATTGATAAAATTTGCTCCTTCGCAAGAGTTGAATTATAGTACTTGCTACTCACTCCTGAACTTGTCAATCACAACATGCGGAAAGTGCTATTCACTTATGTGGTATAATTATACTAATAACTAGACACAAATAATTATTGCTAGCACTTGCTCTTTTCCCTCTTCATCCCAAAGGACCATTAAAGCACACTTTTCAGTAGGTAGGGTTAACAGAATTTATGCTAATTGTACTAAATAACAATTCAAAAGAACATAAAAATAAGAAACACAAATAAGTACAATACCATGAACCATTTTCCACAGTTTCTTCACAAGATTTGCACACTGTTCCCTCCAACTGAACTTTTCTTTATAAGATTCTCTTATAGAAGTCATCTCACCAAGTCGCTTTTTATGTTTAGCTCTGACACTATCAATTTTTTTTGCCCATTTGGCAGGATCATTTGAGCGAACTATGCACGTGTCTCCAAAGTGAATCTCTTCTAACGCTCTTGCAAATCCTGAATTACTCCCTACAAGAACTGGTAAACCAGCTGATAGAGCTTCAAGGGCAACAAGACCAAATCCCTCTGATTTTGAAGGCATGATGACAAGATCGACCTCACAAAAGAGATCCTTCATTCTTGCACGGCTCTGTTCAAATTTTCGCACTGTCAGCTGCTCTTCAGTAATTCCACAGTTGAGAAGTCTTCTCCTGACCTCATCCTGCTTCCCATCAGGGGCACCCACAAACAGAAGATAATATCGTTTTCCTTTCAGGCGTTGATCGGCAAATGCCTTAACAGCAATGTCATATCCCTTCAGCTCAAAGTCCTCATCATCTCCACGCCCACACAACAACACCTTGAAATCATCATCACTCTCAACTTTGGCCTGTTGCACCAAATCCCCAAATTCCCTATTAAATAGACCTGGAACTATTTCAAAAATATCCTCAACCTTCTTACAGCCCTGCAAATAGGACGAATAAGCCTTTTTAAGTTTTGGTCCCACTGGAACAACAAGGTCAGCACATTTACAAAGATCAACTTCATTCCAGTGCTTCTGTTCACCTCTTGAAGTAGGATTATCATAACCCTTATATTTGCTGAGGTCTTCTGGAGCAGTATGCACCATGTGCACCCATTTACAATTTTGGAATTGTGGAGAACGTTTTATGATGTTAACTTGGCGGCCAAGTTTCACACCATGGCCAACAACAACATCTATTCTGTGATCTTGAGGTGGAAAGCACAACCAGTCAAGAGGTTCACTGAAGCCCAGTTGTTTCCCTGCATCAAGAACATTGATCCTAAAATTTTGGGCTTCTATTTTGTCTTCATCTTTACAAGAACCCTCTGGGACCAACAAAGAAACTCTGACATTTGGCTGTTTCGACAGATGAATTGCAAACTCTCTGTTTAATGTTGACAACCCCCCAGCTGATGAATTCCATTCACTCCCTAAAAGAGTAATGTCCAGTGCTTCCTTGCTTTGGGCAAAAATCTCCTCTGCTTCTACAGATACTCCTCCTTGTGCCATGATTTCAATTCCAATTGACAGACAACTGAAATGGTTTACAATACAAACACTAAGTATCAACAGTGCTTATTATATACTCAACAAAATAATTATCTTGTTTCTGATTGGCCAATGGCGAATGCATAAATAGGTTATAGAGTGCAATACAGAAGTTGCTATGGAAACACCAGGGAAGTGCCAAATTTGAACACCAAAGTGAAAACATCGTTGGGCAACTTAAAGAAAAATTAATGCAAAAAACAAAAGCATGTTGAAAGCTACACAGACCTGGTTGAATGTCTGGCAAACATGGGCGACTGAAAGAAAACTAAACCCAAAACTGGAAGAATACAAGCACGAACAAAGTAGCCCATTTGGGTAAATTTTTTTGAGAATACATGTATAATAAATAAAAAATCGTATGAACCTGGTAGTCCATTTCGTGATTTACGGCTTGTGCAATTTTGAGAACTTTCAAAACATCCATAAATCACAAAATGCACTTGCGTTCATACAATTTCCTATACTTATCATACTTTACAGCCAAATCTTCATCCCGATATAAATTATGGTAATTTTGGCAACGTTTAGGAAGTGGGTGCTTAGTGGTGCATGGGCAATGGACAAGTTATGTTTGCACAAATTTTCCCTAATATTTACTTTCTAGACTGCACAAGCAAAGAAATTGAATAAAATAATTTCATCACAACTCTGTCATGATCCAAATATGGCCCTACAGTTTTACACTTGATGCAACTGTATTAATGAGCACAGAAGTCCAACTAACATTACATAAAAAATGTAGGTATCTCTTACCAAACCAGTAAGTGCCAGTACAGTAAAAACCTTTTTTTAAGCTAGGCAGTTATGTGCAGGCACTTAGTGATTTGTTATATTTGCCAGTGTCACTCCCTTGATTTGTCATTTTCCCTTTTGCTATTATGTAATTCTTCGTTACGTATTTGCTATTATATAATTCTATTTTCCCGTATCCCCTCTCTCATCTGCCGGAAAGCCCTCTTTCCCCTCCTCTACTCTCTCCTTCTCTCTCTCTTCCTCTCTCCTCTCTCTCTCTCTCTCTCTTCTTCTCTCTCTCAGCCCTCCCTCGCTCTCTCTATCTCTCTCTCTCTCTCTCATCTCTCTCCATCTTCCTACTCTCTCTCTCTCCTCTCTCTCTCGTTCTTCTCTCTCTCTCTCTCTTCCCCTCTCTCTCTCTCTCTCGTTCAATCTCTCTCTCCTCTCTCTCTCCTCTCTCTCTGTCTCTTTCCACTGACAGGGTTTTCTTAAGGTTTTAAGTAGCCGGAGTTTTTTGCAAAGTAGATGGTTTGTGGGTCCGGAGGACCCATACGATGGGCTTGTTTCCATCGCTTCTAGGGGGTCCGGGGCATGCTCCCCTGCGGAAAATTTTTGAAAACTGAACGCCGGAAAATGCATTTCCGGCATTTTGGGCCATGAAACTCAGACATTAGAGGGATGAATCAAGCTGCAATTATACATGAAAACCATGTTACTCAAAGAAAGACGAAGCGACATTTCATAATACAACCCTATAATCAAAAAGTTGAGTGATATTTTTTGTATCTTTTTGGTGGTTTTGCTGGAGCTAACGAGCCTGGCAAATATTGCCACTTGACAACTTGTAAAACATGGCAAACATACTTTGAACAAACTAGACCAGCAAAGGCTTCTGATTGGTTGTTAAATAAAGAAGCTGATTGGAGGATACTAATTGGCCAATGGCGTAAAGGATGTTTCGATCCTTTTAGGTGTGAAGATGACACACATTCGTTCCATTGTGTAATTAACGGGAAAATAAATTATGCTTGCGGAACTTGGTTGTAGCCATGAATTTCGAAAATTGAAAATCACTCGAGCGGTTTAAGAGTGATGTAGTTTTTTCCAAAGAGTTTAGGAGTTCCGTAAAGTAGTGAGAGTTGATCAAGAGTGACGTTGGATAAAGATCCGTTGTCACATTGAAGCGTAGAGATGCCCTCGAGAGGACGAGTACTTACGCGGGCAAGTAGGATTTAACTCCGAGGAGCGTTACATTCAAGTGTTTAGATAAAGTCTACGAGTCCTCGGCTTCTACGTTCGCTATAAATGATCAACTGAAAGGTTCGAAGTGAAAACGAAGGAGCGGTTAGTGAATGATCAGGGGCTAGTTTTGTTCCTCAGTTGAGTTGTGGTAAGAGATGCGTGAACGCAGGCTGAGCGTGTTGCTAGCAGAACATCATATGTAAATTTCCTTCTGGTTTGAGAACAAACCTGTTGAAAGTGCTTCTTTGTTTACAAGTTTTTTTTATGATTGCGGCGTGATTAAAAGAAGTTTTGCGCGGACTAAAACGTCCTTGAGTGATTTTTC
This sequence comes from Montipora capricornis, assembly GCF_036669925.1. NCBI lineage: Eukaryota > Metazoa > Cnidaria > Anthozoa > Scleractinia > Acroporidae > Montipora > Montipora capricornis. The sequence goes on along the minus strand of NC_090883.1, from coordinate 29,287,549 downwards.
CTTCCTAGTAAGATACAATCGGTGGCTGTTTAAAGATATCGAAATCCAATATGGCGGACAACAAATCATATTGTTCCTACTTTCCGGCCACCACAGCAAGATTTTTTCAAAATGAAAGTCTCAAGCATAACGTTTTTAAACTGCCCTTGAGTCAGAAGTCTTTTATGTGTTTTCAGAAAAGATAGACACTGCAAATTTTTATTTGTATTGAGCCCAAGTAGTTTAGACCTCATAAACATCATCTCCTCTACATGTCTTGACTCTTCAAACAATGAAAGTAGCCGGCGAAACCTGACAGAGAAGCCGGCGAACTTCGCCGGCTGCCGGCTCTTATATACAACCCTGACTGATTTGTTATATTTGCGAGTGGTGCTCCCTTGTTTTGTTATTTTCGTCATTTTTGCTATAATTGTTATTTTCAGTATGTTTTTCGCATGGTTGTTATATTTGTTATTTTTGCGATTGCGTGCATTTCTGGACATAAGTGAAACTAAAGAGATCAATCAAAGATGCACCGGAAATTAAAGTCTATGCTCAGCTTAAATGGCCTCCGACCTAATGAGTGATCATGCTACACACTGCATATACTTTTTGTTGTGTTTGTGTGCATGCTCACCGGATGACCTGCACTCATGCTTGTACTTTATTGCAAGGGTCCCTTGACAGCTGTCCCAGGATAAATTTAAAGGAATCTCATGATGTATCATAATTAAATAACATAAAATGAAAGTTAGGGCCATCTACATGTAACTCTTGGGGTGATGTAGCAGCTCTCGTAACATAATTATAATGGGATTATCTTGTCACCCTAGCCAAAAACGAAAGACTAAACAATTGAAACAATGACTTAAGCTGTGTTCACATTAGGCCTCGATTATGATCGAATTATAATCGAATTAAATATTGAACAGAATGGCGAACACGTGGTGGTATATGAGCAGACGAAACTTATAATCACTATTTGGTGTCTTCTTCTATTTTCAGACGCTGTCCTTGGTTCTCTTTTGCCTCAAGCATGGTGATGATAATCGTGGCAGCCACGCGGTACGGTGCCATTTTGTCTCACACTGCTAGGTCACCCTGCCGATTGTATTTGAATTTTTGCAGATGTGAACAGAGCCACAATTTAATAAAATTGAATGGAGTATGATAGCCTGAATCATACTTCAGTTGATCATAATCAACGTTGAGTGTGAGCATGGCTTAAGACTTAAAAACAATAGAAGCTGCTACACTGCTGAACCCTTGGAACACACCCCAAGTACATGTAAAAATGTGGGCCATAATTAGGTCTGGATAAATTATAAAGAAATCTGAGGGATACATTAGTGTGTACCTTAGTGGTCGTTTCGCTTCATCTGCGATGTTTCTTTAACTACCAAGTATATGAAACTTCTCAGACTCTCACAAATCTGAATGAAGCATGCATGTAGTAAGGGAAACTTTGATGATCTCTCACTTGATCTTTCTTTGCAAGACTCTATCACTATAAAATGGATCGGTAGAGGAACATTTAAGCAGGAAGAACTGTCAAGTAAGTTTGACATAAATTTACATAATTGCCACTGCTCAAGCAGCAAACAAGTTCTTATGTTCATCCGGCTCGTTGAAAATGCTTGTACCCGAAGGCAAATGCAAGAAAAACATGTTGATAAAGAGCTTTTGATTTTCAATTTATTACAAGTAAATACATTTGCCAACGGAAGGATGTGGTATCCATCTTTCTTGGTAAAATGAGAACTACTTTACAAATCGTCCGTGGTCTATCGCGTCACAGGAGAAATTACATGTATCATATAAACCGGGAGAAACTTGAGGGACACCATTGCCAAAAGCCGCTACCAAAATGAAAATCAAAGCAGCTAAATATACCTTCTAGTCTAGCCTTAACAATCCCTGCCAGGTTTTGACCAGCGATGCCAAGGGATAAGCACAGTACTTCTAGTTGCAGTAGTGGAAAGGTGCCTCCAGAACCAATGAGCCGTACGATGGAGCTGAGGGCGATGTTCTTTGCATCTGAAGATCGCATTAATTAGAATAATCCTGCAGAATGACACACTTGAAATTTTAAAATGCGTTCTTTTTTTCCTTCCCTTTCCTCTCTGTTCCAATCTGCTATAAATTTGCCGGTTTTACACCAGCTACGCTATTTGAGTGGAGCTTCTTGCTTGACTTGACTGGTGTTGGCGGCTGGGCTCTGGGGACGAGAAGTTGTTCATTCTCATCCCCAGAGCCGCCCGGCCCACTTAGCCCTCTACTGGCCGATTATTGAATTAATTATTTTCATTGAATTGAGTTTGAACGTTCATAGAAATCCTTATATTTATTCCCCTACTATAATCGCCCAGACTGCAAGAATTTGTCCGAACGTATCTTTGCTATCAGATGGCTTAAACAGATTCTGGGAAAAAACCAGGCGCTCCAGGCTGGGAAGCATTTCCCAAATTTATCTTAAAACTCTGCATTAGCCTACGTGTAGCCGTACCTTCCCAACGAAGGAAAAATGGGGGGAGGGAAGGCCTACGAAAAGCTGACCCAAATCGTGTTCCGGCGTGGCGTAACGCATTCCGCAGGAAAATAGATAATAGTTTCTCATTGGTCACTTACATCTAACCGTAGTTGTTTAAGCAGGTCATTTGATGTCCGTCGGAAGTCTACAGACAACTTGCTGCAAAGTTGCAATTCAAAAATTGCACTTATTAGTCCAATCGAAACAACTGGACGTAGAATCGTCGCCAAGATGTGAAAAAAAAATTCCCAAGGGATATTGAGAAGATATTATTTACTCTACGCAGCGCCAAAAATTGACCCATCATTTTATTTTAGTTGGCCGGTATATGGTAACGGAATGAAAATGCTGACCGAGTATTAACTCCACGTCTTTCTGCATATTTTTCCCAACATAAGAGTGGCCTGCATAGCTGGCGGGATATTTTATTGCAGGATTATTTAAACACGCGCGGAAGTAAATAGATAGTTGCTTCGTTGTGTTTTGGCGGCAAGTGGAAATCCAAGACTAGTAGTCCTCATGCCAGTCGCGGTCTACACGCAGCCAAAGCCGTCGTGCTCGCGAGTGCATAAATAAACCTGCGATAGAACATCCCTCCAGCGACAGAACAATGTGTGGTGACGCACACTGAAAGTGGGTTTATTGATAATGTCAATTTCTTTCTTTGGCGAACAAGAAAAAAACGTGATTAAATGAATTAGTTATCAATTGTTGAAAGGATGGACTTCCAACATGTTACTCTTGACTCTCATAATGTTGTGGCTACCCTAAATTTCAAGCCCTCCTTTGCCACCCCCCTCCCCCCCGCATTTGTCAGGCATTTTTTTCACTTTTTCTTTCCCAGGATTGTTCATTTGCTAAAGGCTGGTTTTCACGAACGACGAAATCGGAGTAGGAGTCGTAAGAAGAGTCGTAAGCACATATGCCCTGGTGAAAACTGCCTTCCGATTCCGCGTACGATTCCACCGCTTACGATCCAGTGAAAACTAGATTGTCGGAGTCGGAAGCAGAAGCGGAAGAACAAGCTGATCACAAAGCAGAGAAGTGGGTTCGGCCAAGGTGGGAATTTTTGCGCCAAAACGAAGAAATAAAAGCATGATGGACGTGGAACAGAGTTTTCTTCTTTGGCTCTTTCTTCTCCTTATTTTGCAAGACTTACTGGTTCAGTAGTATATAAGGGACTGATTTGAGAGAGGTTTTTTTCTGGACCCGCAACGACGCAAAAGTGGTGGAGTGGGGGTAGAAAAAAAACCTCCTCAAATCAGTCCCGTATATACAACTGGATTCTTCTTATCACATACCTGTCTTAAGCCTAGCTTGTTTGGCCACCTCCTGCCAAGAATTATTTTTCATGTTCTTATTTTTTAAAAAAAATTGCAAGACTTGTCGTACAACATGGGAAAAAGTCTTACACCCTCCCCAATCTTCTCAGGGGGTGCAGGAATGGCGCAGTGGTGAGAGCACTCGCCTCTAACCAAATGTGGCCCGGGTTTGATTCCCAGACTAGCCGTCATATGTGGGTTGAGTTTGTTGGTTTTCTAATCTGCACCCAGAGGTTTTCTCCGGGTACTCCGGTTTCCCCTCTCCTCAAAAACCAACATTTGACTTGATTTGTGTCGATTGCTAATTTCGGTTTACAGTGTCCCCAATTAGTGCTCCAGCGCTAGAACGACTAGACACTTAAATAAAGTTCCTTTCCTTTCCTTTCCTTTCCTTTGTCCATGCTCACACTATGTTAACGTTTGTTCATCGCAGCAGAAAGTAATTGAAGAGCCTGGGCTCGCATATTGTGATTAGCTTCCGCTTCTGCTTCCGACTCCGACAATCTTGTTTTTACTGAATCGTAAGCAACGGAGTCTTAAGCAGAATCGGAAGAAAATGGAGCCGCTCTGATTCTTCCGACTCCGATTCCGTTGACCTTATGACTCCGCTTACGACTCCGATTTTTGGTTTTCACTACGTCATAAGCGACTCTGACTACGACTGACTCCGCTTACGACTCCGACTCCGATTCCGTCGCTAGTGAAAACCACCCTTTAGGGTGCACTCGATTTCAAAAGCAATAGGCTTTGTTTTTACCCTGTTATCTATAGGAGACAGGAATGCATACCGTGCATTTTTTCCTTTCGACACACCCATCCATCCACACCCATTGGTTTTTGCCCCGAGCGGGACTCGAACCCACGCCTCCCTGATTACTAGTCGGGCATGCTAAGCCACTACACCATCAAGGCTACCACGCTGGCAACGCAGCAGATTAATGAGGTGACTTAGCAGCGTGGGGATCCCGAAGGCCCAACTTTCCTTCACTTGAGTGTGTATCCTTGCCTCTAAAACCCCACACAGGGTTTAGAACACATGAAAGTTAGAAATTTTGAGGCAAATGAAAGGTATAGACAATATATAGGAGACAGGAATGCATACCGTGCATTTTTACCTTTCGACACACCCATCCGAAAAATTGGTTTTTGCCCTGAGCGGGACTCGAACCCACGCCTTCCTGATTTTTTTCGATTTTTTTCAATTTTTTTTTTTTAACTTTCATGTACCCTGTTATCAGTTATTAGCCTGTTTCAGCTACCACCTGGCAGGACTTGCTTCCCAAATACTTTGGTCTATGGAATGGCATTTTCGAAGATCAAGCTATTTTTAGACGAGTTCTTAAAGGGGCTGTGTCACGACATTAGAGAATGTTAGCATTGACAACGAGTACGACTTCGAGTAAGAGTTCTGGGATTTTGATTACTGCGCAGCTATACTGCGCAGCCCAACGTGCTCAACTAGTCCCGCCAAGTCGGTCTCAGACGAGTTTGCAGCGAAAAGTCGTAGCGGCGAGTACGAGTTTGTCAAAAGGAATTGCGTTTGATTTAGAACTGTTTCTTTTAGTTTAAAGCTGTAATAATCATAGAATAACAATCCTCAAGTGCTGGGCAAATAATTTTGGGGGTTTCAAGCCTGAAAAGCAGCTTAAAATGTTGATATTTTGCCAAAGAATTGGTGTGGTTTTAGCTTATTTGAGTTCAACACTTTTCATAAGGTCTTTCTTTGCAATCTGATCAACTATCACTTCCTTTTTCATCTTTCCACGCAGTGTCCTTCAAGATGGAACCTGCAGGATTGTTGAACGGTTCATTCAACTTTAATGAAATTTAGTAAGAATTTGTTGTGAAAATTTAGTTTCGCAAACACTTTGTGTTCTTCTTTGAAGTGACCTGGGAAACAAGACTAAGGGCTAAGCTTATCAAGCTCAATCGGCATGATCCTATAAAATACCTAATTCTTACATAAGCTTATTTCTTGTTGAAAAACAGAACAGAAATATGAAAAACAGCATATTAAGTATTTTCTGCAAACTGGAACTCGTATTATACGCCTAACTAAATATATGGAGCACGACTTCGAGAACTTGCACTCGTTGCCGATGCTTTGTAACTTACGTTATATATGCTCGACAGACATTTTTTGTTACGAAGCTTTGAGATGAGTTTCTGGCTTAAAGAAGTTGCATAGCGAGAAGGGGTAAGTAATTTGTAAACTACACAACAATAACTGCATTGCCATGACACAGCACCTTTAAATACGATTTGGCTTGTACGATTGACCATCCTCAATCGCATGGATAATAATTTCTCATGCGAGACTTGTGATTGGCTGGAACGGTGTGGTTTCGCGCGAAAATCAATCTAAAAATAACTCGGTCTGTAAAACGCCGTTCCACAAATACAACGAAGTTGTAGGCTCCTAGTCATGGCTTCCTTCTACCACTTATCTTTGACAGATGTCATTCAAAGCTTGATAAAAAAAATCGTCAATTCTCATGCAGCTAGCGGGTAAAATTTCAGCCAATTCTCAGCTGCCAGCCATTACGAGGGTGAAGCTAAGTCGCGTGGGTGGGTGGGTCGTGGGTAGGTGGGTGGTGGGTCGTGTTTGTTTGAAGATATATATTAGCTCCCTCAGTGCTCAGTCCAAATTTGTCTTAGGTCTTAGGTCTTGTCTGTTTCGAGAATTTCCAGTCGTTGATAAAAAAAGGTTAGGGTTAGGGACCCACGACCCACCCACCCACGCCGATTAGACACTCTCCCATTACGAACCTCTAGCTACTGTAACACCACATTTACGACTTAGCTGATGGAGCCCTTCGATTTTGAACCTACAGCTGTTTATAAGAGAACGCTACTGTTTATCCATACTTGATGAAGACTCTTCATATTGGGGGCTAATTATCCAAGGGTAGACTCGTGTGGATACCAATGTTAGCAAGGCTCTAAGATCAAATTTGCATACATCCGCGGCCATGTAATGTCCTTTATTTATCACACGTTTCTTTCGATGAAGTTATTTTTCGCTCGTGCGACTTCAATTGTTTTCATTTTCCCATGTTAAGAGTCTGGTGGTGGGAGATGGCCTTGTGCCTGACTCCTTTATTCCGTTATTCTGGGAACCTCAGACCGAATTTAATTGGTTAATTAAATTAATTGTAAAATGCAAATTTGTAAAGGTACCGAGAAAAAAGCAAAGATTGTTGTTCTCACGTCTGATAAGTAACAAAACAGCAATTTCAAATAACACATATCACTTATTTATCTTGCATTAATTTTTTAAACGTACATAACGCTATCCACGAGATTCATCGGTCAATCCACGCTGGTTAAGTCCTCCAGATTGTCATTTATCCAATGAATTGTACTTTCTACCTTTCGAACTTCGGCTTAGTTAAAGAACCGCCCCATGTCATTTTCTCTTTGAGACAGAATCCCTCTCCCTCTTTTACTCGTCGACTTTTTGCATGCGCACCCAACGAAAATTATTTCCAAGATGCATAATAATAGGTCAAAAACTTACATGAAAACGCTAAGGAGTTTTTTTGATTTTGCTAAAAAAAAGTGTTACGCACCCCCAGGATGATTATGAGCAAAATTCCAGCTCCCATGCAGCAAGATAGTGAGAGAAACTCTCTGCGAACCGACCTCGTGTCACTATTTCCCAGCCAGTAAAGAACTTCGTGGATCTAAACCGCTCGCCAAAGCAGTCAAAACGGGTTTTTTCTTTTTCAACATTCGGTAAGTTGAACCAGCGATAAGCTTCTCGTGAACGAGTTCTCCTCCAGTCCTCCCCAGTTTCTTTTCTCATCCAGCCAGCACGGGTTGAAGTGCTAAAGATATTTCAAGTTTCCCAGCAAAAGAGTATAAAAATCAATAACTTAGCAGCCAGCTAAATTTCCACTGCGAAACAGATATTTTGGGCATATTTTTCTGTCACGTGAACCAAGTGCGGAGGCTCCCACAAATCTCTCCGACTCCAGTGGCCAGATTGTGATCACCCCAAGGCCAACTGGAAGGCTGAAGAAAGGTTCTCCGTCAGATTATATTAAGGAAATGTTGAAAAGAAAATTTGTACCACAGAGAAACTGATATATATTAAACTCAACACCTAGACTGGACACTAGTCCATTTTACCTTCCCCGCATATGAAGGTTCCGCCTCGCGGCCTTTGATTGTTTCAATACTATGGAAGTTCTCTTTTTTTTCATTTACCTTCTCGCAGGTTGAGCGGTTTGATGGCATTTTCAGGTCTTTCAGGGAAAGATGATAACCCAAGACTTACGTTAGTTGAAAACCCGACTGTGATACTGATGGCGAATGTTTCGATGATTCGTGTCACGATGCAATGATCTTGTTCCATTTTTGTTTTAGAACCCCGGCCCGCAAATGTTGCATGTTATCGTTATGTTAGTTCATGGGACCTGGGAACAACTTCCAATCCTACAGTTCTTTCCCAGCAGTGCCCACTCCATTTTAAAACCTCGTGCTTTCGTTTGCAGTGTTTCTGGTTGCATCTCACAGTGTTTGTAGTTTTATTCAGCTAGTTCTTAAGTTTCTCGCCCTACTGGAGTACCACTCATGTAAGTTTCCACCTTTCCTGTACTGCATTGCTTTTATCTTAGCATTTGTCCTTTTCCTTTCATCAACCATGTTTTGTTCACATTTTTTGCTATCTAGTGTTCACCAAACGGTACAATTTAAAGAAGTTCTTTTGTCGAATTTGTGCCTGGTTGACTGACTTCGCCTCGAACGCGATAACTTGTGAGGAAAAACCATACTGTAGGGCGCCAAATGTGACAACAATGTGTAAGTTTCATATTCATGTCAATTAATTTAGGACAGCACCAGTATCACCCAGTTGGGGCCTAAAATAAAGTATCATGGTAATTATCCGCTTTATTTTGACCATAAATTTACCAAATCAATCTTCAGTGACTTATTCATTCTTAAATTGCTTCTGGAGTTCATCAGCCCGACATGTTCAAGCTAAGCAATGAACAGTTTCATCTTAGCTACGCGTAACCAAAAACACTTAAGAATGCTCTCTGAGCAAAAATAACCGTTTTCAAGAAAATGTGGCCATTAACTTTCGTTTACCGTGGGTGAACAGGTCTTCTTTGCTTTCCAGATTTTTACTAACAATCTGCCTATGATCACCTGTAGTACAAAGTTCTTTCGCATATTTAGCATCTTAATAACGCATTATAAAGCTACAGTTATATTTTGCCCCCACAAAGAGATACTTTACAGATGAAATGTCTATAATCAAAGTGCCACTGTCGTCACTCGTGGATATGAAAGTTACCGCGATTGTTAAAAATTGGCAGCCTAAAGTTTTCTTTATGCATTAGTTGGTGTGATATAACAGCTGGATAACCCAGGTGGAAATCTTGACCGAGTCTTTCGACAGTTCGTCATTATAGCCCGCTCGCTACACAAGTACTAGCGTCTTGAAGCATGGGTTGCTTGGTTGCCTCACTGTTTTTCATGTCACTGCATGTTGTTCAATTTGGATTCATGACAGCTTTGATAAACATTGGTATACTTTGCTGGCTTCAATGTCACTCTCCAAATGGAAGTCACCTTCCAAATGGAATTTATTAATCCCCCGTGAGCTAGGGGATCGACAGAGACTGTCTTTTCACCATGTGTTTGTCGATTGCATTTCGACATGTGTATTAAAGTCTACGAGTTGGTGAGTGAAAGGCGGTGCACAATTAATTGCACCAATGTGTACTTGTTCAGAATCTTTTGCTTCACCTTCGAAGAACGCCATTTCTTTAATTCTTCCGTTTCTTGCTCCAGTGCTCTGGCGGCTAGAGAGGAGAGTCTGGAGACCATATTATGGCTTTTAGTGAGAAAGGAAACCTAGTATATCCGCCGAGAACTCCAGCAAAAGAAGTCTCAGAGCAGATTAAACTTACCACACAGACATAACACAAATAAGACGGTTGGGGGAAGGCCTATTTCTTAATTTTAGCCAGAAGTTTTTAATTCTATATATCATCATTTTATTATTATTATTATTATTATTATTATTATTATTATTATTATTATTATTATTATTATTATTATTATTATTATTATTATTACTACTACTACTACTACTACTACTACTATTAGGATGGCGCATTTGAATATATTTATATACATATTTGCGCCTCATAAGCTCTTAAATAAAAAAAAAAATGCGGCGGAAGGTGCTCAAACACTTAAGCAAAAAAGCTACAAACAGAAATGGTGGCGCACAACCTAGCGAACAGGACGTCACAGCTTTCTAAGCTGTGTTGTGATTATCCATCCTGATTGGCGAACTAGATCGAACTTCTGGTTACGCAGGAGTGACAATTTGCATGAAGATTCTCAACAAAACTCGTGGATATATCCACGAGTAAAAAGGAAAGGTAAAGTCTGCTACGAGCCTAATGGCCCATCAGGCCGGCGATTATCTCCGGTTACTGTAGCATGAAGCGACTAGGAGTATTTCTACTCCCCACTGGATGGGATGCTAGTCCATCGCAAGGTTACCCCCAGCATTACATTTGCCGGTACCCATTTATACACCTGGATGAAGAGACGCACTGTGAGAGTAAAGGGTCTTGCACAAGAACACAACACAATGTCCCTCGAACCAGGACCACTCGATCCGGAGTAGAGCTCACTAACCATGAGGCCACCGCGCCTCCCAGATGAAATGTCTATACCAAGCGGCAAGTACAAAATACAGGTCACAGGACATTGATTTACCAATACAGAAAGTATCCTAAACATTCATAAAAGCTAACTTTAGGCCTAAGGTTACCTTTTATGAATATTTAGGATACTTTCTGTATTGGTAAAACAATAACCTGTGACCTGTGTTTTGTACCTGCCGCTATACCAAGTAAAAAAACTTGGATCAAGAAGATCCACACACCTAACTTGCGACAGCAAATGAATGCGGTTAGAGCAAATATTCTTATAGCTTCCCACAAAAGGAGAAACAAAGACGGCTGCGAAGCCCGTTTTCTCCATTGTAAGCGTAATTAATCTTTAGACCCCATTTGTTCAAACGATGGATAGCGCTATTCGCCGGATATCCATCTTTTGAACAACTGGGGCCAGAATGATAATAATAATTCTTTGGAATTTACATCATCCTAGCGTTGACAAATGAACGGCAACCAGTGAGAGCTGGTAAGGAGTTAATAAAGCTGTTGCTTGACTTGCACGATGTACGAAGGAATAAAAGAATTCTGTTTTATGCACCAATATTACCATTCGCAACTGGGGTTTATGTGCCCTGTTGAAGGATGTGAACATGCTTGCACTTATCTGGACAATTTAAGCAATTGTCTCTTGCAGCAGACACTTGAAAAATTCTGGTGGCTTCACTGGGATTCGAACCTATGACCTCTGTGATGCAGGTGCAATGCTCTACGAAGCCGCATTCATTCATCGAGTCCCAGTTCATGGGAACAAATGACCTGCTTCCAACTGTGTGGCTTCATAGCTCAGTTGGTAGAGCATTGCACTGGCATCGCAGAGGCAGAGGTCATGGGTTGGAATCCTGTTAAAGCCACCTAAATTTTCAGGTGTTAACTATAAAAGACAATTGCTTAAATTGTCCATGCAGATAAGTGCGAGGATCACTTCTCCATTTTGTCTATAACTCACACTTCAAACATACATTTCCTTTCTTCAGAGAAAGAAAGTGATGACTGGTTTGAACGATATTCATCGCACTCAGACTGCATTGGTAAGAGGAGAGGCTTCTTGCACAGTGGTCAGCTGTTTTTTTACAACTTTACGAAACATTTCAGCACAAATTTCGATCAGGTGAGGCGTTCACGGGTACAAGTTAATATAAATTAACGATTCGTCCCAGTTTCATTCCCACCCCTGCACGAGACCGCCATAAACAAGTCCCCACCCAACCTCGTAATTAAGAACTTCAACTTGAACATGGGCATGCCCAGGTTAATAGCAGCTGGTATAACTGAAAACCTTCTTCTCCTTAACAAAGGATAAAGAATGTAAATAATTGCATTTCAAAAGCAGAAAGGAGGTTTTCATGAGCAACAAGTTACAAAGCTTATTCAAAGACTATTTGCGACTTGCGACTTGATCGGATTTTTGATTAAAGTCTGGTCTGATCTGGATATTTATTTACCATCGGATTTACAGAGTCGCTCGTACCAAGCTAATTATTCCCCACCACAACATTGACAACACAACAGGCAAAGACCAGGCCACAACACCCAGGAACTACGTGCCCTACTCTTTGCGATTAGTGCGTGGGTTTATCGTTCTTATCCGAAAAGACTAGAACATCTAACCATTTGCTGATGTCATTGCAAAGACATTACGTTCTCCTCAGTTATTTAAAAAAAAAACCATCCAGCTGAAGGTTGGTCCGGTCTGGGGCTCGATTCCAAAACTTCCCGCACAGTAGCCTGAGCTAACCGGTTGGCAGTAAGGTCAAAGCATCTACTTGGCTAAAGTAATTTTTAATCTTTTATGTTTGGGTGGATTCCCCTCAATGTTTCAAGTCTCTGATCTGGAACTTGACTCAGAGTATCGTAAAAGAGTTGTGAGTTCCAAGCCTGTCAAAGAATACTTAATGATGAAACCAAGTTATCAAAAATTCGTAAAACGAACAAATTTCTCCGCCCATTGGACCTAAAATGTAAGTACCGTAACATTCATTCTTAATTAGTATAATTCGTTCATTTTTCGCCCTAACGTCTATTTCTTATTCAGGTATGTATACTTGAAGGCGTTTTGAGGTAAACGTTTGGAGGAATTGGCTCAAAAAGTACGGAGAAGGGAGATTTAGCCCGACGAAACTCAAGGGAAACCTAAACGTCCTAGCGACGCAATGATACGCTAGAGCGACGGCAAACAAAAAAAATGAAAATTGAGAATAGTCATGAGAATTTAATTCAGAGACACGGTGTTGTTTCTTTGTCTTTAGCACCTTATAGCACTAGAGCAGCATTGAGCAGCAGCACCCTTGACACATTATTCGCAGGTTGGGCAGAGATGTGATGGTGTGACGGCTTGGGAAGGCCTAGTGAACATACAGACTGAAGGGAACAACAAAGAGAAAGGTATCCACATATCACACCATGTAAACGTGCAACAGTGTAGAGCGAGACGAATATTAAAGGCAGACAGACAAATGGGCAGAAAATAATACATCTTTGTTCTCAAAGTTAAGGGTTAACTTCACTCGGGTGTCAGAAGTTAATGAAATAGCATAAATCTATGCCACCCATACATTTTAAACAGTTTCCTTAAACGTTCAGAGTGGCTGTGCGGTTGATGATTGTAACGTCTCCCTATTTGACTCAAAGGCGCATGGCCATTAAACGATCCAGGGGCAAAGTATTCCACACCATTTCGTTTCCAGAAACCACACAGCTATTTATGACCCCTAATTCCAATGGGTTGGTATTCGCGCCATTGAGTTGAAGGCTAGGGTCTACTATATCTGATGGTTGTTTGTTTTGTGCCCATTGTTGCTTGACGAGAGGTACGTCCTTTTGCGTGACTGCTTCATGAAGAGGGGTTTCTCCGTTTTCGTCTTGAATATCCACATCCGCCTTGTTTTCAAGCAATAGCTTGACGAGAGGTACGTCCTTTTGCGTGACTGCTTTATCAAGAGGGGTTTCTCCGTTTTCGCCTTGAATATCCACATCTGCCTTGTTTTCAAGCAATAGCTTGAAGGGAAGTGTTTCTCCTGCCTTGCTTCTCAGTTTGGTGTGAAATCCAGCATTAAGAAGCAACTGTGAAATGCTGAAGAAGCCTTGACGGACAGACAACAACAGCGGTGAATTTCCCTCATTGTCCTGAATATTCACATCAGCTCCATGCTCCAAAAGCAGTCCAGTCACCACATAATTATTGCTAGAAGCTGCCAAAAGCAAAGGTCCCTTTTTACCTGGGGCTGTTTGAGCATTTACATCTGCCCCAAGATCAATCAGGGTTTTGATTAACACACCAGAGGACATCGGACTTGCCAACAGCAATGGTGTGATCTTGCTCTTTGCAGCGACATTGACATCAATACCATCATTCAAAACGAGCTCAATCGCCGCTCTTGGCACACGAGTGCAGCTCATTTAGTGTTTCGTCAATTTTAACCAATCTTTGGTACAGTTTTTCAATATCAGCATGACCTGGTTTTCTGCAATCAAGGGCTGATAGAATATCAACTGCTGATTTGCCACGGAAAATGGACGCGTTATTACTTATTCTTTGAGATTTCATCTCTTCCACAAAGTTCTCTATATAGTTACTAGCTTTATAAACACTGTCATAGTCTCCTTGTAAGACAGCTGCCTGTAGTAGATTAAATCCTGAATGGCTGTCCGTACGCAATAAAGCTCTTTTTGAAGATGTCCTGAGACTGAGCTGCAACAAAACGTGTTAAGCATCAATTAACTTCGTAACGACAGTATTACGCCAAGGATAACGAGGCCCATGGAAGCCTTTCCTTTGAATTAGACTTTTTGATAAAAGCCCCCTCTTCGTCCTTTGGGACATTTATGCATCCCAGTTGACCATCTCTATTTTAGTTAGGAAAATGGTTTGAGTTTGGTTGAAAAACCAGTTAACATTTTTCGTATTTTAGTGACGTATTTACATTCGGCGGAACTAACCTGCAAGAGGCAGTGACAGAATGTAAATATTAGTGAGCTTAAGCACGAGCGTTTTTGAGACGCGGACGGAACCGGAAGAGAAAAGCTTAGAGAAAGCCTTAGTTAAAGACCTTTGCAGTTGTTTTGCCTCATTCAAGGTGACCAGTTGCTAACCCTGTGTACAATAGTACAATGGGCCATTTGCAGCTGGCGATCACTTGGTACAAAAACCGCCATACTGGAGAGCAAATTGAGCACTAGGTTATCTAAAACAAAGAAAATTTCAATTACGTTGGTTTGGTTTAGATGTTCCTGTGTGCATTTTGCTCTCCAGTATGGTGGCGTTTGTACCATGTGATCGCCAGATGCAAAGGGCCATTTGCTAACCAGAAGGGTAGACTTGAGAACTGTTTGACTAATATACAGAGGAGGTCATATAGAAGTGAGGGTGCCGATAATTTTACTTGGTCGTTTCTTGTAATTTTTCTATTCATTTTCTACATTTGTAAGGACCTTTTACTCTACATTTCAGATCGAATTTGTTGTAATTTATTACAATACGATTCTCATCTTCTTATTTGGCATCTTTGGTCAACGGAACGAGGGTTTTGAACTGTTACAGTTCTAGCGTCCAATAGACAGCTAATGTGCCGTGTTGAGGTTGGACTGTTGTAATGTACTCATCCCAGCTCTCGAACTTTGAAAAGTTTTTTTTTTTTACTAACTTAAGGCTTTTCTGTTGATTAAAATGCACCTAAACTCAAGTATCTTTCGTTCCTTATATAAATCAATATATAACTCAATCTGCTTTCGTCGCTCTTGTATTTCATTTATAGTCGTAAGTTACGGAGGGAGCTCATGGTTTCTTTCCTCGCCGGGACCAAAATTTCTTATATTCGAGTGATAAATGTTACTTCAGATCCTTTAACTTTATACATACGTGCAACGTTTTTAAGATTGCCTTTGTTTTCTTTTTTTTTTTTTTCTGAAAATATAAATAAATGAAATGAATGAAAATGAAAATGAAAATGAAAATGTCAGCATTGTTGCCCAGAATTTCGCTTTTTCTGTGCCGTGCAAGCCACGTAAACTTGGCAGAACTAGCAGTAATTTGGACCCACGACCGTGATGTGAGAGGCATGGGTCTATTCTTGATTTTACGTCACAAACTGCTTTGCATTCCTGCAATTTGTGACGTAAAATCGTGAATAGACCCATGTCTCTCACGTCACGGTCGTGGGTCCAAATTACTGCTGGTTTTGATAACTTCGCGCATCTTGCCCGGCAGATGAGAAGAGAAATTTTGAGGTGAGAATGGTAAAACATGTTTGCTTTTTTGCGGGGAGATTAATATAATTGCCAAAAAATATTTGAGTTTAGGTGCACTTTAAGGTTTGTTTATCTTGTAATCACCTCTCTCTCCCAGAGGTTGATGCGCCTTAGTTTTGTAAGTTATTTAGACAGCAGCAAACACTCAGGCTCTCGAGCTGCGCACTCATTCCTAGGTACGCATCGTGAATATAGATAGGGCAAAATAGTCTCTTACATCTAATACGCCCTACACTGACAATAAGGCCTGACGATAAAAAATGCTTCAGGGGCATACAGGAGGTTTTTATGGAATTTAGTGCACTAAATTTATTTATTGAAGCTAACTTGCCATTGCCTGCCCTACTCCACCCAACCCCCAACCCCCCCTAAAAAAGGCACAACAAGAAAGATCAAGACAGCAAATTAATTCTGCGCAAAATTCACCTTATTGTCTTATTGCCTTAAGTATTTCTCACAAGATGGACAAATGTTAAATAACTTACTGGTTGCTGAAGACTTGGTTTTGCATCGTGGTCCAGGAGAAGCTGAATTATTGACTGATGATTGCAGCGTTCAGCTTTCTGCAGCGGAGTGAACTGAAACTAAAGAAGAGAAAGAGAGGTTCATCCGCCACTTGAATGGTTTTATTCACTCTTGTCTTCCTTTTAATAATTATTTCATGCATTTGCATTATTTGAGAACTGCAGTGGCAGGGTTCACTCGATACTATACATGTAAATATTCTTCATTCCTCAAATAATTGCGACATGAACGATAACATCATATCACCGAACCTGCAAACTTTTTAAAGAGCTAAGAACACAGTAAAGCCTACGGCCTTACCGGATAAGACCCTCCTATCTGTATAATTTTTTAATATCCTTCCAATAATACTACGCCTCATCCAAAGTTAATGGGAAATGGTCTAAGGGTGCATTGAAGATCAACTGAAGACTCACTAAATATGCTCACATCGGCAAGTTTTGCGGCTGCTAATGATCATAAATATGACAGCAATTTTTATACTTAAAATGACGTTCTTATGTGTCATTGTGGTACTTAGTGAAAAGTAGTAGCAATAGGCTAAGAGGAACATCAACTGGGAGTCAACTCTTGTCTGCCTTCTTACCCTGTCTAAGGCATTGACATCTGCATTATGATCTAGCAAGAGCTTGACTACAGATTCATGTCCATACCAACAGGCAAGGTGCAGTGGTGTTAACAAAAACTGGGGAAAGAAAACAATGTAAAACCAAGATATAAATTCTGGTGTCCAGCTCTGCGTGAAAGTGATGCTAAACAACATTGTTAAGAGAAAGCAATTTGGGCTTCACCCACATTCACTTTGTTATGATCTGACTAGCAAACTCGTGTGAAAGTTAAACTGAGGAAGATGATCAGGGCCATGGATTGTAAGTTTTAATACTGCCAAGTGTTGCCCTTTCTGATCGTCTTTTAAGGAATACATGTAAGTATGTTCTAACCCCACGCACAAAGGGCTAAGCAAACGTGGCCTAGGTAGTATATTTATTCAGCGAGTTATGCAGAAATTTAACTGAAAATAAGATACTAATACAAATCTCTTGAAGAACCTGATCTCTTTCATCAACATTTGCACCATTCTTCAGGTGCGTGTTGACCTCCTCATATTGTCCATTGATTGACGCCCTGTGAAGAGCACTTCGAGATACCTAGTGAAACAAAATGTAGAAAATTAGCACAGTGTTATCTCTCCAAACGGTGGACGCCCGTGGAACCTTCATTTGGAGTCCGTAAATGACATAGTCTTGTGATTAAATACTACACATTAACTGACCTGTACTATTGTTTCGTAGAACATTCTTGCAAGTTACATTAATTTTTCAACATGACTACGTGGTAAAAGTGGACAGGTGCCAGTTTAGAATTTCAAGCCCTCAGACAGTGCCAATGAAAAAATAGAAGCACTGTTTTGATAAAGATCGGTAAAAACAGCTGGACTACTTTATAAACAACAGAGTTAAGAACAAGATAATAATGCTAAGTTAATCTGCAATCAATGTGTCCATGGTCTCCCTTGTAACAAGATTAAAACAATGAAAATGTTCCTTTTATGCTGTCGTGGGAGTCTGCAATGAAGGGACTGATCTCCACACACTAGTATTCTTAAGTTTCAGTTTGGCTGGGGATTTGAACACTGTCAAAGGTAATGACATTCTAAGGTGATTACATTCCTGGTAAAAATCCACCTTGGTTACAGACCAGTTTTGCTTAAAACAGTATTATTTTTTCATTGTGAACTTACTTTGGCCTTTTCCATTCTCATAGCACAGCTCGTGTCCTGTTCCTTGACCTGATGACAAACAAAAAATAATGCAAATATCTTGATACAAGGAATGCCATACGTGACTTCAAACTGGTTTTTGAATGCTTTTCTGTGACCTTGTCAGGGTTAAAGGAAACTTCATAGAACACGTAACGTCAACTTGATCTCCTGGCAAATCAAACTCAGTTTGAGTTACCTAAGAGTATTCTAAATTATTTTGATGCACTTATTAAGAACATAATGCCTGTCACACATGTGGCCTCTCTTTATTACTGGTAGAACCTAACACTAACACTTATGAGAACACTACAATCCATTCCCCTAATCAGAAGTGAGGGAGCACTTTCCAACAAATACACACCCCCAAATTTTTCACAATGTCAATTGTGAAGTCATTTTCAACTTATTTTGCCAAAACGTTCCATTAAGCTAATTCACATTCTCCTGTACTTTCATACTCTTTCGTATAATGCTCTGCCCTGTGGGATTCAGATTGCATTTTCCTCGGCTTGGTACCAGGTCAGCACGGTTCAAAGGTCTTTGTTATGCAAATAATTAAGTACAGTATTAAAGGACCATGTGACCTTTCACAAAGTGTCCTTTTTTCGCGTACTACAGTAGCCAGGTCATCATGCCAAAGGACCAGACCAATTTGACTGTGATTTCGCAGTCTGCACACAGCTATCCTCAAGTAGGTGGATGTTTAGCAAATTGTTATTCCATTTGGAGCGATCTCACGTCTGATAGCATGGTTGCTTTAGCTGTACTTACGCCCTAGTTTTGCAGTCATACTGCTTTTGTTGCAAGATTAAAGTACCCATTAGACATTTTATCTTGTTGGCGTTATTTTCGGGCTCAAATGTCTCCTGAATTATGCAATCTGAACCCAGCAAGGAGGAGCATTACATGAAGGAGAATATAAAATTAAACAAAGGTTACTTACCTGCAGGATAATTGTGATTCTCCTAGTATAATGCGCAGCAGCAGCTAGGGGTTCAGATCCCTCCCTTCTGTCAATTTGCTGTTCTCATATTCAGCTTCCCATTGTACTTTATTTGCATAACAAAGATCTTTAAACCGTGATGACCTGGCACCAAGCGGAGGAAAATGCAATCTGAACCCCTGGTGCTGTGCATTATACTAGGAGAATCAATTATCCTGAAGGTATAAAGTAAACTTTGTTAATTCCCTCAATGCCATAAAAAACTACATTTGAATTAGGATGTGAAGAAAGCTGACAAGGAACCTTCAATACCAATTACTTCAAGCTGAATAGAATTTTTCATCAAGATATACAATCTAAGACGTTGGAAGAATCAAGAATATCACGAACAACTCTGAAGAGACTCAATTACCATAAAAATTAATGATTTGGAAATGATGATTGTATGGAAAAATTTAATAGTGTTCCAAACTGGAGTTGGAACCTTTAAATTCTGCTTGCTTTCACTAGTTCAAATGCTCCAATACGTAATGATGAGCTGCAGTACAGGAGACAAGAATACATGTATGGTCCGAAGTTATCTTAAAAGCTTTAGTGAATTGATGAGATACTTGGCACAACTGACATGCAGTTGATTTACTTGGCAAAAACCATGAAGATATACATGTAAAGTTTTAAAAGAAATCGATAATAGGGGCCATAAATCAGAATTTATTTCATATTCATTTACATGCAAAGGCATAACAAGACTCTTGGAACGTAAATGAATGCCAATGAAGAGCTTTTCCACAAGATTGTCCTTTCAGAACAAATAGAAATGTATCTTTACGAGGGCTATACATTTTCATGGCGGTCAACGCATAAAATGCCAAACCTCCAAATCCAAACTGCAAGACTGAGGATACCATTTTGTTACACCACTTACAGTATACAAGTTTCATGCATGCCAGGATAAAAATAAAAATCCGTTTTTTTCCTTTTGTTTGTTTGTTTGGGTTCTTTTTTTGCATTCTAAAGATTTAATCTTTCGCTTTTTCAACATTATGTGTATTTTTCTTTGCACACATACCCATGCATTTTTAAGAAAATTATTTACATTTTAATACTTCCTGTTATCAAATAATGCAAGGAACTTACAGCCGTGTAATCTGCAGATGTATTTATTTCACTTGTGCTGGATCCCTGATTAAGTAAACCTTGTTGAGAGGATAGCAAATCAACGTCTGCTTCTCCTGAAAACGAAGACAATTCATGTTACCACTTGGATTAGAGACAGTTAGTAGTCAACTTTTCACTGTTAAATTTCTTCCGTTGTGAACATTCCCTTTGTTCTCCGTGCAACTGTTTTTTAAGGCCCTCACTGCCTCATGAAAGGGACAGAAACAAACTATGTATTGGGCGAACTAGTCTGTGATAAGAAAATCAAAACAGTAAGGATAACAAAAACGCTAGTTCAGGTTCTCTATCTCTTGACCAGCTTTACTGATTGATAAGCACAACTGCAATATCTACTAAAGTAATATTGAGCAAAAAGTCTGTATGTACATTGCAGATTCGTACACTAAAGGGCTAAGGTCCAGCTCTTATACTTGTACAGAGTACAGTACTTCCCAAACTTAAAAAATTCTTTTGTTGTTTGTTTTGTCATGATCAAATATTTACATGAACAAGCACCTGTCATTTTGGCAAAAAATTTCCTGCAGGCCAAATAGTCTTCCTCGTTTATGGTTGTTTTCAGGTTTATTGTCTCCAGGCCAACTTTCTTCTTCATTTCATCTGTCACAAGGTATCGTTCTGCCACGTTATTGAGGTGACCAGAGAGATAATCATTCCACAGATGCTCAAGACTTTTTAAGGTTGGGCACTCCACAATGATTTCAAGAGAGCCCACGTTGACAGCCATTAAGGATACCTCGTATGCTTTGTGGATAAAATCAGTCAAGGCGCTCACTCCTTTCTGTTTATTTGAGGAATAGTCACGGGATTTCACAAAACGTTTGACTTGGGTTTCTAGAAGATTATAGACTTCTTTCTCTTGTTCTTCGTTTAGGTCTGATACACTGATTAGGAGCTTGATTAAAGTGTCTGAAAATGAGATTAGACCTTGTAAATTCACGGTGATCAACATTAATGACATTCATGGTAGGACAAAATTAATTTCTTTACAGTAGGCCAAAAGTTCATTAAAACTCTGTTTAATCACACACTAAAAGGGAAAGTACATTCAAAGGACTGAGCTCAAAAGTCCTTTAATGTACACGATTTTCTGTAGTTCTGGCGTCATAATATTACATTGACCATCAACAGATGCAATCCCTCACTCAGTCCATCGGGAATGAGAGCTGATTCTCTTACACAGAAAGTAAATTGTTATTTGGGTTATTCCAACAGCAAGTGATCAAGCTTGAAGTACACAATATCTTTTACTAGTGATGTCTTATTAACTCAGAAGGAAAGATTATCAGATTAATAGAATCCTATTTATTCAACCTAAGTTGAGATAACCCACCCGCCATCACTGCTTTAATGTACAAGACGATTGATGACGTCATTCACTCAACCCAATATAACATCAAGTACAATGTATGTACAGAGCTATCTCGGTCAATTTGCAGCAGAGACCATTGAAACTTAGTAGCTATAAAGAAATTGGTTCCCATGGCAACTCACTCTTTTCCAGTCCCCTCCAATCTGATTTCAATATTTTTGGTGATCCTAACCTAGAAAAACATTTAAAAAGGCCACAAACTTGACCTAAAATATTTATATGCGTAGATCCTGCAGATGAGACACCATTGGCAAATATCGAAATAGAACGCCAAAGGTGGCCAGCAAAACTTTTAATATCAGGGAGGTCTGGAACCCAGTATGTTGCCATAGTAACAAAACTGGTATGCTCATATTGTGGAGAACATTATCTAGAACCTCACTGCAAAGAATCAAGCATTTCTGATACAAATTGGCTGAGATATCTTTTTCATCCTAGTTGATGAATATTTGGTTATTAATAAGTTTATGACATCATCACTTGACTAATTTGCATATTAAAAGAAAAAACTTGAATATCTCTCGAACAAAAAGAGATATTTGAAAATAGTAAACAGCATTCTTCTACTCACGCCGAATACATGTTTATGCCTAAAAATGGCTTAGATAGGAAAGATCCGAAGTTCGTCATAGTAGCACTATAAGGAAATGACAAATTAAACTAACCTAATTTCATGTTTACTGTCGCAGTGCCCATTACTCTCTAGCTGCTCAAAATATGTTATAGCTGGCAAGAACTAAATCTATGGAAGTTTCAAGCATTATATATTATAAAATATCTGATACTTTTCTGTTCAAAGTCTTGCAAATATGGTCGGAAATTAGCTTCAATGTTAACATACATTGTAACTTCGAACAAACAGTTTCGGTCAATGAACCTGTGGCACTATTCTCTAACTAAAGTGGGAAATAGTCCAATTAATTATAAATTAAAGGTGGGCTACGAAAGGGGTATGTGAAGTTAGACACTTGATAAAAGATGAAAACAGTTTTCTTTCCTCAGCTGAGCTCAGGGAGTGCTTCAACATAAAAATAAATTATCTTACTTTTATGGCATCATAGCTGCAATAAAGCCCCAAAGAAAACCCTTACGTGGAAATGATGGATACCAATGAAGAGGACACTTTTGCCGTTAAATTCTTTGAAGCCAGTAAGCCAAATAAACTTGTGTATAACAAACTCATCAGTTTAAAGGGAACCTCCACTAAAGCAACAAAATAACTTTAAACCACAGAACATAATGTTTACAATTGAAATTGCTCAAACGTTTTCCAATGAAGCGTTAGTATTTGAGAACAATAAATTTCAAAAACGCTT
>NC_090883.1:29254670-29259670 GCF_036669925.1 Montipora capricornis | reverse complement strand
TAATCATTACTTTGGGAGACCACAACCACATGACAGGACATAATTCTTGTTGAATTCTAAATCGGGATTGATGCTCTGTCTAAAAATGAATCTGCCCAGGGCTAACTTCCCGCCCACAGGACTGAAAAAAAAGGCAAAAGGGCCTCTGGGAACCAAAACTTTAATACCAGATCACACATATAGATATAACTACCATACCATGAACCATTCTCCATAACTTGTCAACAAATGCTTCACATTGTCTTTTCCAACAGTACTCCTGACCATAAGCTTCTCTCAGTAATTTGCTTTCTTGAAGGCACACTCTGTGTCTAACACTGACACCCTCAATTGCTTCAGCCCATTTAACAGGATCTGCTGAATCAACTATGCTGTATGCTCCCAAGGGAATACTTTGCACTGCTCTTGCAAATCCCGAATTACTCCCCACAAGAACTGGTAAACCAGCTGATAATGCTTCAAGAGCAACAAGACCAAATCCCTCTGATTTTGAAGGCATGATCACAAGGTCAACTTCACAAAACAGATCTCTCATTCCTGCACGGCTCTGTACAAATTTTCGCACTGTCACCTGCTCATCAGTAATTCCACAGTTGAGAAGTCTTCTCCTGACTTCATCCTGCTTCCCATCAGGGGCACCCACAAACAGAAGATAATAACCTTTTCCTTTTAGGCGTTCATCAGCAAATGCCTTAACAGCAATGTCATATCCCTTCAGCTCAAAGTCCTCATCATCTCCACGCCCACACAATAACACCTTGAAATCATCATCACTCTCAATTTTGGCCTGTTGCACTAAATCTCCAAATTCCCTATTAAATAGACCCGGAACTATTTCAAAAATATCCTCATCCTTCTTACACCCCTGTAAATAGTAAGAATAAGCCTTTTAAGTCTTGGTCCCACTGGAACAACAAGGTCCGCATACTTGCAAAGATCAACTTCATCCCAGTGCTTCTGTTCACCTATTGAAGTAGGATTATCATAACCCTTATATTTGCTGAGGTCTTCTGGAGCAGTATGCACCACATGCACCCATTTACAATTTTGAAATTGTGGAGAACGTTTTATGATGTTAACTTGCCGGCCAAGTTTCACACCATGGCCAACAACAACATCTATTCTGTGATCTTGAGGTGGAAAGCACAACCAGTCAAGAGGTTCACTGAAGCC
Source organism: Montipora capricornis (assembly GCF_036669925.1). Classification (NCBI taxonomy): domain Eukaryota; kingdom Metazoa; phylum Cnidaria; class Anthozoa; order Scleractinia; family Acroporidae; genus Montipora; species Montipora capricornis. The sequence goes on along the minus strand of NC_090883.1, from coordinate 29,258,497 downwards.
TGGTTGTTGACCTGCATCAAGAACATTGATCCCAAAATTTTGGGCTGCCTTTTTGTCTTCATCTTTGCAAGCACCCTCTGGGACCAACACAGAAACTCTGACATGCGGCTGTTGTGACAGATGAATTGCAAACTCTCTGTTTAATGTTGACAACCCCCCAGCCGATGAATTCCATTCACTTCCTAAAAGAGTAATGTCCAGTGCTTCCTTGCTTTGGGCAAAAATCTCCTGTGCTTCTACAGATACTCCTCCTTGTGCCATGACTTCAATTCCAACTGACAGACAACTGAAATGGTTTACAATATAAACACTAAGTATTAACAGCGATTATCACATTTTATAGCCAAATGCTCATCCTATAAATTAAGGTAATTTTGGAAAACTTTAGGAAGTCGGTGCTTAGTGGTGCATGGGCAATGGATCAGTTATGTTTGCATAAATTTGCCTAATATTTACTTTCTAGACTGTATATGCAAAGAATGGAATAAAAATAATTTCATCACAACTCTTTGTCATTATCCAAACATGGAGGTTTATGGGGAAAAATAAAACTCTGACCAACAGTTTAGACTTGGTTTTAATGACCACAGAGAGTCCAACTAACCAAACCAGTAAGTTGGCACTGTCCTTAATGAGCACAGAAAGTCCAACTAACATCACATAAAAAAATGTAGGTATCTCTTACCAAACCAGTAAGTGCCAGTAAAACAGTAAAAACCTTTCTTTTTATTTTAAAATTACATGTGCTTATCAAAATTACGCCTTGTTTTCAAGCAATAGCTTGACGAGAGGTACGTCCTTTTGCATGACTGCTTTATGAAGAGGAGTTTCTCCCGCCCACCGGTCTCGTTTATTCACATCCGCCTTGTTTTCAAGCAATAGCTTGAAGGGAGGTACGTACTTTTGCGTGACTGTTTTATAAAGAAGTGTTTCTCCTGCCTTGCTTCTCAGTTTGGCGTGAAATCCAGCATTAACAAGCAACTGTGAAATGCTGAAGAAGCCTTGACGGACAGACAACAACAGCGGTGAATTTCCCTCATTGTCCTGAATATTCACATCAGCTCCATGCTCCAAAAGCAGTCCAGTCACCACATAATTATTGCTAGAAGCTGCCAAAAGCAAAGGTCCCTTTTTACCTGGGGCTGTTTGAGCATTTACATCTGCCCCAAGATCAATCAGGGTCTTGATTAACACACCAGAGGACATCAGACTTGCCAACAGCAATGGTGTGATCTTGCTCTTTGCAGCGACATTGACATCAATACCATCGTTCAAAATGAGCTCAACCACCTTCTCCACATCGCCGCTTTTGGCGCACGAGTGCAGCTCATTTAGTGTTTCATCAATCTCAACCAATCTTTGGTACAATTTTTCAATATCAGCATGACCTGGTTTTCTGCAATCAAGGGCTGATAGAATATCAACTGCTGATTTGCTGCGGAAAATGGACGCGTTATTACTTATTGTTTGAGATTTCATCTCTTCCACAAAGTTCTCTAGATAGGTGCTTGCTTTAAAAACCCTGTCATAGTCTCCTTGTAAAACAGCTGCCTGTAGTAGATTAAATCCTGAATGGCTGTCCGTACGCAAAAAAGCCCTTTTTGTAGATGTCCTGAGACTGAGCTGCAACAAAACGTGTCAAGCATCAATTAACTTCGTAACGACAGCATTACGCCATGGATAACGAGGCCCATGGAAGCCTTTCCTTTGAATTAGACTTTTTGATAAAAGCCCCCTCTTCTTCCTTTGAGACATTTATGCTTTTCAGTTGAACATCTCTATTTTAGTTAGGAAAATGGTTTGAGATTGGTTGAAAAACCAGTTTACATTTTTCGTATTAATTGACGTATTTACGTATTTATTTCGGAGGAACTAACCTGTAAGTGGCAGTGACAGAATGTAAATATTAGTGAGCTTAAGCACGCGCGTTTTTGAGACGCGGACGGAAACCGGAAGAGAAAAGCTTAGAGAAAGCCTTAGTTAAAGACTTTTTCAGTTGTTTTGCCTCATTCAAGGTGACCAGTTGCTAACCCTGTGTACAATAGTACAATGGGCAATTTGCAGCTTGCGATCACTTGGTACAAAAACCGCCATACTGGAGAGCAAATTGAGCACTAGGTTATCTAAAACAAAGAAAATTTAAATTAAGTTGGTTTGGTTTAGATGCTCCTGTGTGCATTTTGCTCTCCAGTATGGTGGGTTTTGTACCATGTGATCGCCAGATCCAAAGAGCCCATTTGCTAGCCAGAAGTGTAGACTTGAGAACTGTTTGACTAATATACGGAGGAGGTCATAGAAGTAAGTGTGCAGATAATTTCACTGGGTCGTTTCTTGTAATTTTTCTATTCATTTTCTACATTTGTAAGGCCGCGCATTTACGGACCTTTTACTCTACATTTCAGATCGAATTTGTTGAAATTTATTACAATACGATTCTCATCTTCTTATTTGGCGTCTTTGGTCAACGGAAGGAGGGTTTTGAACTAATGTGCCGTGTTGAGGTTGTAATGTACTCATCTCAGCTCTCGAACTTTGAAAAATTTTTTTTTTACTAACTTAGGGCTTTTCTGTTGATTAAAATGCACCTAAACTCAAGTATCTTTCGTTCCTTATATAAATCAATATATAATTCAATCTGCTTTCGTCGCTCTTGTATTTCATTTATAGTCGTAAGTTAGGGAGGGAGCTCATGGTTTCTTTCCTCGCCGGGACAAAAATTTCTTATATTCAAGTGATAAATATTACTTCAGATCCTTTAACTTTATAGAGATGTGCAACGTTTTTAAAATTGCCTTTCTTCTGGTTTTTTTTTTTTTCTGAAAATATAAATAAATGAAATGAATTAAAATGAAAATGAAAATGAAAATGTCAGCATTGTTGCCCAGAATTTCGCTTTTTCTGTGCCGTGCAAGCCATGTAAACTTGGCAGAACTAGCAGTAATTTGGACCCACGACCGTGATGTGAGAGGCATGGGTCTATTCTTGATTTTACGTCACAAACTACTTTGCATTCCTGCAATTTGTGACGTAAAATCGTGAATAGACCCATGCCTCTCACGTCACGGTCGTGGGCCCAAATTACTGCTGGTTTTGATAACTTCGCGCATCTTGCCCGGCAGATGAGAAGAGAAATTTTGAGGTGAGAATGGTAAAACATGTTTGCTTTTTTGCGGGGAGATTAATATAATTGCCAAAAAATATTTGAGTTTAGGTGCACTTTAAGGTTTGTTTATCTTGTAATCACCTCTCTCTTCCAGAGGTTGATGAGCCTTAGTTATGTACGTTATTTAGACAGCAGCAAACACTCAGGCTCTCAGCTCGAGCTGCGCACTCATTCCTGGGTACGAATCGTGAATATAGATAGGGAAAAATAGTCTCTTACATCTAATACGCCCTACACTGACAATAAGGCCTGACGATAAAAAATGCTCCAGGGGAATACAAGGGGTTTTTTATGGAATTTAGTGCACTAAATTTATTTACTGAAGCTAACTTGGCATTGCATTGCATTGCATTGCATTGCATTACTCCACCCAACCCCACCCCCCCAAAAAGACACAACAAGAAAGATCAAGACAGCAAATTAATTCCGCGCAAAATTCACCTTCTTGTCTTATTGCCTTAAGTATTTCTCCCAAGATGGACAAATTTTAAATAACTTACTGGTTGCTGACGACTTGGTTTTGCATCGTGTTCCAGGAGCAGCTGAATTATCGACTGATGATTGCGGCGTTCAGCTTTCTGCAGCGGAGTGAACTGAAACTAAAGAAGAGAAAGAGAGGTTCATCCGCCACTTGAATGGTTTTATTCACTCTTGTCTTCCTTTT
>NC_090883.1:29244670-29249670 GCF_036669925.1 Montipora capricornis | reverse complement strand
CTTTCATTAAAAAACACCTTTTCTAGTTTCCAATGCCCACGGCATCTAGAATTTAAACCTTTCCCACTTCCTCTCCCCTCTCCCCCTTTCAATGTTGACTGCTTAAGTTCCCAACATTTTTTTGTTTTGCTAGCAACACTGATAAGGGGGGGAGGGGGGCTGCAGTGTGAGAGATAATAGGGAAATTAAATACGCCCCAAGAAGGTGAAGTGTCTCCACTAAAGTAAATAATAAACAAGACGTCTGTATGTACATTGCAGATTCTTAAACTGAAGGGATAAGGTCCAGCTCTTGCTTGTACAGAGTACAGTACTTCCCAAGCATAACTAAAAAAATTCTTTTGTTGTTTGTTTTGTCATGATCAAATATTTACATGAACAAGCACCTGTCATTTTGGCAAAAAATTTCCTGCAGGCCAAATAGTCTTCCTCGTTTATGGTTGTCTTCAGGTTTATTGTCTCCAGGCCAACTTTCTTCTTCATTTCAGCTGTCACAAGGTATCGTTCTGCCACTTTACTGAGGTGACCAGAGAGATAATCACTCCACAGATGCTCAAGACTTTTTAAGGTTGGGCACTCCACAATGATTTCAAGAGAGCCCACGTTGACAGCCATTAAGGATACCCCGTAGGCTTTGTTGATAAAATCAGTCAAGGCTCTTACTCCCTTCCGTTTATTTGAGGAATAGTCACGGGATTTCACAAAACTTTTGACTTGGGTTTCTAGAATATTATAGACTTCTTTCTCTTGTTCTTCGTTTAGGTCTGATACACTGATTAGGAGCTTGATAAAAGTGTCTGAAAATGAGATTAGATCTTGTAAATTCACGGTGATCAACATTAATGACATTCATGGTAGGACAAAATTAATTTGTTTATAGTAGGCCAAAAGTCCATTAAAACTCTGTTTAATCACACACTAAAAGGGAAAGTAAATTCAAATGACTGAGCTCTAAAGTCCTTTAATGTACACGATTTTCTGTAGTTCTACAACAAGTTGCAAAATTGTTGAGACACTTTCATTAAAAAACACCTTTTCTAGTTTCCAATGCCCGCGGCATCTAGAATTTAAACCTTTCCCACTTCCTCTCCCCCCTCCCCCTTTCAATGTTGACTGCTTAAGTTCCCAACATTTTTTTGTCTTGCTAGCAACACTGATAAGGGGGGGAAGGGGGGCTGCAGTGTGAGAGATAATAGGGAAATTAAATACGCCCCAAGAAGGTGAAGTGTCTCCACTATTTTTGCAACTTGTTGTCTGATTGATTGCAATAATTTTGCCAGTCCGGATTTGAATCCTATAGAGAAACGTTTCAACGTAGTAAAGCAGGAACTAAAGAAACAATCATTAAATATCGTATAAGCTCTGAAACATTTCAGAAGTTTGCACGCGAAGTGCAAAGCACATTGTACCAAACACGAAAGGATATTAATTATTGACATACGGTAGCATCGATTTGCCGGTGTTTGGACTTATCATCGCTAACAGAAGACTCCGTACCAAATACTAAAGCGAGCAAAGTATTTTGCACTGCAGATCTGATGCTCCGAAAGTTACACACGGCTCGTATTATGTAACACAATACCATTTATTGTGTTTCTTGGTGGCGTCACAGTTGAAAATCGTATCTTCGAGGAAACAGCACAATTCAACTAGTACTTTCTTTTCTAATCAATCCAATACATTACCAGGTGATTCGTAATAAAGCTCACACAGTTAGAAATCCTGTACATATCGCCTATTCCATTTACCAACGGTCTACCATCCAAGCACGGTCTACCGTCGCAACAGCAAGAAATATGATATCATATTATTTTCTCAGTGAAAAGTTGTGGTAGACCGTGTAGACCGTTTCATATAAATGTCATAATGTGTAGCCGGTACAAATTTCTTCACTTTTGTATCTCATTGTAAAACAAATCTCGCAAAGGATTTAGCACAATCGGGTGCTTTCTTTTGATCATTGTGCTCAGTCAGTCAGTCATTCCAAAGAACATGGAATTAGCCTGTACCCGACACGTCACTTACAAGACTTGCTAGTAAGCGTTACCAATCCCTTCTCTGGAAGCAGACTAGCCCGAAAGCAATAAGTAATGTTACAAATGGACCTGTATGAAAATGTATCTTTGTATAACAATGTTTGCTAAGAATTGATTTTTCGGAAAGTGGATGTTCCCTTTAAATGGCATGCGATCGCAGTTAAAGGAGAGGTTATGTCTTTTTCTCATTCGTAAACAACAGCTAATTTCGTACATGTTGCGCGTGCTTTAGATGTCATGTGTCGACCGAAATATAGGTGTTTAACGCAAATTATTTCGAAATCGGTTCCAAAATATTCCTAGCGTACTTTAAAAAGCGAAAGGATGGAAATCACACCTTTTCGTGAACCAAATTACGTGTATTTTCGACTTGACTCACAGATCAGAGAATTAAACCCTTTTTTTTGGAAACACCATATTAAACGCAAACGATAGACGCCTTCCCGTTCCAATAAACAAAGTGACCGTACGCCAATACAGTGACAACCAACTCAGACAACAAGTTGCAAAATTGTTGAGACACTTTCATTAAAAAACACCTTTTCTAGTTTCCAATGCCCGCGGCATCTAGAATTTAAACCTTTCCCACTTCCTCTCCCCCCTCCCCCTTTCAATGTTGACTGCTTAAGTTCCCAACATTTTTTTGTCTTGCTAGCAACACTGATAAGGGGGGGAGGGGGGCTGCAGTGTGAGAGATAATAGGGAAATTAAATACGCCCCAAGAAGGTGAAGTGTCTCCACTATTTTTGCAACTTGTTGTAGCGTCGTAATATTACATTGACCATCAACAGATGCAATCCCTCACTCAGTCCATCGGGAATGAGGGCTGATTCTCTTACACAGAAAGTAAATTGTTATTTGGGTTATTCCAACAGCAAGTGATCAAGCTTGAAGTACACAATATCTTTTACTAGTGATGTCTTATTAACTCAGAAGGAAAGATTATCAGATTAATAGAATCCTATTTATTCAACCTAAGTTGAAATACCCCACCCGTCATCACTGCTTTAATCAAGGATTCTCGATTTTCTTAGTACTTAAACAAAAGTATGTACTCATAAAGTGCTACTATGATCAAATTTTTATCCCTTGAATTATTAGGTTTATCACATAGAATTCTAGGAAAGATTAAAAAAGCTGTTTACCATTTGGAAATATCTGCATTGGTTCCAGAGATATTTACGTTTGAAAAATGTGTAAAATTAATATGCAAATGAGATGATTGATGACGTCATTCACTCAACCCAATATAACATCAAGTACAATGTATGTACAGAGCTATCTCGGTCAATTTGCTGCTGAGACCATTGAAACTTAGTAGCTATAAAGAAATTGGTTCCTATGGCAACTCACTCTTTTCCAGTCCCCTCCAATCTGATTTCAATATTTTTGGTGATCCTAACCTAGAAAAACATTTAAGAAGGCCACAAACTTGACCTAAAATATTTATATGCGTAGATCCTGCAGATGAGACACCATTGGCAAATATCAAAATAGAACGCCAAAGGTGGCCAGCAAAACTTTTAACATCAGGGAGGTCTGGAACCCAGTTTGTTGCCATAGTAACAAACTGGTATGCTCATATTGTGGAGCACATCTTCTAGAACCTCACTGCAAAGAATCAAGCATTTCTGATACAAATTGGCTGAGATATCTTTTTCATCCTAGTTGATGAATATTTGGTTATTAATAAGTTTATGACATCATCACTTGACTAATTTGCATATTAAAAGGATAAACTTGAATATCTCTGGAACAAAAAGAGATATTTGAAAATAGTAAACAGCATTCTTCTACTCACGCCGAATACATAGATAGGAAAGATGCGAAGTTCGTCATAGTAGCACTATAAGGAAATGACAAACTAAACTAACCTAATTTCATGTCTACTGTCGCCGTGCCTATTACTCTCTAGCTGCTCAAAATGTGTTATAGCTGGCAAGAACTAAATCTATGGAAGTTTCAAGCATTATATATTATAAAATATCTGATACTTTTCTGTTCAAAGTTTTGCAAATATGGTCGGAAATTAGCTTCAATGTTAACATACATTGTAACTTCGGTCAATGAATCTCTAAATAAAGTGGGAAATAGTCCAATTTATTATAAATTAAAGGTGGGCTACGAAAGGGGTATGTGAAGTTAGACACTTGATAAAAGATGAAAACAGTTTTCTTTCCTCAGCTGAGTTCAGGGAGTGCTTCAACATAAAAATAAATTATCTTACTTTTATGGCATCATAGCTGCAATAAAGCCCCAAGAAAACTCTCACGTGGAAATGACATTCCATCAGATACCAATGAAGATGACACTTTTGCCGTTAAATTCTTTCAAGCCAGTAAGCCAAATAAACTTGTTTATAACAAACTGATCAATTTAAAGGGAACCTCCACTAAAGCAACAAAATAACTTTAAACCACAGAACATAATGTTTACAATTGAAATTGCTCAAACTTTTTCCAATGAAGCGTTAGTATTCGAGAACAATAAATTTCAAAAACGCTTATTTTGGCTCTCAAATTTACCGGGCGCCCCCATCTTGAATAATTGTGACGTGTCATGGTTGCCCTCTTGTTCCAGAACAATCGATCTTTGTGTCAGAACAATAAGGCAACCATGACACGTCACAAATGCCAAAACAAGCGTTTTTGAAATTCATTTTTTTTACGGATACAAAAACTTTCATTGGAAAAAGTTTGAACAATTTTAATTGTTAACATTATGTTGTGTGGTTTGAAGTTATTTTCTTATTTTAGTGGAGGTTCCCTTTAGAGCAGACTAGCCCCAGCGGAGGCCAAAACAAAATTATGGATCATAGATTGCAACCTGGAATTCCCTGAGTCCCTGGAATGCGGTTTATGAAACCCCTTTCTGTTGTACAAAAGCCTCCAAACTAATTGTCTTCCAGTTTAAACTTCTTAGCAACAAGCGACTATCTTGAGTTCACAAATTGGGCTATTTTCTT
>NC_090883.1:29227170-29237170 GCF_036669925.1 Montipora capricornis | reverse complement strand
CCTCATCTAGGAGAGTGAATTTTTGACTTTGCAGAAACAATGGTCAACCTCAAGAGTTAGGCTATTGCGATCTTTGTGTTGAATTTGCACTTTTCTTGTCAATCTTTAAAACACTTGAAAGAAAAAAAAAACCAAACTAAACCAGGTGTCTTGCTATCATTTTGACACAGATGTATCCTTTGTTTCGTGACTAAAGATACGAGGTAACTTGATCATGGTGCCCGCTGAATTCAATGTCACTTTCGATTTGCGATTTACTTGTGCAGCCAAAAGTACAATAGAAAAATTGAACATGGCAAAAATCTCCCAAACTGTTCTTCGCTGATGGTAACTTTTTACATTCTCCGTTCAAAATTTCATTTGTTTTCATGATGCAAATTTTGTTGCTGATGGCAACAAAATATTCACTCTGGATCGACACTTCCTGAAAACGTCTTCTTTTCCTAAAAACTGTTTATCAATATTTATTTACTTTTGCATCAATATTTGTTTTTCATAAAGCAGCCTAACAAAATCTGTACCCTGCTTAGTTCGCATTTTTGAGCGTTAAACTACTTATGATTTTCGGTCCTATGTTTCTGACAGCAAGTCCTATATTTTGAGGTCACACATCCAAATACTAATCCCGCCCGACAGGGCTTAACTTCAATGACCTTTTGTCTTAGAAAGCCGTCAGACGCTCAGAGTGCACTCTCAAACTTGTGGTGAAAAAGAAGTTGCAACATGTCAGCCTCAAAACCAATGTTTCTCAATTCCCTTTTATTTTCTTCAATCTTTCTGGGATTTAGTACTTTACTAGAAACCACATTTCTTCTCAGGGGGCTATTTAAATATGACATCTACCACGAGATATGTCCAGGTTTGAATAAGAGTCTACCACAGCACTATAACGACATTACGGTACCAAAACAATATAGTGTCCTATTAGAGCTATATTACGCAAAGATAACTTCCTGGAGGACAAAACGCAGCTGAGCTCAGTTGACAATTATACAGCGCTGTGTTACTGCACTACCACACGTACGCACTGCGTTCTTATCTTTTAGATCAGTGCTCAGGCCTAGCAAGAGTAACACGTATGAGTTCCTACAGCAATAACTTGATCACGCACTCCTCTATCATAAGACTGAAGACTTGCGGCAGCTAGGCCATTAAAGTGCACTTAATCCCCACGATTTATTTTGCTGTTAACAGATATGCACATCTTTCAGACTTATTGTGCTACAAGTCCAACAATTACACTAATTCAAAACTATTTTTTTGCTTTTGGATTGTCTGTCTTCTGACTTGACAACAAAATGACTAGAAATGAACATAAATCAAAGATCTTGAACTTGCTTTTTTTTTCTTTTTTTGTTTATGGAATTCTTATTTAGTATACAGTAAATAGAGGTATTAAAATTATTATTATTATTGGCCCACCCTGCCATGTTCAGTACTTGGATGGATGCCTTAAATTACCCTACTAACACAAAGTGTTGCTAGGACAGGAAAAGCTATGTGAATAATAACAATAATAATAATAATAATAATAATAATAATAATAATAATAATAGTAATAATAATAATAATAAGAAGAAGAAGAAGAAGAAGAAGGGTCTTTTTTATTTCTGTTAAGATAAACTAATCTATTTATAAAGGCAGACTTTATTTGAAATGCTACATGTACATATTCAGTTAGAGAATCAAGAACATTTTTTGCAGAGATTGTATGAACAGTCCTGTTTTGAAGGGATTTATGAAATGGAGCAGGTGAATATTGGCAAATAATTTAGAGTCTTGCTTATTTAAAGGTCCTAAATGAAAACAGGATAACAATAAGAGAGACATTTAACACATGTTATATGTGAGAAGATCAGATTCAGACAAGCCATAAATTGTTGGAGAAGGCAAATGACATGAATGAGACACGAATTGTGTAGAAGGCAGAATTGTGTAGAAGGCAGACTGAAAATCAACCTTTAACAAAATGTCCCTAAAAATACATGTACATGTAGCTGGAAATAATTTTACAACTTAATTCGCATTCTCTATGATGGTATATTTATTTCCTCAGATATTGTCACAGTAATCCTTTCTGAATTTGCTCTGTCTGCATGTTCTTTTGTTTATGAAGAATTAATTACAAAATTATTACTGCAGGTAGGGTGGCAGGGAAACAAATATAACCATGTGGCAGCCATTTTTAGGAGCTCAGACAAATCACTAAATGATATATTACTGTATGTGTGGGGGAACATTTTAACCCCTTAAGGCCCAGGTAAGACCCCATTAACGAGCAAAATTGTCTGGCATTTGACAGGGTAAGATCAACTGGTATTATATAGACAGAGTTAAATCAGCAAGTGGCCATTGGGAGTTAAGGGGTTCACAAGGACTGTCAAATCACTGTGACATTGGCCTTGTAGTCATTTCTGGCTGGTTTGCAAAGAAACGGTCATACACTTGCATACAGTTCGATTCAATTCAAAGTTTTCAATTCACATAACATGCACCTATGTCATGAAAGAATCATTACTCTGGATGTCCTTATTTTGTCCAACATTTCTGCATTTTTCACAAAACTTTTCTGAATCTTCTATGCCCATAAAAGCCTCAGATTCTTAGATAAATTTGGTCTTCTCTCAAAACAGCATTTGTAAGAGTTGTCAACGCTCATGCTCTTGGCTGATTTCAAAATAATGAATAGGGTTTTTTACAATTGCTTGTAATCTCGCAATCTGATTGGCTAATTTTCCGTTGTCGATAAGTGTCTAGACAACGCTGTACGCGTCATGCTCGCGCCATTTTGTCACGCAATGTAATAGCCAATCAGGAACGCCCATTTTGAGAAATACACCAATCATATTACGAGAAAATTTTTTACCACAATAGACAAATTTTGATATATTAAAATTCAGTCTGAAACAAAAGGCATCATCTCGAGGCTCTGGGGAATAAACTCATACAAATCCTTATATTTATTCCCCAGAGCCTCGAGATGATGCTTTTTGTTTTGGACTGAATTTTAATATATCGAAATTGGTCTATTGCTTGTAATCTCGCAATCTGATTGGCTAATTTGTCGTTGTCGATGAGAGTCTAAACAACGCTGTACGCATCATGATCGCGCCATTTTGTCACGCAATGTAATACCCAATCAGGAACGCTCATTTTGGGAAATACACCAATCATACTGCGAGAAAGTTATAGACAACGCTTGCCCTTTCTTTGAGTTATGATTTTGGTCACGCTCTGAAATAAAAACTTTCTTTGGCGTTGAATATTGTGGTAAAAAACAAATCGAAAGTGGTTCAGCGTTGTCTGTACTCTTATCGACAACGATATTCGTCATCACAGTGGTCAAAATTTGTTGTAGACTCACTCAGCTACGCCTCGTGAGTCCACAACATTTTGACCACTGTGATGACGAATATCGTTGTCGATAAGAGTACAGACAACGCTGAACCACTTTCGATTTGTTAATTTTAAAACAAAGGTGGTGGGCTATACATGTATTTTGAACTGGAGATTTTAGATCACTAAAAGTTAAGATTACATGCAATGTGAACTTCTATTAACAAGGTGACATTATCACTCAGATCACCGAAAGATATAGCAACAAATTAATAATTAATGTCAATCCAAGACTCCTACTTTCTGGCTTTTTAACCCATTAACCCTTGGGAGTAAGACTTACTAGATTATACTCTGTCTAATTCCAGACGATTTTACTACTCAGTGGGGGAAACTCAGGAGTCAATGGGTTAAACTTAAAATTCACTCTTGAGTCTAAAAGAGATTGTCATTGATCAGTGTAGAATAAGACTTTCCACCACAGGTATTTCACATTAATTCTCACCCTGGTTAACAGACAATGGGATAGCATTAAATGGATTTACCTGAGCCATCAACTGCTTCTCCACCAGGTGGATTACTTGAATTTTCAGGGGTTTGACTGATAGGAGGTTGTACTGCATCACTAGGCCCAAGCAGCCCTGTTGAGAAATGAGCAATTAATCAGATTCAAAACCCTGTTTCAAAAACTGGCACCTTATAATCATTTTCACATTCCCATTAAACTTGATGTGACAAAATCGCAATCACACATGCCAAGCAAATCAATCTAAAAAATGTGACTGTAAGTTGTAGAAAAAGGAGAACAACTTACAACACTTCATTATTTGCCAAACTGCAATTATTGCAGCAAGTGCACATGCCTTTTACACTGAAAGATGTACGTGTCTCTGTTTCATTGCATTAGATCCGAAATAGTCTACACCGTTGTACGTTTGAAGAGGAAATAGAATGCCGGCTAGTAATTGCTCAGAATGAAAAACGTTATCTATCAAAAGTCTTCCTGAACAAGGAGTCCCGAAATCCCAAGATGTGTTTGCTCCAACACCTTCAATTTCCACAAACATCTTTTTTGGTGCCGGTTCCAGTCCTTTGCATGTTCCTGCACACGCAATACTTTTTAGCTTTTTGTTTGCAGCGCCAATTTTTCTGGGAGTGCATGGTTTTACTTTGTTTGCAGTGCACGAAGATATTTTGTTTGTGGTGCAGGGTTTGAGCCAGGCCGCGCCATTGTGCCAATCCCGCACTGATATTGAAATTGTCTCTTAAAAAAACGGCCAAGGGGGCACTTTTTTCCCCCTTCAAAATCTGGGGGAAAACTCAGAAGGAAGCACACAAGAAGAGATACAGTTTAGTACAAAAATTACAAGCTGAAACACGGATCGTGGGAGGAATTTTATCGTGCATTTTAAGTTTATTTTCAACCAAGCGTGATGCATGCATCTGGAAATTAAAATGTCACGGCAAAAACGTATTAATTCGCACAATAGATAGCTTTTTCGCCTCAAATCGAAGTCAGATTGATCAGAAAAAAAAAATACAGAAGAAGAACAGTGTACTAATGAGGAAGAAACAGATGGGACTCAAACGAAACCACGATCTTTCCAGAAAACGTAGTTGCGAGATAACAAGTTGTTGGGCTATGAAAAGGAGGCGATGTTCTGCTATTTTTGTCGGAAATCTAAGAAAACAAACCCCTTGGAATCGGAAAAAGGGTGTACAAATTTTAGAACCTCAACTCTTCTAAGACACAATGACTGTAAAGAACACATGGATGCTGTTAATTAGAAAACTTGAGACCACTTTCATAAATGGCGACCAACCTTACATTCTTTTGTATTTATGCTAATTAGACCTACTGCCCTCGTTTTTAAACAAATATTCTTTTGAAATTTGCTCGTCGTAGCGAGGTTAGTAGGGCTTATTAGCATTAAAACAAAAGAATAATTTATTTGGCCGCCATTATGAAAGAGGTCTATGGGGGATACACTCAGCAACACCATCACAGCGTCGTGTTTTCAGAGAACAATGGTCAATCGCAAGCCATTGACACCATTTTCTTAACTTTCTTGTTTCTATTAATTTTTTAATAACAAGTAACAGCTCATAAAATATGTTGTTGTTGTCATGCCTGTTTCCTTGTTTGAACGTAAGAAAACGGGAAAAATTGACTGTCCCCCTAAAAATGAAAACGTCCCCCACAATTTTAACCAAGGGGACAAACTGTCCCCCAGTGATCAAATCCTAGCTCAAACCCTGGCAGTGGGCAGTTTTTTTGTTTGCAGTGGGCAAGCATTTTCTTTTTTGGTGTGTACAATGACATTTTGTTTGCAGTGTGGGGATTTATTTTGGTTGCAGTGTCCCGGATTTATTACTGGGTTGCCATAGGCAATCCAGTCATAATGTGTGTTGAATTTCGCAGTTTTATTTTTCTTCTTTTTTTCCGTGTTGAGAAAATGAAAAAGTTCTGCAATAGGTCTTTCCTGTCACTCCCCTGCTAAATATTGTCTTTACGTCTAGAGTCTTCTGGACGTATGTTTGGTCGGTTTCAGGGGGTAGTAGAAATGGGTAGATTTTATCCGGTGGATGCAGTAGAATATTTCATTAACCTGCAATGGCGTCGAAAATCATAAAAATTGTAACGCGAATGGCATTTTAGTGGATCTTTAAACAGAATACACCCTTATGGAGCTAAAGAATGGAAAGTCAATTGTATAAACAAGACAGGCGGTGAAAGGTTAGTTGGGTACATAACCTTTGTTGATTCATTGCATCGTGTGCCATTCCAGGTCAACAAATTTGCATACATGGGTTGAAATTGACACCCCGTGAGAAGTTTTCATAAAGATGACAGGAAGTCGTGTTCTTTCTGGCAAATGATTAATAGGTAGCTATAGTTTTTAATGTCAGAAAAAGATCTCTTTTGTCACTATGGCGTAAAACAAAGTTTTTTTTTATGAAGCCAAAAATATTTCTTTAAGTTCCTGGTTAATCCAGTTTATTGCTACCACTTCTAAGATTTTTCAACAATATAATATATTGTTGAAAAATGACGATTTTTCAACATTATTATATCGCTTTAGTCTAACCCAAAAACATGCAGATAGTATATTTATTAACCTTTTCCTTCACTTTTGTGTTTGTCAGCATTATGATTTGTGATAGTTTGCAAGTATGTTTTTGCATCTCATAGATGTTCACGTTTCCTGACCCGCCTGATGGAATGTAAATATTTCGTCAAATATCACAACAAAATTAAAAAACGAAAGACGGAACTTCCTTGGCCAAAAAGTATGTTGTTTTACTCTGAAAACGTCGAACGATTAACCTTCTTCTCTGTAGTTCATGGTAAACAAGAACGTTGACAGAAGGTGATCACGTGCACCTTTGTGGTTGCCTAGCACGTGATCAATTTCCTCCTTTTGACAGAACATTGATCTTTAATTCCTCTTGATTCAAGGAAGTCAGGGAATGCTGAAATTTTAGTGTTTTTACGATCTACTGTATTGCCATTAATCTTTCGCTGAGAACTGGAAATTCAGAGTTTTATATACAAAGTATGTTATTTTTTTCTTGATCTGTCTTTTGGCTACCCTGGCTGCCAGAGGAATTTTTTTCAAGGGGGGCGAGAATACTCCTTGGATCTAAATCAACGGTGGTCCGTTGGCCAAAGCGTTCTTTTCAAACCTTGACAAAAAAAAATCCTCTGGCAACCAAGGTATCTTTTAGTTTGCCTTTAACGTTAAATCCCGGCTTATACGTTACTTTTTGGTGCAAACATTAAGCGCCCCCAGACGGATTTTTCGCGCATTGCGAAGGAATTGAAATGTTACTTCCGGTGACTGACGTCATCACATCGTGACCTGACCGGAAACCCACTTACAAGAAAAAATCACGGCACGAACTGTTGTTTGTATGCAAGGTTTTTTCTCACCCTTTCTCGCGCTCATTCTCAGATCAACTGCGCATGCGTACACGAAGTATCCAGTTTGAGATAAAGCTAAATTTCCAGCAGTCTTTAAATTGAATTTTTTTTTTTCATATGGCATGCTTTACCCCCAAATACAGAATATAGCTAAGCTTTGATTTTTTCAAATCATTTGAAAATGTTATGGGTATTTCAGTATTGTTTATCTCTTTAAAAAGAACATTTTTCAAAATAAAAAGAAAGCCATGCTTGGCTGGATGCAAAAACGAATACAAATTATCAAACCACTGATTAAATACCCAAATTGCGTAGCAGGTAGACAAATTTAGAGTTTTATTTTATTGGTCACATGACCATGGGCATGGCATGACTGCGGCCTATTTAGGGTCATTGGTTTGCAAAAGTTGGAAACTGACCAAAATAATGTCAAATTCTCTCAAATTACTTAACCATTACATCCTTAGCAATGCACCCCAAAAAAAAAAAGTCAGTGGGCCCTTAACCCATTCATCCTTGGGGTGAGACTTACTAGATTATACTCTGTGTAATGCCAGATGATTTTACTACCCAGTGGGGGGAAGCTCAGGAGTCAATGCATTAAACTTAAAATTTACTCTTGAGTCTAAAAGAGATTGTCATTGATCAGTGTAGAATAAGACTTCCCACCACAGGTACATTTCAAATTAATTCTCACTCTGGTTAACAGATAAGGGGATAGCATTAAATGGATTTACCTGAAGCATCAACTGCTTCTCCACCAGGTGGATTAGTTGAATTTTCAGGGGTTTGACTGATAGGAGGTTGTACTGCATCACTAGGCCCAGGCTGCCCTGTTGAGAAATAAGCAATTAATCAAATTCAAAAGCCTGTTTCAAGGCGACTGTAAATATCAAATCCAATAAATGATTTAATTTTTGTGGTAGTGCATTCACTACACACTATGTCACCAGGTTTGTAAGAGTGAGTGATTGAGTAAGTGATTGTAAGTCCGTGGTGGCAAATAGGCCTGTAGCGCGTGCATAACTCACAAACAGAAACAGGTCTGCTGGAGGCAAGCTTGAGTTCCAATAAAATGACCTCCAAAATCGGCATGAATTTGTGAATTTGTGAACTTTTGTCTTAGAAAGTCGTCAGGCGCTCAGGGTGCACTCTCAAACTTGTGGTGAAAAAGAAGTTGCAGCAGAACTTGAAAATGGTCAACATGTCAGCCTAGAAGCCAATGTTTCTCAATTCCCTTTTATTTTCTTCAATCTTTCTGGGATTTAGTACTTTACTAGAAACCACATTTCTTTTCAGGGGGCTATTTAAACATGACATCTACCACGAGATAATTATGTCCAGGTTTGAATAAGTGTCTACCACAGCACTATAATGACATTACGGTGCCAAAGCAATATCATGTCCTATTAGAGCTATATTACGCAAAGATAACTTGAATCTCCTGGAAGACAAAACGCAGCTGAGCTCAGCGTGTTACTGCACTACCACACGTACGCACTGCGTGCTTATCTTTTAGATCAGTGCTCAGGCCCAGCAAGAGTAACACGAATGAGTTCCTACAGTAATAACTTGATCACACACTCCTCTATTAAAGTGCACTTAATCCCCACGATTTATTTTGCTGTTAACAGATATGCACATCTTTCAGACTTATTGTACTACAAGTCCAACAATCACACTAATTCAAAACTATTTTTCTGGAACTTGCTTTTTTTTTCTTTTTTTGTTTATGGAATTCTTATTTAGTATACAGCAAATTATTATTATTATTATTATTATTATTATTATTATTATTATTATTATTATTATTATTATTATTGAACTTTATCACTTCTGGACTATATTTTCAAAACCCCCCTTTTTGTTAGTAGCCTTAGCTCTACCATCATCATTTATTCTTGCTTCATAAGAGCGATGAACACTTGCCTCTTGTTCTCCTTAAAATTAACATACAGTTTGTAACAAAAGGAAACATAATTCAAATATACAATTTACATGTAGCAATTCATTTTAACAAGGTGGCTTACGATACTTTTGTACTAACAGTAAAAGAAATATCTTAATAAGTCTTGATGCGAAAGACCTTTTTTTCCACCCCACAAAATTGTAGTTAACTACCAAAGCCCACCCTGCCATGTTCAGTACTTGGATGGATGCCTTAAATTACCCTACTAACACAAAGTGTTGCTAGCACAGGAAAAGCTATGTGAATAATAATAATAATAATAATAATAATAATAAGAAGAAGAAGAAGAAGAAGAAGAAGAAGAAGAAGAAGAAGGGTCTTTTTTATTTCTGTTAAGATAAACTAATCTACCGTATTTACCCGTGTATAAGTCGATCCCATGTATAAATGTTCATGGGACACTAATCTTGTATTCTTCGATTTCTGGAAATGTGGATACACAAAAAAATCAGGGCCTCAAGCGCTTAATAGTTTTGTTGTTAAACAGCTGTTGTATATGCGGGCATTTTGTCCTTGAGTTTCGAATATGTAAACCTCAAACTCACCTGTTTCGTTGTTCAAGGATAAAGGGCTTTAGAGGATAAGCACAATGCAACATCACAGAAGCAGGAGTCAATCTTTGAAAATAACTTGCGAACGATGCGGAAAAGTGCAAGGTTTAATTGGTCCTTGACTTATAATTTCTTAAATGACAAACAAAACAAAACTCATGAACCAAACAATACGAAGTTTGCAAAAGCATTTAAATCTGCCAGGTTTGTATAAAGAAT
>NC_090883.1:29202170-29222170 GCF_036669925.1 Montipora capricornis | reverse complement strand
TCACGTGCACCTTTGTCAGGTTGCCTAGCACGTGATCAATTTCCTCCTTTTGACAGAACATTGATCTTTAATTCCTCTTGATTCAAGGAAGTCAGGGAATGCTGAAATTTTAGTGTTTTTACGATCTACTGTATTGCCATTAATCTTTCGCTGAGAACTGGAAATTCAGAGTTTTGTATACAAAGTATGTTATTTTTTTCTTGATCTGTCTTTTGGCTACCCTGGCTGCCAGAGGAATTTTTTTCAAGGGGGGTGAGAATACTCCTCGAATCTAAAACAACGGTGGTCCGTTGGCCAAAGCGTTCTTTTCCAACCTTGAAAAAAAAAAATCCTCTGGCAACCAAGGTATCTTTTAGTTTGCCTTTAACGTTAAATCCCGGCTTATACGTTACTTTTTGGTGCAAACGTTAAGGGCCCCCAGACGGATTTTTCGTGTGTTGCAAAGGAATTGAAATGTTACTTCCGGTGACTGACGTCATCACATCGTGAGCTGACCGGAAAACCCACTCACAAGCAAAAATCACGGCACGAACTGTTGTTTGTATCCAAGGTTTTTTCTCACCCTTTCTCGCGCTCATTCTCAGATCAACTGCGCATGCGTATACGAACAGACTTCCAGTTCCAGTTTTTTTTTCATATGGCATGCTTCACCCCCAAATACAGAATATAGCTAAGCATTGATTTTTTCAAATAATATTTTTTGAAAATGTTATGGGTATTTCAGTATTGTTTATCTCTTTAAAAAGAACATTTTTCAAAATAAAAAGAAAGCCATGCTTGGCTGGATGCAAAAACAAATACAAATTATCAAACCACTGATTACCGTATTTACCCGTGTATAATACGCGCCCGTGTATAATACGCACCCCAATTTTGGACTGCATTTTGAAAAAAAAAAGTTAGAGCAAAAAGCAAAACTAGTGTGAAAATTTGCTCTGTTGCATACAACAGTAAAGCAAATAAGCCTATGTAAAGTGTTTAAAAGCTGAAACCTTTAACTCATAGTCACAATCGAACAGCACTTCTCTCGCACAAGATTCGTCATCAACAAGTTCATCTTGTTGTCCGTCCACAAGATCGTATTGTGTGTTATCAAGGTTTTTTTACTACTCCATATTTGACAAAATACGACTCAATCATCTCTTCAGGCAGAACTGAGGTCAATCTGCCGAGAATTACTGCTAAATTGGTGTTTTCTCTGTAAACGCTGCTTTCATGCTTTCAGTCACATGAGCTTCGAAAGCATAAACAAGCAGGCTTCGTCTTCTCCCCAGTCCCAACACGTGGAGCATGCCAAACTCTTCATTCCTTCGGCATCCATTGGGCCTTTCTCTTGGGCGTCGCTGATAACCCTGTGCTTGTTTTTAACTTTAGGCACCGTTTTCCTCTTGAAAATCACCATTGGTCTTAATTTTGATCCATCACCAGCACGCACCAACAAAACAGTTGCGTGACATTAATTTTCTTCTCTGGCGAGAAGCCAGAAACAACGCATTTGTAACATGATCAGGGCTAGGTGATCTACTATCAGTATTGTTTATTAATCTGTAGCACCGTGACATGTACCCTGGGTGTCAGAGGTCCTATGTTTCTTTCGCGAGAAGAGGGCGGTTAAAACAGAGAGGCGAAAAATAAGAACTTCTGGTCATGGCGGTTAAGTCTCACTTCCATGATTTGTGATTATGAACACAGTCGCTGATTGGTTTTCATAGTCAGTGCCAGTCCTTCCTGAGTAAAAGCAATCTAACACTCAATTTCACTGGTTGTACGGTGATAATGTACCCCTGTGGCCACAAAACCAGTTTGGAGCGGAAGGAGTGCTACAAAAACAAAGCTGGCGGTGGAAGGCCGTGAATTCGAGCGCGCATTTAGACGTTTGCACAGCACAATACACAGTAAATTCTGGATTTTCGGAGATTTTAGAAATGAAACCTGTTCAGGAATTTCGTCAAGCATGAGGATGTGTTTCTGGTACTGCCAACTGGATGCAACTTGTGCCGAAAGTTTGTTTGTATTTGCATGATATCATGGATTCATTATCCAAAAGCTGCGATTGTAGTCGTTATTTGTTCCTTGAATGCTTTCATTGATTGAATGCCTTGATTGACTTTCATAGCTGAAAGAAAATCCGAAAACCGAAAACAATAGAAATATCGTGTTTCGAGTAAACAGCTAGTCACCCATGAGAAAACTGCAACCACCAACGTTAATTAGTTTGTGGTTTCATGTCGCTTTTGATTGGTTGCTGCATGATACATGTAGGAAATGTCAAATTAATCAAAACGTTCTATTCTCAAAGGACTTGAATTGGTACAACATTGACATCACTGTAGAAAACCGGTTTGAGAAGATATCTTATTTTGAAATTGCGTGGAAGTGAGCCTCTTAACCGCCGTGACCAGAGGTTCTCATTTTTCGCCTCTCCGTTTCAACCGCTCATCGCAAAAGAAAATTCAAACCTCTGGCATCCAGGGTGTACATGACAATTGCACACTGACCTCTGACCTGTGTTTTGGACCCACTGAAAAATCAAACCCAGCTACATTGTAAACTCACCAAATAGTTCATTCGTGACAAAATGTGGACAAAGTTCTCCTTCCCTACTGAGTCCCAGTACTCCTACAACACACCATCGGCCACTCTCCCGGGGCGAGATATTTTTCTTTTTGACAATGATTGGAGCTCCAAGCACAGAAGACAACTCTAGCTTCTGCTTGTCCTTTTCACTTGTCACTAGTTTATGCGTTTTAGTGTCTAATTTCAGTGTACGTTTCTCAGACCCAACAAAGTAATAAGCCTCCAAGTCTTCTTCTTGTTCGAAAGGTTTAAAAGCAACAACGAACACTTTATCCGACGGAAGTTTGGCAAAAATAGTACCCGCTGGAAGAAACGAGAAATGACCAAAGGTCTCAACGGTTGAATTCGAATCGACTGAAGCCGAGTATTTTCCAAAGTGTTGACTTGAAAAGCGATTCACTTGAGCTGGTTTGTTTAATAAGTCTCTGGTTACACCAGACCAAGTCACAAAATGCGCCACTTGCTTCTCATCCTTTTTGACGTAGACAGAGCAGGCCATTCCTTTAGTTTGGTAAATACCTTTAAACTCCTCCTTCCTCACGCCATAAATAGCCTTAAACGGATCAACGTCTTCCCTATACACTTCACCTTCACCAAACAGTGACCAAGAGCTCCCACTCCTGTTCGCCATTGTCGTTCAAACACCGGGGAAGGGAGGCCGAATGTTCTTCTTCCACTTCTACTGCGAGCAGTCTCTCTTTTGCGCTAGAATCGGCTTAACTGCAGAATATTCTACCCTTAATTAATTTTGGTGTGGATACGCAGTGGAAACATCGAGCTCAGTGGATACGCGGATACGTGGATATGCAGAATACGCACTCGTTTCCTGGTTCCCAGTATTTCTCCCTTCTGACGGCGCCAAACAAAAAGAGCGAAGGAGAAATCCTCGGAGACCCAGGGGAAGATCACGGACGTAAGCAGCAGTCTAAACGGGCGAAAGAAAATGGCGACGAAGAAAAGCATAGAAGGGCGAGAAGAGCCCTGGGGACAGGTGCTTACCAGACCAGTTTCAAACAGTCGGCGTAATTCTGAATTCTGATTGGTTCCAGAAATTCTGCTCAATCAGGGGTCAGCAAGCCGTCAAGTCGCTTCGTGGCCTCTTACACAAAAATCACTTGATCGCCTTTAAAAATACTCGCCTGGATTGCGCTCGAGGGTTAGAAATGTCGCAATCAATCACAGCACAAAATGTACGGGGAATCGTTCGGAATATCTGCGGAAAAATACGCTGGACCTTTCGCAGCCGGTGTCATTACAGTGGCGTGTTTCCGAGTGTGCGAGATTTGTTTAAAGATGTCCTCCCCGATTCACCTAAAATATGATCTAACAATTATTTTTATTCTGCCCCCTTTTCCTGGTCGAGGTATTTCTATATTTCTTGCATCAATTGCTGTGGCTGAAACGTTGCTAATCTCGACAAATTCTTGATCGCACGGACCACACTGGTATGTCGACGACTGCTGTTGACTGTGTTCTTAAGTTTTTGTTAAAGGGGCTAGGTCACACTATTTTCTGTAATTTTGTTTAATTTTGTTAATTATGAACTCTAAACGTCATATTGGCTGAGCAAGAGTCTTTCATTTGCAAAATCACGGCCACATAACAACTGAGAATGATTTTCAAGCTTTGTAAATGACATTTTGATATAGACTGATATAAATTTGAAAAAAGGTGGGCCGACGTTTTTCAAATTTACCCAAACTCAATCCATTTCAATCCTCTCCAGTTTTGTCCATCCATGTCCCTTCTTGGCTTCCCTGTGTTTAGTTAGAGTTCTTCTATAGTTTTGAACAGTTATTTTGATATTTTAGTTAATTCTATGACCATTCGATCAGTGCTAAAAATGCCTAAAATAGCGTGACCTAGCCCCTTTAACAAAAAGAAAAAGCGAAAACTTCATGGCGAATTTTTGAGAATATTTTCAAGAAGAAGTTTTCGATCAAAAAGTCCAGGCAGATGGCGGTCTTTCTCGGGTGGAATCAATCTCGAAAAAAAATCCTTGTTTGCCATTTCAGCAAACCACTTGTTAAAAAGGAGACAAATTCCCTTTGAAATGTACCAATTAAGGCAATTCCATCATCCTCGGTGATGTCTTGTCCTACTGAGATAAAAAATCACCATGAGGAAAGCACCCAAACACAAAATGAAGTTGCCATTGCTTTCCAAAATCAAGAAAAGAAACATCCGTCAAGGTATGCACATTTCCAATAATTATGTATACATGCACAAACTGTATGTAGATGTAGAAACACATGTTTTATTATACTGACAGCGTACTAGGAAATAAAATTTGCCATCGTTGTAATGGCATATCCATAAGTTTCAAGTTTATTGCAAATTACTTAGTTCAACTTATCACAAAAGATGCCATATCGTTATCCTTTGGAGGCTCAGAACAGGTGTTCAGCCGAGCGCTCCGGCTTAATGCCACAAATACCACCTGAGCCACTCCAGAGGATAATGAATCAAGATTAATACAACCGGAAATAGAGTTTGTTGGATTTGGTCAAGTTTATCTCGAAAGTTCGTCCAGTGTCCTTACCTGATATGTTTGGAAACAATTGAGAGGCGTTATTTTGCATTCTTAAAGTAAATTTTCAAAAATTTATCCGGTGGAATTTTTTTCATCTTTCAGCTTTTTCATAAATATTTCAAATTCTACTTCAGTTTATAGTTCTTTCACACATCATGTACTGGGTCAGAGAATGGCCGTTTTTATACTAGAGACGCATAATCCGTCCAGACGAATCATGCGTCTGTTATGTTATCCGTCTGGTGTAAAGACGGGACGAACTATATGAGACGCATAATTTGTCTTGGACGAACTTGGGCAAACATTTCTTCTGCGTCTGTTAAATTCGTCCAGTATAAAGACGGGCACTAGACGCATAATGCGTCTGAACGAACTTTCCAGTTTAGTGCGTCTTCGAAGACGCACTAAAATAGATTCTTCGTCCAGACGCATAATGCGTCTTGTGGCCGTCTTTATACTAGACGAATTTAACAGACG
The DNA here is from genome assembly GCF_036669925.1 of Montipora capricornis. Lineage (NCBI taxonomy): Eukaryota > Metazoa > Cnidaria > Anthozoa > Scleractinia > Acroporidae > Montipora > Montipora capricornis. The sequence goes on along the minus strand of NC_090883.1, from coordinate 29,216,583 downwards.
CAGAAAAACTGTTTGCCCAAGTTCGTCCCAGACGAATTATGCGTCTCTAGTATAAAAACGGCCATTTATGATATGGTTTTGCCTGAGTATAATATTTATGCTAATTTCAAAACCCAAGCAGCTGTACACAGTTGAACAACAATAATAATAATCATTGTTGTTGTTCAACTGTGTCCACGTACATACTTGTATAACTATGGAAAGCGTATGCTGTTTCCTTCTTTCTGTGGGAAATATGAATTCGAAAATCAAATCAGTTTAATAATGGTTCATTTTTGCAGTTCTATTTTGTTTCCCTAAACTCAAATATTGTGCTACTTTTTCTGATGTGTCCAATAAAGCTGATAAATTAATAAAAAATATTGAAACAATGTGAATTAATTATTACAAGTTGTCACATTTTTGGGATCTTTGCTGTAAAGAGAAATTTCAGGGCAAGAGTTATTGAAATCCAAAAAGAAAATTGGGGGTCACCACGCATTTTTCGAAGATAATTAATCAACAATATTTGTAAAAAGCTTTAAAATACAAAGCAATGTATGGCATTTCCAAATTCAAGCTTAATTACGTATCTCTAAAAAGAGCGTGGTTACCCTTATTTTGGATACCAAGAACACTTGCTGAGTTCTGCTTTCTCCGCATAGTTTTGAACCGCGCAAAAATATCCCTGTATAAATAAGCACTGTCGATAGGAAATCCGAGTATCTCGCGATGCGCAGAACGCATGCGCAATAACAATAGTAGGCACCGTCCTTAAATAATCCTGCGATAGAATATCCCTCCAGCTACACACGCTAAGAGTCACAATACAACGTGACGATGCAATGTAACTCTGATCGACCCACTGAACAATTGTATCAGCAATGAAATCCGAGAACTTTGCACATGAAGGAGAGTTCTCAAACAGAATAGATGGGGGCGAAGGCATGTCAAACAACTGTTGTTTGAACGTCCCTCGGAAATGCCGGAAAAAATGTTCTATCCGGACTCCGTGCTGGATAATCTCTGACAAATCCACGTTGTTGCGATTATCGAAATCTGCCAAGAGATGTTCACAGCGGAGAGAGTGGCAGTGGATAGTACCAGCCCTGAAATATTTTGGGACACGAAATCGCAGGTTGCTAACGAACCCCAGCTCGGGGCGAGAGGACACATATCTGCCGATACCAAGGGGCCAACGAAACGCTTGGTTCCCTGTGTTGAACTACACAGCGGAGTATGTTCAAAAGGTTTTGTGCCAGCAGCGGCCATAATACGCAAGATGGACGAACTGTGATTTTCCCCACAAATGAACAAAAACGACGAATAAACCAAAAGCTTAACGGAAAAAAAAAAAAAAAAAAAACTAAAACAGGGCACCCAACTCTTCGTTGGCCCCAGCCCTGAACGAGGTCCAGAGAAGGGTCCAGAGTGGTGTGGAACACTGAGAAGGAGCCCCAGGTTCAAAGAAGGGATAGGGTCCAAAAACTAATGTGGACAAGCAAAATGTACCGCAAACAGCCATAGCAGTGAACAAGACAACCTGTGATATATGGATAAACAATTTTAGTTTATTCATTATTATTATCATTCCAAGTCAGCTCAGCGTCTTTCCAAATCGTATTAGACGAAATTAGTAGCGGGAACCATGCCCCCAGCTTTGACCAACACACCCTCGGGTTCCACGCATCACGCTTTGAGGGGCCCTGCAAGACCGGGTGAGTGTCCAAAACGGCGACAATTAAAGCACTGGATTTGGGGGTACGGGGAGAAAGAACCAGCCCTGCTATGCGGAGCAGTTGTGCGCATGTGCTGTGGCATCTCGGAAGCACTCTTTAGGTTTTGCTATTTTGGCGCGTATAGGGTCTCCTAACAACCCCAGCATCAGGTCCAACATCTCTTGGGAACTGAGGACATCCCATCGCGCCCATATCTCATCGAGTGCGGCTGCATATTGGTCCGCCTTTGTATGGCCCTGAGCACGCCCAGGTCCAACGCCTCAAATCGATCGAACGCCTGTATGGGGCGGTTGACATAAACAAATACGTTCCCGCTTTAACCCAGGGGAATATTAACAATATGTGAGATATGCGGGAGTAACTAAAGCAGAACTAGCGCATTAATGAACGTCAATGACATAATACATTCGGAAAACAAAAATGCCTGTACATCACAATTGACATGGCAAGACGTCGAACAGTAAGTGACGACTACTACTGTAAGAATACTCCAGAGGATTATAGGAAAGAAAAAACAAACGCCTTGGCCTTAACGGTGGCAGTCAAGCCTGCATAATAATGTGCTGAAATACTCTCTTGTTAACTGCGGCATGATTCCAACCAGTAAAACATATAAACTGAACCAAGTTCAAGTTCAAGTTCATTTATTCACACTTATTCAACTACAATACAACAACGAAAAGAGTAGAAAAGAAATAAAAACAGAGCTAGCTGTGCATTGAATTAAACATAACAAAGAAGAAAGTGTGTAGCAGCCAAAGGAGCCAAGCTTTCGAGTTGGCTGCTACCACAGAGCAGTTACAAGTGGGTGGAGGTTATGCAGTGCTTATAGAAACTAGTTGTGAAGGTCTGGCTAAGTTAATCACATGTCTAACTATCAAGTAGATAGACTTTGTATTCTTTTTTAAAACTGTCAAAGGGGAGACACTTAATTTCTATAGGTATTGCTTCCCAGGTCTTTGATGCCACTACGTTAAACCTTGCCAGGCCTTAATTAGTTCTAGAAAATGGTCTGTACAGGTTTTGATTAGTGGCATACCTGGTCCTATAATTATGGACAGCCGCAGCTGGTTGAACTAAATCATAGAGAGCAAGAGGTATATCCTTTTTTCGATATTGTATGTTATGCACAAGAGCGCCAATTTTTAATTTAAAAATATTCTCTAACTTTAAAATTTCTAATGGTCTAAAGTACGGCGTGGGACTTTCTCTTTTGTTTGCAAAAAAGATGTCGCGAATACAGTTATTTTGACTTATTTTAATTTTATGTAACTTAGTTTGGTATGCGATACCCCAGCTTATTATTCCATACGTTAAATACGGATATATGAGAGTATAATACAGTTGTTTAAGTGTACTCATAGGCATGTAATGCCTAAGCTTAAATAAAACTCCAATATTTTTTGTTATTTTGTTGTTAATGTGCTGGAGCTGAGCATCCCACTTTAGGTGCTCATCAATAAAGACACCCAAGTATTTAATCTGGGACTTTTGTTCTATACTACAAAGTGTTATACTGATATTTGTTTTCTTCTTAGGTGAAGTAATTATCATGTAATTTGTCTTCTTAAAATTAATGGATAGCATATTTGCTGCGCAAAATTTTAAGACCTTTCCAAGTTCTTCATTAACAACTGATTGTAATTGTTCGGGGTCTTTTGAAGAATAAAACATATTTGTATCATCTGCAAAATTCCTAAAAGTTAATTTCATCGAGGACCTAGGCAAATCATTAATATACAATAGAAACAGCAGTGGACCTAGTGTGGAGCCTTGACGCACGCCACATGTGATGGTTTTCAGGCTGGATTCTGCATTACCAACTTTGAGATATTGTTTACGATTAGTTATATAGTCTGAAAACCATGCATGGGGATGTCCTCGGATTCCATATTTATACAGTTTTTCTAAAAGAATATGGTGGTTAATGTATCGAAGGCCTTGGAAAAGTCTAAAAAGATACTTAACAATTATTCCATGAGCGCGCGTTGGATATGAGATAGTAAATAGCCAACGAGGCGCGTAGCGCCGAGTTGGCTATAACCAGTCTCATATCCAACAAGCGCGAATGGAATAATTGTTTTATTAAATTCCTTCAACTCGAAAAATTTGGAAGTACGAAATACGAGAGGAAAAAGCGAGCAAATCCGAGCGAAATCGAAAAAAAACTTGATGAGAACTGATGCGATGTTGTGTAATACCTTGTTGTCAGACAGGCGCAGGCTCATCACAAAAACATTTCTTGCCTTTTCGCGTACTTCTAAACGTCGGAATTGATCCAAACTTTCCACAACAAAAAGTTTTTTTTTCCTTTTTGGCTTTATTCAAAGATAAATTTCGCTTTCCGGCGAAAGCATTTTTAGTTTAGCAACGCTTAACGCAATCATTTACCATATAAGGTCAAACCAAGGTATATGAGCTGATAACCGAGATTGAGTGAACCAATCAGAGCACGCGAAATGCATTATTCGAGGTTGATAATTTAATAACACATGTTATTTGTTGATCGTCAACAGCTGATTTTAATTTCTCCACAGTTTCTAAAATGGCATATTCAGTGGAGTATCCCTTTCGAAAGCCAATCCACTTGAAAACAAAGTTTAACCACAAAAGTTCTCCGTTGTTTAGTCGTAAGTAAGCTTAAAACTTGCTGGACAACCAAAACTCTCCGCCTTCTAGAGGTATGACACAGAATAATGCTTAAGGTAATTCCCTTGAAATTCTTCTTCTATCAAACTTTTTTGGAAACTTGTCATAATTAACATTCATGATATAAACATTAAAAAAATGCAATAATAAAATGGGGTCACCGTGCTTGTTTTAGTGGTTGTGCGTTTAAAATTCGAATCACCTTCATACAGAATTAAGTTTTCGTTACTTGAAAGATACAAAATTTTATTTTGAAAATAAAGCTTATTTTATTCACATAAGCAGTATTGTTTCATTTTCGCCGTTTTTGATTACTTGGTTGTGGGAATAGTGCACTCTTTGGGACAGTTCTGTGGTTAGCTGAAAGTCCTCGCCTTGGCCGAAATACACCCAGTACGGAACTGTTTTCCAGAAAAATTCATGTTCTACTATCAAACTTTTTTTCTTTTTCAAATATGTTCTTTATTAAATTGTTATAAGCAAATACCTGAAAAAATTATCGGGGGTCACCGTGCTCGTTTGAGAGAAAAAGAGCATTTATTTCGCTATCGGGCTTAGTTTGAGGGAAATCTCTTGCGTTTTGTACGCGCATGTGCTCATGAGCGCGCGCTAATGACGCAAAAATCGTGCGCAGTAGGGATGCGCAATGCAATACCAAGGAATTACCTTAAACTCCTTACTTTACCACTAAGTGGTAATACAACTAGCCCGTGAAGACAGGGTAACATATTCTCGGTCAACGAATAGTGGCTATTACTGAATATTACACATTAACCTGCTAAAGATTTTCAAGGATAGGCGCAATGCTCCTTGCCTACTAGCGGAAACGAGTGCAAGAAATTCTACGAAAAATGAATAGTTTAGCTTCTCGCCAACTGGCGGTATCCAAATGCACTACTTGCTAATTAGCGGTGCAGCATAAAACTTTGTCCCTAGCCAACTTGTGGTATCGTGCAAAGCTCGTTTCCCGTCAACTAGCAGTATGAAAGTTCACTCCTCGCCAACTAGCGGCATCAAAGCTGGTTCCTCACCAGCAGGTGGTATGGGAGTTCGCTCCTCGTCACCTGGCGGTACCAAAACTAGTCCCTCGCCAACTAGCGGCATCGAAGTTCACTCTTCGCTAACTCAAAGTATTAAAACTCGTTCCCCGCCAACGAGCGGTATCCATTTGTTCCTCGCCAACTAGCGGTATCAAAACGAGATCTTATAACTAGCGGTATGATAGTCTGCTCCTCGCCAACTAGCGGTATCAAAAGTCGTTCCTCGCCGGCTAGCGATGATGAAACCGCTGGGAAATCAGCAACGTACTTATGTTTAATCGGCAATTGAAAACGTACAACGCGTGATACACGTTAAAAGTCTTCGCCCGCTAGCGGTATCCAACAACACGAGTAAACAGTACCAGGAGAAATTACGAAAAGAATGTCGAGAACGGCTAGAAGGAACCATAGTTACCTAGACCTCCACAGGAATGGGTGCAACTTCGGGAGCTGGCGGATCCGCGGCTGCTGCTGCTGGAGCAGGCACAGGAGCGAGAACAGTGACTTTTTCATTCTTAAATTGCTTCTGAAGTTCTTTTGTCCTTTTCCTTTCACCAACCATGTTTTGTTCACATTTTTTGCTATCCAAACGGTACAATTTAAAGAAGTTCTTTTGTCGAATTTGTGCCTGGTTGACTGACTTCACCTCGAACGCGATAACTTGTGAGGAAACTGAACCATACTGTCGGGCGCCAAATGTGACAACAATGTGTAAGTTTCATATTCATGTCAATTAATTTAGGACAGCACCAGTATTGTCGAAAACGCAGCAACAATACGTCTCCTATTAAAATCACCGTTTAATTCCAACTATTGAATACAAAACTTCGCTCACTTTACTCAACCGCGTGCATAGAACAACAACGAAAGTAACACGATATCCTTTTTAAACACACCCACTAAGTACAAATACATGTCTCGATCCGATCTGAATTATTTCCGGTCATTATGCGACTTTATCAAACAATAAAAAAAACACGGCATGTCCACAGTTCCCGACACTCTCCCCCATATGTCTCGTAGCGACGTGGCATATGTAACACCGAGAACTGCCTAATAATTGTGCTATTGAGGTAAAACAAACGATGAAACCTAATGGAAAACGTTCTATAAGCAAATGTTCATTCCAACTGATCCTCCTAGGTTAAATCTTGCACTCGAAGCTCGGCGGCGACTGCTGCATCTCGTCTGGGTCTAAACGCTGGTGCTCCAGGGTCAAGTGTTGTTGTAGTTCCTCTGACACCATCCCTGTCGCACGACAGTTCCAGGGGATACAGGTGCTGAATAGGGCGTTCGATGTGGGATCGGCCGGCTCGCAATCTCGCACCACGAACTACTCCATCCCTTCCTTCAATCAGACTTTCAACAATTCCAAGGGGCCAGCTATTTCTGTTCCGCTCGGACGACTTGATAATAACTACGTCTCCAACGTCAAGAGAACACCGCTTGTCTCCAAGTTTAAGGCGGTGACGTTCGCGTAACGCACGCAAGTACTCAGCTGTCCATCGATTCCACATTGCATCCTTAGTTTTCTGTAGGAACTTGGCGCGCTTCCTCAAATCTCTTTCTTCCAGATGGTAAGGCTGTAACTCGGGCAAGATGTTGGATTTGAGAAATAGCATCGTGTTTGGCGTCAGTGTGGGGAGCTGGACATCCTCCTCCTGGTAACACAAGGGACGGTTGTTCATGGCGACTTCAATATCCAGGATAATTTCGCTTAACTCCTCCCAGTTTAGTATCCCTTGGCCAACTGTCTTGTAAAATGCTGATTTCATCAACCCGATCAGACGCTCAAATTGCCCTCCCCACCAGGGCGCACGGCTGAGGTTAAACTGCCAAATGATGGACTGATTGCTAAGAAACGAATGAAACTCTTCATCCTTCTGTACCTTCTTTAACCACTTGGCGGCAGCGACAAACGTCTGACCGTTGTCTGAGTAGACCCTTGATGGCCGTCCTCTTCTGGCGATGAAGTGCTTTAGGCTCTTAATGAACTCCCCGGTCTCCAAATTCGGTAGTAACTCTAAAAACACTCCGCGGGTGAGACTACAGGAGTACAATACCACATACGCTTTACGCATCTCCTTGCGCTTGTTACGGTACTTCACCGGTCCGGCAAAATCCACACCAATCACGTTGAAGGGCGTGTCGCCTTCGGTTCTTTCTCTTGGCAGAGGTGCTGGTGGCGGATTTGCGAAAGCTACGGCTTGAAACCGTTTGCAGCCACTGCAGTTTCTTACGACTCTCTTCGTTAATTTTCTAAGGCGGGGTATCCAGTATCTCTCTCTTACGCTGGCCATTGTTAGGCCAACTCCCCCATGGAGTGTAGTTACATGGGCACGTTGCACAATCTTCGTCGCAAGTAGAGCCGTGTCCGGCAGGTACACAGGATACTCGCCTTGGATACGTCCTCGGCATTCGAGCACACCCTCTTCATTAGGTTGCAGCTGCTCTTGGTCTTGCTCGAAACTGACGTTGTTGAATCCTTGCTGCTGGGCCCTCTTGACCAAGAACGTCTCATGCCTCTTTACCTCGGCTGTGCTCAGTGGTCCCTTGGCTTTATTGGTGGAGTTCCGAGAATTGCGCAAGAATCTCGCTACCCAAGCACCAATTCTCAATGCTTTGCGCAAGTCAAACTTCTCAAGGACAACTTCGAGGTCACTCTTGCCTTCTACTCCCACTGCGAATAACTCTTGTTGCACCTTTCTTTCTGCTAAACTCTCTGGGGAAGGTTTTGTTACGACTTCAGGTGGCCAATTGGCTGGATCTGTAAGCCAGGTGGGTCCATTCCACCACAGCTGCGCTCCAGTTACACTACCACCGCGACTTCCTAGGTCGGCTGGATTGTCTGCTGATGGAACATGATGCCATAGCACGTTTGGGTGAGTCTGAATCTTCTTTACGCGATTCGAGACGAACTGACGGTATTCTCCCCGATCTCCAATCCAATGTAAGGCTACTGAGCTGTCTAGCCAGCAATGAAGAGTAGTCGCAAGAGGAAGTCCTTCCAATGCTTGGCGTACATTGCTGGCCAAATTCACTGCCATGTGTCCTGACACAAGTTCTAGGCGAGGAATGGTTAGACCTTGTTTGGCAAGACGAGACTTCGCAGTAACCAAACCTTGCGACACCCCTGATGCTTGCGTCACAACGGCGTAGACTGAGGCACACACTCCGCGGCCACTGGCGTCACCAAATGCGTGGAGTTCAATCTTATCGATCTCTTGCTGGTAGAGAGGAATACTGCGTTTCGCCGACACTTCTTCCGGTAGGCCCTTTTCCCACTTTCTCCACTGGTTTGCTATCTGCTCTGGCAACGGAGCGTCCCAAGCGTTCCTTTGGATACATGATTCTCGGTAGAGAACTTTTCCCTCGAGCATGACTGGTGACACAATTCCAAGCGGGTCGTAGACTTTCGCCAAATTAGCCAGGATACCACGCTTTGTCTCTTCGGCTGGCAGTTCAGGAAAGCTCACATGCAGGGTATCTTCAACCTTGTCCCCACCAAGTCCAAGTAGTTTACACTCTCCAGCTGCTGTTCCATTCTCTAACTGCTCCTTGGCGAATGATGGTTCGTAATCTTCACAGGATGTCTCTAGTTGCTTTTCGTTTGAATGCCACTTGTGCAGTTCGAATTTAGCATTGGCGAAAATCTCGGTAGCTTTACGCTTTAAACGTTTTGCTTTCTCTGAAGTAGGTCCTCCCGAAATCAGGTCATCCACGTACAGACTTCTGCGTATCTCATTCACACTATCAGGATATCTGGACTGCATGTTCTCCAAGTGCTGTTGAATCACCCCATTGAGAAGGAACGGTGAAGGGGCGAGGCCAAACACCACTCTGGTAAAACGCAGAGTTTCAACCTGTTTTCCTGTCTTGTCAGCGATCCAGTGGAATCTCAAGGAATCTCTCTCGGTTTCTCGTATCCGCACTTGTAGGAATGCACGGCGAAGGTCACCAGCGACGGCCACAGGATGAAAACGGTTACGAACAATGACACTCCACAGCTTATTATGTAGCGGAGGTCCAGCATGTAGGCATTCGTTCAGCGATGGTGCTTTCTCTTGCGCACGGGCTGACGCGTCGTACACGACTCGCAGCTTCGTCGTCTCAGCACTCCGACGCACGACAGCACGATGGGGTAGATAAAACTCTCTTCCAGTTACCTCAGCAGGTGCTGGCTCTACTACGCCTTCTCGAAGTTGCTCTCTGATCACAGCGTCATAGTCGTCGAGCATGTCGGTTCTTCTCAGCTTCCGTACAAGAGTGTTCAATCTGCGTAAACTTCCATCTCGGTTGTTTGGTAACGGAGGACAGTTTCCCTTCCAAGGAAGTCCAGTTTCGTACCATCCTTCTGAAGATCGAACTAACTGTTCTTTGAATTCTTCGTAAACGTCACCTTGATCTCCGGTTGAAGAGTCTGCCAGACCAAGGACATCAAGTGCGCACAACCTCTCGTAATCTGCGTTCGAATTAATGGCTAGATAAGCATTTGCCAACTCCCTGTCAGCTCCAGGCGACATCATTGTCCAGCCAAAATGGGTGAACTCGGCAACTGGATCTCCACCGCAACCCACTCTCAAACGCTCTTCAGTGCGAATCTTCGCAAAATCATTCGCGCCCAGCATGATGTGTACGGGTAGCCTGTCTTTAGTGTCGTCATCATCCATTCGCACCCCGTTGAAATGAGAATTCACCTCAAGTATTTCCTTGTAACGTGGGTTCTCCAAAACCAATAACTCTCGCTTGTTGACTTTCGTAATATCAACTTCCAGCTTGAACTCATCTTGTACAGAATCAATGACCACACCAAACACCTGCATCGTTCTCGTAGTGATTCCGGTGAGCATGGCTATCTGCCTTAGTCCAGTAGACTTTGGCCGTGCATTGATTAAATCAATCGCGGTCGATGAAGCGTATGAATGGCTCGCGCCACTGTCTAATAAGGCTCTGAATTTGTAGCCGCCAATTTTTACAACTACGACTGGGTGAATCACTGCTGTGTTTCCGATGTTATTTGCTGTCATCCCCGGCTCGCGTGCTTGAACTCTGTCGCATAGTGACGTGTGATGCCTTGCGTGACAATCTTGACACGTGGATTTGCTCCTACAATCTTCGGCTCGGTGTCTAGATCCCGTGCAGTTAAAACACAGTCTTTTATCCAGGAAAATCTTCTTTCTTTGTTCGACACTCACGACTTTGTCACAGTCAATAGCTTTGTGATCGGAGCGTTCACAAAATAAACATCCACGGGCGGTCGTCTGGTTCCCATCATCACGTTTTGCATAAAATGCTCTTGTTTTTTCTCTCTTGTTGTTAGGAATCGCCTCGACCTTGGGCCTTTGAGCTTCTGAGATTGGATTATTGATCGTCCACTTCTCCAACGCTTCTAGGAATTGTACAAAGGACCACTCGCTCCAATTTCCGTCCATCATCGCAAGCTCGATCTTAATGATTCCCAGCTTGTCAAATGTAAACCTCACAGCGGCGTCAAGTTTGCTTAGGCTTTGCAATGTTTGTAATGATTCGATGTTAAATAACAACACCTCATAGAATTCATGAATTTTCTTCACATCCCTCTCTCTGATTGCAGGCAACTCCAATATGTTCCGAACATACGTTCCCACAACTTCACTGGTTTTCCCATATCGTCTCGCAAGAAGATGTTTGGCCCTTTGATAACCATCTCCTGTGAACGGAAGTCCATCGATCAGATTTCGGACCTTTGTGACCAATAACTCTTTCAGATACGAAAATTTCGTAACGTCAGGGATAGATGACTTGTCGATTTGGGTCTCGAACTGACCCCAGAAACGCATCCAGTCTTGAGGCGTTCCATCGAATTTAGTTATCACAAGCTTCGGCATTTTCGCAACTTCGCTAGTCGCTCCTGTGGTTTCAGTTGACTTTTGAGCTTGTTGTAACTCGAGCTTTTTCTTCTCAAACGCTAATTCTTCGGCGTGAGCTTGTTCTACAGCTTCTTGTTGTTGCTGTATCTTTTCTTTCTCCAATGCGATGGCTCGCTTGTGCTCGAAAAGAGCGGCTTCATGCCTCACATGGCGATCGATTTGCTCTATTTTGTCAGCCAACTGACGCATACATGTATCCGCTTCGTCAACTGCTGCTTCGACATCTGCTGCCCATTCTTGTATTTTTTCCTCGTTCTCACCTTCTGTAAACTTTTTCTCTTCTATCGATTCCTTTAGGGTGATCACTGCGGTCGCCATGCTCTCGAGCGAAGTTTTGTGCCTCTCCAAAGCCACACGATCATCTTTTTGCAGGATTTCCTCCGTCTTCTTCACTCTAAAGTTTAACGTTCTGATCTTGCCGTCCAAGTCTGCTAGTTGTTTATCCATAATCGCTCAACTATATACGTCCCGTCGGAGGTGCCAGTTTGTCGAAAACGCAGCGACAATACGTTTCCTATTAAAATCACCGTTTAATTCCAACTTTTGAATACAAAAACTTCGCTCACTTTACTCAACCGCGTGCTTCGAACAACAACGAAAGTAACACGATATCCTTTTTAAACACACCCACTAAGTACAAATACATGTCTCGATCCGATCTGAATTATTTCCGGTCATTATGCGACTTTATCAAACAATAAAAAAAACACGGCATGTCCACAGTTCCCGACAAGTATCACCCACTTCGGGCCTAAAATTTTTAGATTTTTCGTTCGATCCTTGCTATTAAAGGAGTAGTATCATGGTAATTATCCGCTTTATTTTGACCATAAATTTACCAAATCAATCTTCAGTGACTTTTTCATTCTTAAATTGCTTCCGGGAGTTCATCAGCCCGACATTTTCAAGCTAAGCAATGAACTGTTTCATCTTGGCTACGCGTAACCAAAAACACTTAAGAATGCTTCCTGTGAGCAAAAATAGCCGTTTTGAAGAAAATGTGGCCATTAACTTTCGTTTACCGTGGGAGAACAGGTCTTCTTTGCTTTCCAGATTTTTACTAACAATTCCTGTCACCGCCCCTTTAAGTAGCATTTGATCTGCCTATGATCATCTGTAGTTCAAATTTCGTTCGTATAATAAGGATCTTAATAACGCATTTTAGAGCTACAGTTATATTTTACGCCCACAAAGAGATAACTTTACAGATGAAATGTCTATAATCAAAGTGCCAGTGTCGTTACTCGAGGATATGAAAGTTACCGCGATTGTTTAAAATTGGCAGGCTGAAGTTTTCTTTATGCATTAGTCAGTGTGATATAACAGCTGGATAATTGTGTAACAGCAAGGGGGCTCTCACTGATATGCAACTAGATACCCAAAAAGATGCATGTATGTGAGGTGATCCACTTTGGTGGAATTCAACCGTGTAAAATAGGTGTACTATTTCCCCAGTAGGCATAAGATTACTCTTTAACACATCCTTTATAAAGAGCTGTACCATGTGTTTAAAGTTCCTAGCACAGGTGACGGGGTCTGTTTGAACAAGGTCTGTTTTTTTTTTGCCAGGTCATATTGTTAACGTCATCATTAGCATATGTCGTTATGGCGTCCGGCCACGTTTGTCGTCTTACGGCGCTAAGAGAACTATGGCTACAATTGGACAGGTAAAGGACCTTCTAAAGAAGGAACTTGAACCGCTTCATTCTAAATTGGAGACTATGTCTACTGAGTTCAGTGAATTAAGAGCATCAGTTCAACTTTTCTCGGACAAGTATGGCGATCTATTGAAACAAATCAAGCAGTCGAACGAAAAACTTCATCAACAGAGGACAGACTTGAGTAAGACCAACTCCGAAGTAAATAACATCAAGAAAGATCTTATGAGCATGGAAGAGCAAATAGCAAATACCTCCTATGAGATTGAGGAAGTTGGTCAATACCTTAGAAGGGATTGTTTGGAAATATCGGGAATCAAGGCGACGAGCGACTGTTCAGCCGAATCAATCAGTTGGCAAAGCTATTGATGTTTCAGTTAACGAACAAGATATTTCTATTGCGCACCCTATACCGTCTTACAATGCTGCTGCTCCACCAAAAATAATTGTGAAATTTACCCGACGAAGTGTGAGAAATACCTTCTACTCCAATCGGAGGAAACTGGCTAACAAGAAAGCAAGAGACCTTCCTGACCTTGACCTCGAGTCTGACGCTAACATCTTTATCTCTGAATCCCTCACGCCGTATAAAAAAAATTATTTGGTAATGTAAATAAAGAAAAAAAGCGTTTGAAGTGGAAATTTATATGGACTTTCAATGGAAGAATTTTCATTAGGAACAACGAACATTCACCAGTAGTCATGTTTGATACGGAAGACGATCTTAAAAGATTTCAAGATGAACACCCTCGCACCCATTAGTCAGGTCGACTACTTTACTCGGGTAAGAACGGAATTGCTATCAGTAATAATAATAACAACGTTGTTATTGCATCTAGCGACAAATATTAATTTATCATGCATGTATACTTTATTTAGAAATATGTTCTAAACCCTTAAATGGCTACAAGCTTTAATGCTTTACGTGAACTCCCATTTCATGATCTGCATCACCAAGAATTCATTCGAGCTACGGGAGCATGGGTTCATCACACTCCAACTTCTTTATTAAATTCCAAGGATCTTTTCCAGGATACAATTGAAAGTCCAGAAAAAAATGATGACCTACAGGGTATCTCTCACGAAAATTACTCAGAGTCAAAATATTACACTATCAAACAATCAGGGACTCTTTTTCAAATAGCCAAGAGGAAAAATGGATTTTCTATGCTCCATTTAAATATGCGTAGTTTACCTAAAAACCTATCATTACTGGAGGACTTTATTACCACGGTTGAAGAAGCCCCTGAAATCATTGCTATCTCTGAAACGAAGTTAAAAGAAAACAACATACACAACATTAGCATTCCGGGTTATTCATTTATAAATACTAACTCCAGAACTGCAGCTGGAGGTGTTGCCATTTATATTGCTAATGAATTAGATTTTTTTCGAAGGCGTGATATAGAACTATCGGGAGACAACATTGAGTCGTGCTG
>NC_090883.1:29194670-29197170 GCF_036669925.1 Montipora capricornis | reverse complement strand
TTCAACTCCAGCAGCATGTATGTTCATGTGATAGGAAGGATCGGTATATAACTGGTGGGCAACAGAAGAAAAGAAGCATGAACCATCTGAGGTACATTCTAACGCCTTTAATCTTTTCTGAGCTAATTGAGCCTGCCACAGTGCCATAGAGGGATTTCTCAGTACTGCATTAAACACTTAATGATTGGTCCCGAGGGAAACAGTTCATTTTGTTTCCCGAGAATCTCAATGTTTCCTTGAGGCGCAGCCGAGGGAAACATTGACATTGGAGGGAAATAAAATGAACTGTTTCCCTGGGGCCAGTCATTAAGTGATTTGTTTTATAGCACAAAAATAAAAACGGGCAACAGCAACGGTGGTCGACGGTCAACATTCGCGGTTAACAGTGCATTGTTACCCTCTGACGTCATAGATTTTGCACTGTTCCCCACTCAGAGACTTTTGGCGGGAAATAGTTTATTGTTAAATGTCATGTGACCTCGAAGTAACCAATGAGAGCGGACGCTGCTGGGGGAAAAATTCAGCTATATAACAAGTGTACTTGTTCCATGAGCAACAGGGCCTGGCTTTGATTAAATGTCTCCTAATATCAATAGCTTTTCTCTTGATAGACAACAACTATTATTTGTTGAATGCTTGGTAACAGATTGATCTTGAATACACACTAGAACTGAGAAGTCTTTTTTGTGTTTAGGATGGTAATAACATTTAAATGAAAATTAGAATCTCCTACTCTCGACGATTTGTTACGTCTGAGTTGCGGTCTAGGTTTAGACATTCTTACTGCAATATAATATTGTTTTCCAAAAGCAAGAGATAAACACTTTCTCAACTCAGACGAGCTCGGTTCGTTCTTCTTTAATGCACCATACACTTTCTAATTACCTTGTCTTTATAAAACAAGCTGGACGTTTTCTTGTAAGGAATTCTGGAACGTTCTCTGTCCTGGGGAGCATGTTTGCGTTTGCGAACGGACTCAGCCCTTGCTCTATCGCAGGAGATTGGTACGGATTCCTCATGAGTTTCCTTACATAAACAATGACCGAGTTCGCACACAAGTACTAGTGTCTGGAAGCATGGGTTGCTTGGTTGCCTCACTGTTTTTCATGTCACTGATGTTGTTAAAGTTGGATTCATATGGCTTTGATGACTCGTAGCTTGCAGAACTTCGTGATAGCTTTAATAAACATTGGTATACTTTGATAGCTTCGATGTCACTTTCCAAATGGAAGTCACCTTCCAAATGGAATTTATTATTCCCCCCTGAGCTTAGGGGATTGACAAAGACTGTCTTCTCACCATGTGTCTGTCGATTGCATTTCGACATGTGTATTAAAGTCTACGAGTTGGTGAGTGAAAGGCGGTGCACAATTAATTGCACCAATGTGTACTTGTTCAGAATCTTTTTCTTCACCTTCGAAGGACGCCATTTCTTTAATTCTTCAGTCTCTTGCTTCTAAATGCAGCGGAAGGTGCTCAAACACTTAAGTATAAAAGCCACAAACAGCAATGGCGGCGCACAAACTAGCGAACAGGAAGTCACAGCTTTCTAAGCTGTGTTGTGATTATCCATCCTGATTGGCGAAATAGATCGAAGTTCCGGTTACGCAGGAGTGATAATTTGCATAAAGATTCTCACCACTCGTGGATATATCCAAGAGTAAGAAGGAAAGGTAAAGCCTGCTGGGAGCCTAGTGGCCCATCAGGCCGGCGCTTATCTCCGGTTACTATAGCATGAAGCGACTAGGTATATTTCTACTCCCAACTGGATGGGATGCTAGTCCATCGCATGGTTACCCCCAGCATTACATTTGCCGGTACCCATTTATACACCTGGGTGAAGAGACGCACTGTGAGAGTAAAGTGTCTTGCCCAAGAACACTACACAATGTCCCTCGAACCAGGACCACTCGATCCGGAGTAGAGCTCACTAACCATGAGGCCACCGCGCCTCCCAGATGAAATGTCTATACCAAGCGGCAGGTACAAAATACAGGTCACAGGTCACAGGACATTGATTTACCAATACAGAAAGTATCCTAAACATTCATAAAAGCTGACTTTAGGCTAAGGTTACCTTTTATGAATAGTTAGGATACTTTCTGTATTGGTAAAAAAACTTGGATTAAGAAGATCCACACACCTAACTTGCGACAGCAAATGAATGCAGCTAGAACAAATATTGTTATAGCTTCCCACAAAAAAGAAACAAAGACGGCTGCGAAGCCCGCTTTATCCATTGTAAGCGTGATTAATTGGGGCCAGAATGATAATAATAATGCTTCGGAATTTACATCATCCTTGCGTTGATAGATAAACGGCAACCAGTGAGAGCTAGTAAGGAGTTAATAAAGCTGTTGCTTTACTTGCACGATGTACGAAGGAATAAAAGAATTCTGTTTCATGCACCAATATTACCATTCGGCGCTGGGGTTTATTTGCCCTGTTGAAGGATGTGAACATGCTTGCACGTATCTGGACAATTTAAGCAATTGTCTCT
>NC_090883.1:29124670-29189670 GCF_036669925.1 Montipora capricornis | reverse complement strand
GCCTACCTGATCTTTCATGAGTGAAATGAATTGACTTTCTTGACGATTGGAAACTTTCCCTTACTTGCTAATCTTTCGAATTAATGTTTCGTTTCTATCAGCACAAATCACGGCACAAGTGTTGGTCCAAAAAATGCCACTGGAGATCTCCTTTCCAAGCGGCGACTCGAGATTGAAAATAAGCTTTTGTTTTATTTCATCTTTGTTTCTGATACCTTTAGCACAAAGTCAACAAATTTCCTCTTTCGATTTCGTATAAACAAACATGTTCGACTGTTTTCGTCGGACTGCGCCATCAAGTGCAGGACTTGCGAATGACGTCATCCCCTTTTTGGCGCGAGATGCAAACGAAAACCTTGCAAGCAAGACAAGTCGACCTCTCGCGACTTCGTCGCTCGCTCATTTACTTCGCGTACTAAAAATCACGATTCGCTCGCTCTCCTGGGATTATCCTGAGGTCGACTTGTGGCAAGTCTACCTTTGGCACATCTTCTAAGCTTTCGTCGCTGTCGCAACGTAGTAAAGAAGTTTTGTACTCGAAATCATGTAATGTCTTCATCGGCTCAACCCATGATACTTCTTTTCCTTTAGTAACCTGCTCTCCTCTGAGGGCAAATCTCCGGTGAATATCACGAGGGGTCTCTCCAAAGCGGTTCCTCACGTTGATATTGCATCCGGATTTAATCAACAACTGTGAAATGTCAGAAAATCCATACAGAGCGCATAGATGAAGAGGAGTATTCCCCTCCCAGTCTCGAACATTCGCATTCGCCTTGTTTTCAAGCAATAGCTTAACGAGAGGTACGTCCTTTTGGGTGACTGCTTTATGAATTGGTGCTTCTTCCTTTTCGTCTTGAATATCCACACCTGCCTTGTTTTCTAGCAATAGCTTAACGAGAGGTACGTGCTTTTGGGTGACTGCTTTATGAATTGGTGCTTCTCCCTTTTCGTCTTGAATATCCACACCTGCCTTGTTTTCTAGCAATAGCTTAACGAGAGGTACGTCCTTTTGGGTGACTGCTTTATGAAGAGGGGTTTCTCCATGTTTGTCTTGAATATTCACACCCGCCTTGTTTTCAAGCAATAACTTGATGAGAGGTACGTCCTTTTGGGTGACTGCTTTATGAAGAGAGGTTTCTCCCGACTGGTTTAGAATATTCACACCTGCCTTGTGTTCAAGCAATAGCTTGACGAGAGGTACGTCCTTTTGGGTGACTGCTTTATGAAGAGAGGTTTCTCCATTTTCGTCTTGAATATTCACACCCGCCTTGTTTTCAAGCAATAACTTGACGAGAGGTACGTTCTTTTGGGTGACTGCTTTATGAAGAGGGGTTTCAAGCGACCGGTCTGGAATATCCACATCCGCCTTGTTTTCTAGCAATAGCTTGACGAGAGGAACGTCCTTTTGGGTGACTGCTCTATGAAGAGGGGTTTCAAGCGACCGGTCTCGAATATCGACATCCGCCTTGTTTTCTAGCAATAGCTTGACGAGAGGAACGTCCTTTTGGGTGACTGCTTTATGAAGAGGGGTTTCTCCTGGCGACCAGTCTTGAATATTCACATCCGCCTTGTTTTCAAGCAATAGCTTGACGAGAGGTGCGTCCTTTTGTGTGACTGCTTTAAGAAGAGGGGTTTCTCCATTGTGGCGTGGAATATTCACTCCCGCCTTGTTTTCAAGCAAAAGCTTGACGAGAGGTACGTCCTTTTGGGTGACTGCTTTATAAAGAGGGGTATCAAGCGACCAGTCTCGAATATTCACAAGCGCCTTGTTTTCAAGCAATAGCTTAACGAGAGGTACGTCATTTTGCTTGACTGCTTTATGAAGAGGTGCTTCTTCATTTTTGTCTTGAATATTCACATCCGCCTTATTTTCAAGCAATAGCGTGACGAGAGGTACGTCCTTTTGGGTGACTGCTTTATGAAGGGGGATTTCTCCTGACTGGGCTCGAATATCCACACCCGCCTTGTTTTCAAGAAATACCTTGAAAAGAGGTACGTCTTTTTGCGTGACTGCTTTATAAAGAAGTGTTTCTTCTGCCTTGCCTCTCAGTTTGGTGTGAAATCCAGCATGAACAAGCAACTCTGAAATGTTGAAGAAGCCTTGACGGACAGACACCAACAGCGGTGCATTTCCATCATTGTCCTGAATATTGACATCAGCTCCATGCTCCAAAAGCAGTCCCGTCACCACATAATTATTGCTAGAAGCTGCACAAAGCAAAGGACCCTCTTTACCTTGGGTTGTTTGAGCATTTACGTCTGCCCCAAGATCAATCAGGGTCTTGATTAACACACCAGAGGACATCCGACTCGCCAACAGCAATGGTGTGATGTTGCTCTTTGCAGCGACATTGACATCAATACCATCATTCAAAACGAGCTCAATCACCTTTTCTACATCGCCGCTCTTGGCGCACGAGTGCAGCTCATTTAGTGTTTCATCAATCTCAACCAATCTTTGGTACAGTATTTCAATATTAAAATGACTTTGTCTTTTCCGAGTAAGGACTGATAGAATATCAACTGCTGATTTGCTGTGGAAAATGGACGCGTTATTACTTATTGTTTGAGATTTCATCTCTTCCACAAAGTTCTCTAGATAGATGCTTGCTTTATAAACACTGTCATAGTCTCCATGTAAGACAGCTGCCTGTAGTAGATTAAATCCTGAATGGCTGTCCGTACGCAAAAAAGCTCTTTTTGTAGCTGTCCTGAGACTGAGCTGCAACAAAACGTGTCAAATATCAATTCACTTCGTAACGACTGCATTACCCCACTGGATAACAAGGCCCATGGAAGCCTTTCCTTTGAATTAGACTTTTTGATAAAAGCCCCCTCTTCTTCCTTTGGGACATTTATGCATCTCAGTTGACCATCTCTATTTTAGTTAGGAAAATGGTTTGAGTTTGGTTGAAAAACCAGTTTACAGTTTTCGTATTTTAGTGACGTATTTACATTCGGCGGAACTAACCTGTTACTGGCAGTGACAGAATGTAAATATTAGTGAGCTTAAGCACGTGCGTTTTTGAGACGCGGACGGAAAAGGAAGAGAAAAGCTTAGAGAAAGCCTTAGTTAAAGACCTTTTCAGTTGTTTTGCCTCATTCAAGGTGACCAGTTGCTAACCCTGTGTACAATAGTACAATGGGCCATTTGCAGCTGGCGATCACTTGGTACAAAAACGGTCGTGGGTCCAAATTACCACTGGTTTTGATAACTTCGCGCATCTTGCCCGGCAGATGAGAAGAGAAATTTTGAGAAGAGAATGGTAAAACATGTTTGCTTTTTTGCGGGGAGATTAATATAATTGCCGAAAAATATTTGAGTTTAGGTGCACTGTAAGGTTTGTTTATCTTGTAATCACCTCTCTCTCCCAGAGGTTGATGTGCCTTAGTTTTGTACGTTATTTAGACAGCAGCAAACACTCAGGCTCTCAGCTCGAGCTGCGCACTCATTCCTGGGTACGAATCGTGAATATAGATAGGGAAAAATAGTCTCTTACATCTAATACGCTCTACACTGACAATAAGGCCTGACGATAAAAAATGCTCCAGGGGAATACAAGGGGTTTTTATGGAATTTAGTGCACTGAATTTATTTATTTATTGAAGCTAACTTGGCATTGCTTGCCCTACTCCACCCAACCCCCAACCCCTTATTGCCTTACGTATTTTCCGCAAGATGGACAAATTTTAACTTACTGGTTGCTGAAGACTTGGTTTTGCATCGTGGTCCAGGAGCAGCTGAATTATTGACTGATGATTGCAGCGTTCAGCTTTCTGCAGCGGAGTGAACTGAAACTAAAGAAGAGAAAGAAAGGTTCATCCGCCACTTGAATGGTTTTATTCACTCTCGTCTTTCTTGTAATAGTTATTTCATGCATTTGCATTATTTGACAACTGCAGTGGCAGGGTTCACTCGATACCGTACATGTAATATTCTTCATTCCTCTAATAATTGTGACATGAACGATAACATCATATCACCGAACCTGCGAACTTTTGAAAGAGCTAAGAACACAGTAAAGCCTACGGCCTCATCGGATAAGACCCTCCTATCTGTATAATCCTTTTTATATCCTTCCAATAATACTAAGCCTCATTCAAAGTTAATGGGAAATGGTCTAAGGGTGCATTGAAGATCAACTGAAGACTCACTAAATATGCTCACATCGGCAAGTTTACGGCTGCTAATGATCATAAATATGACAGCAATTTTTATACGTAAAATGACGTTCTTATGTGTCGTTGTGGTACTTAGTGAAAAGTAGTAGCAATAGGCTAAGAGGAACATCAACTGGGAGTCAACTCTTCTCTTCCTTCTTACCCTGTCTAAGGCATTGACATCTGCATTATGATCTAACAAGAGCTTGACTACAGATTCATGTCCATACCAACAGGCAAGGTGCAGCGGTGTTAACAAAAACTGGGGAAAGAAAACAATGTAAAACCAAGATATAAATTCTGGTGTCCAGTTCTGCGTGAAAGTGATGCTAAGCAACATTGCTAAGAGAAAGCAATTTGGGCTTCACCCACATTCACTTTGTTATGATCTCACTAGCAAACTCGTGTGAAAGATAAAGGAAGATGATCAGGGCCATGGATTGTAAGTTTTAATGCTGCCAAGTGTTGCCCTTTCTGACCGTCTTTTAAAGAATACATGTAAGTATGTTCTAACCCCACGCACAAAGGGCTACGCAAACTTGGCCTAGATAGTATATTTATTCAGCGAGTTATGCAGAAATTTAACTGAAAATAAGATACTTATACAAATCTCTTGAAGAACCTGATCTCTTTCATCAACATTTGCACCATTCTTCAGGTGCGTGTTGACCTCCTCATATTGTCCATTGATTGACGCCCTGTGAAGAGCACTTCGAGATACCTAGTGAAACAAAATGTAGAAAATTAACACAGTGTTATCTCTCCAAACAGCGGACGCCCGTGGAACCTTCATTTGGAGTCCGTAAATGACATAGTCTTGTGATTAAATACTACATATTAACTGACCTGTACTATTGTTTTGTAGAACATTCTTGCAAGGTACATTAATTTTTCAACATGACTATGTGGTAAATGTCGACAGGTGCCAGTTTAGAATTTCAAGGCTTCAGACAGTGCCAATGAAAAGTAAAAACAGCTGGACTACTTTAAAACAGTAAAAACGGTAAAAACAGCTGGACTACTTTATAAACAACAGAGTTAAGAACAAGATAATAATGCTAAGTTAATCTGCAATCAATGTGTCCATGGTCTCCCTTGTAACAAGATTAAAACAATGAAAATGTTCCTTTTATGCTGTCGTGGGAGTCTGCAATGAAGGGACCGATCTCCACACACTAGTATTCTTAAGTTTCAGTTTGGCTGGGGATTTGAACACTGTCAAAGGTAATGAGATTCTAAGGTGATTACATTCCTGGTAAAAATCCACCTTGGTTACAGACCAGTTTTGCTTAAAACAGTATTTTTTTTTTCATTGTGAACTTACTTTGGCCTTTTCCATTCTCATAGCACAGCTCGTGTCCTGTTCCTTGGCCTGATGACAAACAAAAAATAATGCAAATATCTTGACACAAGGTATGCCATCCATGACTTCAAACTGGTATTAAATGCTTTTCTGTGACCTTGTCAGGGTTAAAGGAAACTTCATAGAACACGTACATGTAACGTCAACTTGATCTCCTAGCAAATCAAACTCAGTTTGAGTTACCTACCGGTATTCTAAATTATTTTGATTCACTTATTAAGAACATAATGCCTGTCACACATGTGGCCTCTCTTTATTACTGGTAGAACCTAACACTAACACTTAATGAGAACACTACAATCCATTCCCCTAATCAGAAGTGAGGGAGCACTTTCCAACAAATACACACTCCCAAATTTTTCACAATGTCAATTGTGAAGTCATTTTCAACTTATTTTGCCAAAACGTTCCATTAAGCTAATTCACATTCTCCTGTACTTTCATTCTCTTTCGTATAATGCTCCGCCCTGTGGGGTTCAGAATGCATTTTCCTCGGCTTGGTACCAGGTCAGCACGGTTCAAAGGTCTTTGTTATGCAAATAATTAAGTACAGTATTAAAGGACCATGTGGCCTTTCACAAAGTGTCTTTTTTTCGCGTACTACAGTAGCCAGGTCATCATGCCAAAGGACCAGACCGATTTGTCTGTGATTTCGCAGTCTGCACACATCTATCCTCAAGTAGGTGGATGTTTAGCAAATTGTTATTCCATTTGGAGCGATCTCACGTCTGATAGCATGGTTGCTTTAGCTGTACTTACGCCCTAGTTTTGCAGTCATACTGCTTTTTTGCAAGATTAAAGTACTCATTAGACATTTTATCTTGTTGGCGTTATTTTCGCGCTCAAGTGTCTCCCGAATTATGCAATCTGAACCCAGCAGAGAGGAGCATTATATGAAGGTGAATATAAAATTAAACAAAGGTTACTTACCTGCAGGATAATTGTGATTCTCCTAGTATAATGCGCAGCAGCAGCTAGGGGTTCAGATGACCCTCCCTTCTGTCAATTTGCTGTTCTCATATTCAGCTTCCCATTGTACTTTATTTGCATAACAAAGATCTTTGAACCGTGATGACCTGGCACCAAGCGGAGAAAAATGCAATCTGAACCCCTTGTGCTGTGCATTATACTAGGAGAATCAATTATCCTGCAGGTATAAAGTAACCTTTGTTTCTTTCCCTCAATGCCATAAAAAACTACATTTGAATTAGGATGTGAAGAAAGCTGACAAGGAACCTTCAATACCAATTACTTCAAGCTGAATAGAATTTTTCATCAAGATATACAATCTAAGACGTTGGAAGAATCAAGAATATCACTAACAACTCTGAAGAGACTCAATTACCATAAAAATTAATGATTTGGAAATGATGATTGTATGGAAAAATTTAACAGTGTTCCAAACTGGAGTTGGAACCTTTAAATTCTGCTTGCTTTCACTAGTTCAAATGCTCCAATACGTAATGATGAGCTGCAGTACAGGAGACAAGAATACATGTATGGTCCGAAGTTATCTTAAAAGCTTTAGTGAATTGATGAGATGCTTGGCACAACTGACATGCAGTTGATTTACTTGGCAAAAACCATGAAGATATACATTTAAATTTTTAAAAGAAATCGATAATAGGGGCCATAAATCAGAATTTATTTCATATTCATCTACATGCAAAGGCATAACAAGACTCTTGGAACGTAAATGAATGTCAATGAAGAGCTTTTCCACAAGATTGTACTTTCAGAACAAATAGAAATGTATCTTTACGAGGGATATACACTTTCATGGCGGTCAACGCATAAAATGCCAAACCTCCAAATCCAAACTGCAAGACTGAGGATACCATTTTGTTACACCACTTACAGTATACAAGTTTCATGCATGCCAGGATAAAAATAAACATCCGTTTTTTTCCTTTTGTTTGTTTGTTTGGGTTCCTTTTTTGCATTCTAAAGATTTAATCTTTCGCTTTTTCAACATTATGTGTATTTTTCTTTGCACACATACCCATGCATTTTTAAGAAAACTATTTAGATTTTAATACTTCCTGTTATCAAATAATGCAATGAACTTACAGCTGTGTAATCTGCAGATGTATTTATTTCACTTGTGCTGGATCCCTGATTAAGGAAACCTTGTTGAGAGGATAGCAAATCAACGTCTGCTTCTCCTGAAAACGAAGACATGTTACCACTTGGATTAGAGACAGTTAGTAGTTAACTTTTCACTGTTAAATTTCTTCCGTTGTGAACATTCCCTTTGTTCTCCGTGCAACTGTTTTTTAAGGCCCTCACTGCCTCATGAAAGGGACAGAAACAAACTATGTATTGGGCGAACTAGTCTGTGATAAGAAATTCAAAACAGTAAGGATAACAAAAACGCTAGTTCAGGTTCTCTATCTCTTGACCAGCTTTACTGATTGATAAGCACAACTGCAATATCTACTAAAGTAATATTGAGCAAAAAGTCTGTATGTACATTGCAGATTCGTACACTAAAGGGCTAAGGTCCAGCTCTTATACTTGTACAGAGTACAGTACTTCCCAAACTTAAAAAATTCTTTTGTTTGTTTTGTCATGATCAAATATTTACATGAACAAGCACCTGTCATTTTGGCAAAAAATTTCCTGCAGGCCAAATAGTCTTCCTCGTTTATGGTTGTCTTCAGGTTTATTGTCTCCAGTCCAAGTTTCTTCTTCATTTCATCTGTCACAAGGTATCGTTCTGCCACTTTATTGAGGTGACCAGAGAGATAATCATTCCACAGATGCTCAAGACTTTTTAAGGTTGGGCACTCCACAATGATTTCAAGAGAGCCCACGTTGACAGCCATTAAGGATACATCGTAAGCTTTGTGGATAAAATCAGTCAAGGCGCTCACTCCTTTCCGTTTATTTGAGGAATAGTCACGGGATTTCACAAAACTTTTGACTTGGGTTTCTAGAATATTATAGACTTCTTTCTCTTGTTCTTCGTTTAGGTCTGATACACTTATTAGGAGCTTGATAAGATTGTCTGAAAATGAGATTAGACCTTGTAAATTCACGGTGATCAACATTAATGACATTCATGGTAGGACAAAATTAATTTGTTTATAGTAGGCCAAAAGTCCATTAAAACTCTGTTTAATCACACACTAAAAGGGAAAGTAAATTCAAATGACTGAGCTCAAAAGTCCTTTAATGTACACGATTTTCTGTAGTTCTAGCGTCATAATATTACATTGACCATCAACAGATGCAATCCCTCACTCAGTCCATCGGGAATGAGAGCTGATTCTCTTACACAGAAAGTAAATTGTAATTTGGGTTATTCCAACAGCAAGTGATCAAGCTTGAAGTACACAATATCTCTTACTAGTGATGTCTAATTAACTCAGAAGGAAAGATTATCAGATTAATAGAATCCTATTTATTCAACCTAAGTTGAGATACCCCACCCGTCATCACTGATTTAATCAAGGATTCTCGATTTTCTTAGTACTTAAACAAAAGTATGTACTCATAAAGTGCTACTATGATCAAATTTTTATCCCTTGAATTATTAGGTTTATCACATAGAATTCTAGGAAAGATTAAAAAAGCTGTTTACCATTTGGAAATATCTGCATTGGTTCCAGAGATATTTACGTTTGAAAAATGTGTAAAACTAATATGCAAATGAGATGATTGATGACGTCATTCACTCAACCCAATATAACATCAAGTACAATGTATGTACAGAGCTATCTTGGTCAATTTGCAGCAGAGACCATTGAAACTTAGTAGCTATAAAGAAATTGGTTCCCATGGCAATGCACTCTTTTCCAGTCCCCTCCAATCTGATTTCAATGTTTTTGATGACCCTAACCTAGAAAAACATTTAAAAAGGCCACAAACTTGACCTAAAATATTTATATGCGTAGATCCTGCAGATGAGACACCATTGGCAAATATCAAAATAGAATGCCAAAGGTGGCCAGCAAAACTTTTAATATCAGGGAGGTCTGGAACCCAGTATGTCGCCATAGTAACAAAACTGGTATGCCCATATTGTGGAGAACATCTTCTAGAACCTCACTGCAAAGAATCAAGCATTTCTGATACAAATTGGCTGAGATATCTTTTTTATCCTAGTTGATGAATATTTGGTTATTAATAAGTTTATGACAACATCACTTGACTAATTTGCATATTAAAAGAAAAAACTTGAATATCTCTCGAACAAAAAGAGATATTTGAAAATAGAAAACAGCATTCTTCTACTCACGCCAAATACATGTTTATGCCTAAAAATGGCTTAGATAGGAAAGATCCGAAGTTCATCATAGTAGCACTATAAGGAAATGAC
The DNA here is from genome assembly GCF_036669925.1 of Montipora capricornis. Classification (NCBI taxonomy): domain Eukaryota; kingdom Metazoa; phylum Cnidaria; class Anthozoa; order Scleractinia; family Acroporidae; genus Montipora; species Montipora capricornis. Next base: position 29,179,822 of record NC_090883.1, on the reverse strand, counting down.
AAATTACCTAAACTAACCTAATTTCATGTCTACTGTCGCAGTGCCCATTACTCTCTAGCTGCTCAAAATATGTTATAGCTGGCAAGAACTAAATCTATGGAAGTTTCAAGCATTATATATCATAAAATATCTGATACTTTTCTGTTCAAAGTCTTGCAAACATGGTCGGAAATTAGCTTCAATGTTAACATACATTGTAACTTCGAACAAACAGTTTCGGTCAATGAACCTGTGGCACTTATATTCTCTAATTAAAGTGGGAAATAGTCCAATTTATTATAAATTAAAGGTGGGCTACGAAAGGGGTATGTGAAGTTAGACACTTGATAAAAGATGAAAACAGTTTTCTTTCTTCAGCTGAGTTCAGGGAGTGCTTCAACATAAAAATAAATTATCTTACTTTTATGGCATCATAGCTGCAAAAAAGCCCCAAAGAAAACTCTTACGTGGAAATGACATTCCATCAAATACCAATGAAGATGACACTTTTGCCGTTAAATTCTTTGAAGCCAGTCAGCCAAATAAACTTGTGTATAACAAACTCATCAGTTTAAAGGGAACCTCCGCTAAAGCAACAAAATAACTTTAAACCACAGAACATAATGTTTACAATTGAAATTGCTCAAACGTTTTCCAATGAAGCGTTAGTATTCGAGAACAATAAATTTCAAAAACGCTTATTTTGGCTTTCAAATTTACCGGGTGCCCCCATCTTGAATATCTGTGACGTGTCGTTGTTGCCCTCTTGTTCCAGAACAATCGATCTTTGTGTCAGAACAATAGGGCAACCATGACACCCGGTGCCCGGGATATATGAAAGGCAAAACAAGCGTTTTTGAAATTCTTTTTTTTTTTTCGGATACAAAAACTTTCATTGGAAAAAGTTTGAACAATTTTAATTGTTAACATTATGTTGTGTGGTTTGAAGTTATTTTCTTATTTTAGTGGAGGTTCCCTTTAGAGCAGACTAGCCCCAGCAGAGGCCAAAACAAATGGATTGTAGATTGCAACCTGGAATTCCCTGAGTCGATAAACTGGAATGAGGTTTATGAAACCCCTTTCTGTTGTACAAAAGCCTCCAAACTAATTGTCTTCCAGTTTAAACTTCTTCATAGAAGATTAGCAACAAATGACTATCTTCACAAATTGGGCTATTTTCTTACAACATTTTTGTGATCTAGAATATGACGAAAAGAAAAAACCTAAACCTCTCAAAAATTGACAGTCTTGGTACAATTGGAAACCTAGCCAATTACATTATATAAATTGTTGTAATTTAAGAAGAGTGCTTGGAAGCTATGTATGTTATGTGTATGTTATCTCTTCGCAGGTATTTTAATGTACGTAGGGTGTAAATGTGAACTTAACATACCGGTAACTGCAAATTATTGCTCCTTCTGCCCATCAATAAAATGCTTCTATGTATTGCAGGGGGCTTAGCTTGCAGCTAGATGGCAAACTTTGTGGGGAATGACTCACCATACATCGGTACATGTGCATTGGCAGAAAGGAAATTGGCAAAGGGAGAACTCCTCTCTCAGCTAGCTCACACTGGCACTGTTAAAATACTTCTCCTACCTCCAAATTCATGCAAAGAATGTTCCTCTCTAGATGTCACTGCAGGCTTTGATTTTTGCCTTATCTCATTTGCATCCATTCCTGTAAAGACCAAATAATCCATAAATTTATAAAGTTCTAATTGTGGAAAAAATAATCCTTTCTGCTGATTTAAAAGTCCTAGCAAATGGGCATTTCCTTTTTAGATATGAATTATTTTTAAATTAACCATTTTGCTGCAAGGTCTATCACTTTCATGCAAAACTGATGTCCACTTTTAGCAAGGTTCTGCCACCTTCTTTTATATCTGCATGATAATCAATTGATGTTGAGGATGTAAGTTAGAGAGGTCCACTCCTTTTAATCCATGCAACATCTATTCTGTTTTGTTAAAATCCTAAATGATTACTTATTTTAAAAAAGTACTTTTTCCTGTTTATGGCAGCATTCACTGTTAATGAATGTGGTCAGTTTCCTGTTACCCTTTTAGGAAAGTTTGAAAGATATTCAACTTTTAATGTATGTCTGAGTGTAAATGTATGTAAGGAAAGCCACAGTTTGCTTTGCCTTGTGCAAAGTACCATATTTATATCAGACAACAAGTGGTAATTAATTTAGCATTAAATTAATAAAATAATTTAATTTCTAGCCAAGATTAGTCTACAGCTAAAACAGGAATAAACTAGCAGAAGAAAGGAAAGGTTATTATGCCTTCCAAACAGTTAGCGTGAAGTTAATGTAATATCTGGTAGTTGTAAAAACGAATCCTGATATGCCGACCAGTCCTGTCACTTACAGCATATTATTCTTCCACTAATTAACAATAGTAAATTTAACGCAAGCAGTATCCCATTGAAGTCTAATACTTCAATAAATCATTACAAATGACAGACACTCTTGATACTAATAATTTGTCTCATCATTAGGGTGTGGAATCAGTTAGTGACAGTGATCATTCAGTCAAGTTGTGATCTCTTCACACTGAATTTGATACTACAAGTGTAGACTGCTGCTGTCCATTCAGAGGCAATAAAAAAGGATAGGATTGTTGACCTGCCTGTTTCCGTCACAACTCAAGCAGCAATTCTCCCCTGAGTTCTTTAAGCTTGCTTGCACAATGGAAACAAGCAACTTGACTGAATGTGAAGGAACTAATGGTCAGTCTACTCCTAACAAGTTGCACTAGTATTTTCCCTGGCAGATTACAGTCAACCATCATTTTGTCTTAATTGTCTTTCAACAGTCCTGTGTAACTGAAGGCCTGTTTGGGGTTCTGGTCCCAGTTGTTTAAACAATGGACAGCGCTATCCGCTGGATAATACTAATCACTATGCAGTGGATAAGTCAAAGCGAAACCAACCACGCTATCCAATGGATAGCAACTGGGGCCAGGTTGCTCCCTCTTCCTTAGGTCAGTAATGATGCCCTCTCTACACCTGCTGATGTATGCTCTTTAACTTCCTACTAAAAAGTTCAGGACTAACTAGTACAATCTCTACAATGAAGCTTTCTGATATACCTACTGTAAGAGAGCATAATAACTAAAGTAATGGCTTAATTATGCCTAATTACTCATGTTTGCTGTGCTGTGAACCAAAACATTCCAGCTTGCTTAACCATTAAACGCTAACTTCTACACCTTTAGTTGAGCTTGTACCTATTATGCCTGCTGTCACGGTTTAAAGGATTCACTGACTACTGGTTAAGAAACTTCAAACTCCTGGAATATTCACAGTTTATGTTATTGCAGCAGTATACATGTAATTTATTGTGTTTACCCAACTTGTGTTGTTCTAATGTTTGTATCAATATTTTAACATTATGATAATTAATTTTTCCCTTCATTTGGGAAAAGGTACAAAGAGGCAATATTTGAAACTGTTGTACTGCCCCACAGAGGACAAGGTGGCTACCCGAGGAACTGAGTCATGATCAGTTTTTGAAGCTTCAAGCTTTGAATTTTGTAAGTGGAGTGAAAGGCCTAATTCAACGATTCACCCGCAAGCCCAGCTGCTACGTGTATTTGGAAGTGGATAGGGCTTTCAATAGAAGCCGGCTTACATGATCTCCAACTTCTTCAAAAACAAACCTCTCAAAAAAATACCATGGATAAATTGATACATTATTTGCATCCTTACAAAAACAAATTAAATGGATTAGCTGAGATACTTAGATAACTTATCATCGTGACAAAGGCGTTAAAAAAGGATAACTGCAGAAAAAGTTAAGTGTTAAGTATGTCCAAACATGTCCTTTTTCAGTCTAGGCTTGTTGGTTATTCAGTTTTAAATACGAACTTTTTTTTTTGGTTTTTTTTTAACGGCTTTGTTGCAGTGACTATATGAATCTATTTTATTTGTTTTTTTGAGGCTGTGAATAATGTATCAATTTATCCACTGCAATTGTTTCTTATAAATAGGTTTAAATTCAAATTGTGCAACTCAAAAGCTCTTAAAATGTTTACAGGCTAACCACTCATAATTTACTCAAAAGTTCAAAGAATGTTCGAAATTTGCCTACACGTCTTGAGAATTAATTTTGTGTACAAACTGTATGTTTCTTCGTTTCGTGTGTGTTTGTGATCAATCGCGACCAACACGCTTTCCACCATTGTTAGCAGTATCATCATACTAAAAGTTAGCCTCGCTTTCACGTCGGCTGTTTAATAAAGATGGAGGCGGCCAAGCATGGCCAGACTGAATGGACCTCTTTAGCGTGTGAGTTTTGTTTTCCCATTTCAGACCATGTGATGTTCCTCAAGGGAACAGTTTCTTTCAAATGTCATCTTATGCATGTGGATATGTAATAATGCATAACTTATGAAAAAAACAAAAGGAAAAATTCCCTTGCAAACATCACATGGTCTGAAATGGGAAAACAAAACATAAAATCTAAAGAGGTCCCCTGTTTGCATTCTTTTCAAAGAAAAGGTATTTTGAATAAATTTTATTTTCTATATAGTTTTCTCAGAAACACTGCAGTATTTTCACTTTCTCAAGAATACTCAAACCCCCCTAGGGGAGGCAGCCTTGCCGCTACCTTATTGTCGCTTCCCACTCTCATATAGGTAGACACCTTCTGAAAGTGTTATTGAAAGCCATGGAATTGGGCCCACAAAAGATAGCACTAATCTTAAAACTACTCTAATACATGTAATTCATAGCACTATAATTTATAATTATGTAATGACAAAAGTATGCATTTCTCAGAAAAAGGCAATGTATTTAAATTAAGGCTAAACCTTTAGATTTTATTGTTCAATTATACAGGTACAATGTAATGCATACATGAATGCCGGTGTGCACACACAAATGTTTATATTACCATTTTTTAATCTTGTACTGGTATATAATTATTATAAGTCTGCATTACTGTATACCTAGCATTCCTGGGCTTCTGATAGGATGCGGAAAAAAATTAAAGATTATGCGGAACTTTTTGGCCATATTATGTGTAACGTGCGTTGCTCATGCGGAAATTACACCGGATTGTGCACAAAATTTAAAAAATTTATAAAACTAATAATTAGGCCTGTCCAATGTATTTACATAGTTATGGTACAAATCAGGACTCAAAATTGTGACCATTGAATTTTTTCTCTTTCCAATTAAAATATCTGGAGGAGTCGCCAATTTGCGACCAGCTTTCACCATTGAAATAAAAGGGTTAGCAGTTGGCATTTTGCCGAAACTTTTGCTAAATTATAAAATAAAACAATAAAAAATTATTTTGTTTCTCGTCATGCATTTTATTTGGATTTGGAGAGGTGGAGCAAAATAATTATTGCAATGTGGTTGAACCATTACACACATGTATTGCAGGCTCCTATTTTGTTTTGTTAACCCACTGGCAACAGACCTGGCAACACAATTCGATCAGCACAAATGATTGTCTCGACGATTACAAATGATGCAATTTACTTTGCGACTATATCTTGTGGCTAAATTTTCATATGTTGTTACATCTTTTTTTTTTTTAATTCAAGCAGTTTTTAATTCGTTTCTTTAATTTACAACATGGTGTACATGTAACTACAACTTGTAGTAGTGTCCAGGCTCATTGCCAAAAAATGTGTGGAACTTTCTCATCTTGCGAACAAAATGGCGTGTTTTCTTCAATGTCCAGGAAAATAAGCGTTTCAAAATAGTCAGTCTCTTTGGCTTTTATGTTTGTGACGATGGTAAGCAGCTGCTTTATCACTAATATCGGGCATTTCTTCTGTTTTATGCGGAAAATATTGTGATTATGCGGAGGATGCGGATTTTAGGGAATTATGCGGAACTTCATCGCCGCATCCGTCAGATGTCATGGCATATTCTAACTCATACACAACCACAAATAGCCTTTACAGTACATTCAAATGTACATACTTTTCAAGTATGATTAAATTTAATATGAGTTTTTAAAAAATACTTAAATAGGAGTTTGCTTCTTTTGGTGAAAGTCAAGTGAAAAAAAAAAAAGAAATTCAGTATATCCTATGGTACATGTACAGGGAATCTTGGGTGTTCAATGAAGCTGTGAGATGCAAAACAGAAAAAACTACTGTACCTTTCTCTTCACTGGAAGTTTTTCTTTGGCCTGATGTCCTTGCATTTTTTCTGTATGAAATCACTGCACCTTGAGCCTGGCAAAATGGTCCTGGGATTGCAATAGGACGTTCTTCAACCAAGCTATCTGCAGCAGACACTTCACAAGTAGAGCTCTCTGATAAAGAGACCAAACTGCACAGTCATTGGATGATTCTCCCAATATCAACTTTGACTACTGATATATTTTTTTAAATACAGCAACTAGAGATTTACTGTATGTTGGAGCCATTCGGAAAATGATTTTAGATCATGCAACGAACTCTTTTTTTTCCACGGTTTAGGTACTCAAAATACAGTATTCTCATTCTGGATGAAAACACTTCCTTATTGACTTTATTTACAGTCTATTAGTTTTACTTTTATTAGTGGTTAATAAGATGTTTACTCTAAACTTTTTTGCATAACATTATAACACATCCTCATTTTATACAGCTAGTGTATTACTGTGATTTTCATAATTCTGTGGAATCTCATCTTCAAGTGCCAATGACTAAGTACATTTTGGCTTCCATCAATCAAACAAAATCAATTGATGCATAACATAACCTACCAATCAGCATCACTGGTTCCCACCATACATTCATAAATTTGAACTTTATGCGGATGGAAAGTGATGGAATATGTAGGGATCCTTTTACTGAAGAAACTCAATAATGGTATTCAGGTTGTGAACTAAACAAAAACTCCAAGTCACTTTCTGGAGTCAGAGTCGATCTCCGTGCCTATGTTTGGAAATTTGATAGATGGAAGCCAAAATGAGGTTTGGTGCTAAACATCTTAAATTTGAAATTCTGCAGAATTATAAAAATTGCAGTAATATAATAATATTTAGCTTGTATATTGTAAATTCCAGTATTATATGTATATGCCTCTCTTTCATCATCTTTGCAGACCTTCATGGACAACTATTTTGTAGTCATGTTTTACCTCCCTGTCATGATCCAATACTCTAATGGCCTCAGCAGCCGGCAACATAATAAACAGTTACTATTTAAAATTTTCAGGAATTAAAGGGAACTTTGCTTCTACCGTTTAAAGACCATGAACAATACACCGGCAATCCCCAAGGGAACCCATAAATTAGATGTACGCTTATCCTAGGGGCAAGGGCTTATTAATTAGGGAGGACAGTGCCAGTAATAATAACATTAGAACAAAGATCTTAACCTTTGGACAACATGCTAATCATTACTTTGGGTGACCACAACCACATGACAGGACAGAATTCTTGTGGTATTCTAAATCGCGATTGATGCTCTGTCTAAAAATGAATCTGCCCAGGGCTAACTTCCAGCCCACAGGACTGACAAAAAAGGCAAAAGGGCCTCTGGGAACAAAAACTTTAATACCAGATCATGCATATAGATATAACTACCATACCATGAACCATTCAACAAATGCTTCACATTGTCTTTTCCAACAGTACTCCTGACCATAAGCTTCTCTCAGTAATTTGCTTTCTTGAAGGCACACGCTGTGTCTAACACCGACACCCTCAATTGCTTCAGCCCATTTAACAGGATCATCTGAATCAACTATGCTGTATGCTCCCAAGGGAATGCTTTGTACTGCTCTTGCAAATCCTGAATTACTTCCCACAAGAACTGGTAAACCAGCTGATAAGGCTTCAAGAGCAACAAGACCAAATCCCTCTGATTTTGAAGGCATGATAACAAGGTCGACTTCACTGAAGAGATCCCTCATTTTTGCACGACTCTGTACAAATTTCCGCACTGTCAGCTGCTCATCAGTAATTCCACAGTTGAGAAGTCTTCTCCTGACTTCATCCTGCTTCCCATCAGGGGCACCCACAAACAGAAGATAATAACGTTTTCCTTTCAGGCGTAGATCAGCAAATGCCTTAACAGCAATGTCATATCCCTTCAGCTCAAAGTCCTCATCATCTCCACGCCCACACAACAACACCTTGAAATCATCATCACTCTCACCTTTGGCCTGTTGCACTAAATCCCCAAATTCCCTATTAAATAGACCCGGAACTAATTCAAAAATATCCTCAACCTTCTTACACCCCTGCAAATAGGAAGAATAAGCCTTTTTAAGTCTTGGTCCCACTGGAACAACAAGGTCAGCACATTTACAAAGATCAACCTCATCCCAGTGCTTCTGTTCACCTCTTGAAGAAGGATTATCATAACCCTTATATTTGCTGAGGTCTTCTGGAGCAGTATGCACCATGTGCACCCATTTACACTTTTGAAATTGTGGAGATCGTTTTATGATGTTAACTTGGCGGCCAAGTTTCACACCATGGCCAACAACCACATCTATTCTATGATCTTGAGGTGGAAAGCACAACCAATCAAGAGGTTCACTGAAGCCCGGTTGTTTCCCCGCATCAAGAACATTGATCCCAAAATTTTGGGCTGCCTTTTTGTCTTCATGTTTGCAAGCACCCTCTGGGACCAACACAGAAACTCTGACATTTGGCTCTTGGGACAGATGAATTGCAAGCTCTCTGTTTAATGTTGACAACCCCCCAGCCAATGAATTCCATTCACTCCCTAAAAGAGTAATGTCCAGTGCTTCCTTGCTTTGGGCAAAAATCTCCTCTGCTTCTACAGATACCCCTCCTTGTGCCATGATTTCAATTCCAATTGACAGACAACTGAAATGGTTTACAATATAAACACTGACTATTAACAGCAATTACCATATTTTACAGCCAATTATGCTCATCCCAATATAAATTATGGTGATTTTGGCAAAGTTTGGGAGGTCGGTGCTTAGAGGTGCATGGGCATTGGACAAGTCATGTTTGCACGAATTTGCGTAATATTTTCTTTCTAGACTGCCCAAGCAAAGAATGGAACAAAACTATAATTGCATCACAACTCTTTGTCATTATCCAAACGTGGAGGTTTAAGTAGGAAAACAAAACACTGACGGACAGTTTGATATCAATGAACACAAAAAGTCCAACTAACATTAACATATAAAAATGTACATGTAGTTATCTCTTACCAAACCAGTAAGTGCCACTACAGTAAAAACCTCTCTTTTTATTTAAAAATGTGCTTATCGAAAATCCTGACCTATAGCGCACAGGTGCAAGGACTCTTACTGCAGTGCCCTGGACCATAATAACAGCTACCAGTAGCTTTAAAATGGTAAACACATACGACTAATTGTCTACATTCTCCATGCGGAGCGTGTGAAAGTGGCCAAGTGGTTGTCGCAAGGGGGAGGCTGTATGATGAGTTGTATGTTGGCTGTCTCCAGCCTCACTCTAACCACTGGCTGATATATATTTGGGTTGTCCCTGTTCAATTTTGCAGTTGCCCTTGTAAATAGCCAACTGGTCTGTCTCCTACCAGTTGGGATTCTAAAACGAATGTTCAATATTTCATTGACCCTGAAAAGACCCTAAGGAGAGCAGACAGTTATGTGCAGGCACTTAGATTCTCTGACTTGTTTGTTTGTGCCAAACTAAAGAGATCAATCAATTAGATTCAATGGAAATGAAAGGCTATGCTAAGCTTAAGTGGCCTCCAACCCACTGAGTGATCAAGCTACACACTGCATGTACTTTTTGATGTGTTTGTGTGCATGCTCACTGGAAGACCTGCACTCATACTTGCACTTCATTGCAAGGGTCCCAGTTACATGACAGCTGTCCCAGGGTAAATTTAAAGGAATCTTGTGACTTATCATAATTAAATAACATAAAATGTAAAATTAGGGCTATCTAACCCTTAGGGTGATGTAGCAGCTCTCGTAACATAATGCGATTGGCTTGCTACCCTAGCCAAAAACAAAAGACTAAAGAATTGAAACAATGACTAAGACTTAAAAACAATAGAAGCTGCTCACAATACAAAACAATAGCTGGTTACGAGAGCTGCTGCACTGCTGAACACTTGGAACACCCCCCAAGTACATGTAAAAATAAAGGCCATAATTAGGTCTCGATAATGTATTAAGAAATCAGAAGTATACATTAGCGTGTACCTTTGTAGTTGCTTCGCTTCATCTGTGATGTTCAACTCCTTCTGAATACCATGTACATGAAACTTCTCACAGTCTCACAAATCTGAATGAAGCATAGTGAGAGAAACTATGATCATGAGCTCTCGCTTCATCTTTCTCTGAGAGACTTTATCACTATAAAATAGATCGGTAGAGGAACATTTTAGCAGGAGGAAATGCCAAGTAAGTTTTAAATAACTTTACATAATTGCCACTGCTCAAGAAGCAAACAAGTTCTTATGTACATCCGCCTGGTTGAAAATGCTCGTACCCGAAGGAAAAATGCAAGAAAAATAGGTTGGTAAACAGCTCTTGATTTTCAAATTATGACAAGCAATACATCTGCCAACGGAAGGATGAGGTATCCATCGCTTTTCTTGGTAAAATGACAACTCCTTTACAAATCGTCCCTGGGTCTATCGCGTCTCAAGAGAAATCATCATATGATGATGATGAACTTTATTAATGTGTCGAGGAATCTCCAGCGCAGAGCACTAATATTGGTGACACAAACAACCGGAAGAAACTTGAGGGACACCATTTCCAAAAACCGTTGCCAAAATGAAAATCAAAGCAGCTAAATATACCTTCTAGGGTAGCCTTAACAAACCCTGCTAGGTTTTCATAAGCGTTTCCAAGGGATAAGCACACTTCTACTTGCAGTACAGTAAGGGACCCAGTTCTCGGCCGGGCCCAGTTCTCGGCCACTCGTTTATTTTTAGCGCCACAAATGAATCTGAATAAAAAGCAATAGACCTTTTCGGCTTGTACATTTTGTTTTCCCAATACAGATCATGTGATAATACTCTGGAGGCTTGGTCTTTTGTTTTGTTCATTAAAAACAGTGCATGCAGGCATATTCATGCTTGCATGCCCTCATTTTAATGAACAAAACAAAAGACCAAACCTCCTGAGTATTATCACATGATCTGTATTGGGAAAACAAAATGTACAAGCCGAAAATGTCTATTGCTTCCAAAGGTAGCTTTATTCCTTGTCTTTCGTCCTGCCGTGTTATGAGTTTACAGCTGCTATATACTGTGAGCAACTCGAGGTGACACGAAGGTAGGTGAATTTGATTTCCACGAAAACGTGTTTGTTTACGACTACTCGAATTACATGGTCTAATTCAAGTTTGTATTTTATCCGTATAGGAGGCCCAAATAAGTCAATTCTTGGCATAATGAACGTAGAGTGATAAAGCTTTCTGTTAAATGTAAACTTTTCCTGGCCTATTTTATTCTTTTACCTAAATTCACCCCTCAATATTTCCTTAGTACTTTTGCGTATTTGCCTATTCTCGGCCACCCTGCTGGCCGTCGACAAGTACCCGAGTACCCGAGTACCCGAGGCCGATCAAAAGAAACAGAGTCCGAATACAGAACCCGGATCCTACAATAACTAACGGACTCCGTAATATTAGCAAGGGTTAAGTGGACCCCGTTTGATCGGGCTCGGTTGCTCAGGAACCCCGAAATATTTGTGACCGAGAACTGGGCCCCATACTGTAGTGGAAAGGTGCCTCCAGAACCAATGAGCCGTACGATGGAGCTGAGGGCGATGTGCTTTGCATCTGAAGATCTCATTAATTAGAATAATTCTGCAGAATTATGACACCCCTCAAATTTCAAAATGCGCTCTTTTTTTCGTTCCCTTTTGTTCCTGTTCCAATCTGCTGTAAATTTGCCGGTTTTACACCAGCTACATGTACACTCAACCAAGTACCAGATGACTACACTGATTTTGGCGGCTGGGCTCTGGGAACGAGAAGTATTTTATTCTCATCCCCAGAGCCGCCCGGCCAACCAAGCCCATCAGGATGACCTGTGCTGTGTATGGCAAGAGCCAATTACAGCAATTTTCAATTTTAAATGAAATTCAATTTTATTTCAATGAGCTCCTTAGACCTTTAATTGTCTGTGTTTTATACAAAGTTCGCGGTCCGTAGTCCATAGCCCACATTCCACACACCATATTTCTGCTGACCGATTATTGAATTTCATTGAATTGAATTTGAAACTCAGTATTAAATAATGCTACAAGAGCCCACTTTCGATATATTAAAATTCCGTCCTAAACAAAAACATCATCTCGAGGCTCTGGGGGGTAACTCTGCGATGGACTGGCATCCCATCAAACGGGAGAGTAGGAATACTCCTAGTCGCTTCATGCCATGGAAACCGGGATAAGCCCAAGCCTGATGGCCCTCTGGCTCGTGTGCAGAGACTTTCGGAATGATGTCTTTTGTTTAGGGCTGAATTTTAATAGATCGAAAGTGGCCTATTGCCTTGCCATATTTGTGCCTCAGTCTCGTTTCCTTTTTTTCAGTTGCATGCTGAGCGACAAAGGAAACCCAGATATGTTTTCTAAACTACAATAGCTTGAGAAAATACATGCGTGATGTGTTGGCCGCACATCGGGTTGCTGTTATGGTGTGTCAGCTTACTTTTTTTTGTTTGATTCTTTGACCGATCAATCAGCCATTATCATTTTAATTTTTCATAGCTTGGGCTGCCTGTGGTATCTAAAGCAATCAAGTGGCAAAAGTAAATCCCTTAGGAATGACGGCCCTCTGGTGGGAAATTGCAAAGACATACGAGAAGCTTCTTGTTGTGTGGCGGGAAAATCGGCAGCAACCTTTGGATGGCTTCGTGGTCTGCTTTGGCAGCGTTTTGCTCTGGGTCCACCAATGGCTAAGCTCCGCCATCTCCTTAACGTCATTTCGTTAAACTCGTCATTATTTTACAATTTTTTCCAAATTTCGTATCGTAAGAGCACAGGCTTGCCAGGCTGGGAAGCATTTCCAAATTTATCTTCAAACTCTACATTAGCGTACGTGTAGCCGTACCTTTGTGAGGAGGGAAGGTCTATGAAAAGCACTTTTGTCTAGTAATGACCCTTGTTAAATGCACGCCCAATTTTGACATCCATCACGAAGTGTCCCTTTAAATCTAAAGCCCTGGCCAAACGAGAGCGAGGGTTGACGAGAGTTGAAACTCTCGCTCTCGTTTGGCCAGGAATTCTCATCCACTCTCGGCCACTCACATCGGCTCTCGAGAGCTCTCATTGAATTTGAAACCTGCTTAAATTTTTCATGAGAGTTGGCAAGAGTTTTGTCTCGTTTGGCCGCGCACGAGAGTTTGAGAGAGAGTTTTGCGGTCAGCAGTTCAAGTCAAATCAAATCAAATCAAAACTTCATTTCATCACGGAGTCCATTTCACTAATAAGTGTTCTCCCATGGAGCCGTGTTTTACAACTACAATGTAAAAAGTTGTAGAATAACAGACTATAATTAAAAATCTAATTTACATAAATGCTAATTAATTAATCCATGGTCGGATTTAACATTATAACGATTAATTAATTAAATAATTAATTAACTAATGCAAGAAAATTATTCAAACTAGTGGTCCGCCTTGCTTCGCTGGCTGGCCAGACTGTTCTAATTAATGGCACTCCTGTAACGGAAACTCTTTTTAAGAGCTTCTGAGTTCGTTCATTGGATGAACAGATTTAGCTCTGAGTCACGAAGATTGCATTGATGGATAGTATTAATAAGTATTCGCGAATCTTGCGAATATATATATATATATATATATATATATACTCAGGCAGTAGATCGTTCACTGCTTTGAACATATGGGTTTTCATTTGTTTGGAACGTCTGTCAGCGAGCCTCGTCCAGTTTAGTTCCGAAAGAATATGAGAAGATCTTACATCCCAGTCAGCACCGGCTATTATGCGAGCAGCTCTGTTTTGTAATTTTTCGAGTTTATTACTTAAGCCAGTACCGATGCCACCCTAGGCAGCCCTACAATAATCAAGATGTGGTAAAATGAGAGATTTGTAGATTGTTATGAGCACTGGTTGGAGGCATATATGGTGGCTTAAGTTTTCTTAGAGCTGCAAGCAACCTTTTGAGACCTTTCGGTTAACCGAAGAGATATGGCGACCCCAAGATAGCGTTTCATTCACCTGTATACCATCCAAGACATTTATATGAGTCAACTTTTTCCATTGAATGGCCATCAAGGCAATACGAGTTACTAAATAGTAGCGAGATTTAATTTGTGCCGAATCCCAATGAGCAAGCATTTAGCTTTGAGACAACGTTAAGACTTTGGCGATTAGAATCAAGCCATTGTTTAAGGTTGCCTAAGTCACGTGTCAGGGATGAGAACAACTCATCAGGATCTTTTGATGCATAGCTGAAGGTTAGTATCGTCGGCATACATTCTTACATCAGACAACAGGTTACAGTTAGGCAAGTCCTTGATGTATAATAAGAATAATAAGTATTCAGCCCTGGGGACCCCACACCGTATGCAGTTATTTTTTTCTCCCAGCGGGCTCAGATGAAAAGGGAAAAATGATATAGCGTCGGATTCGGGGACCAAGGAAAACACCAAAGCTGAATATACCGGCTGGCTAGTCACCACATTTACGTCAGAAAGGGTTTTCCCAGACTCTCTCTTTTGTTTGCACGTGAAACTCTGGACAAACTCTCGTCAACTCTCGCTCTCGTTTGGCCAACTCTCGATCACTCTCGTCGACTCTCATGAGCTCTCAAGAGTTTCAGCTCTCATCAGCTCTCGATCGTTCTCGTTTAGCCAGGGCTCAAATTAAATCAAATCAAATTAACACATATCAAATCATATTGTTTTTTGCTGAGAGCGGAAAACCGGAGTACCCGGAGAAAATCCTCTCGGTGCAGAGTACAGAACCGACAAACTCAACCCACATATGACACCAGATATGGGAATCGAACCCGGGTCACATTGGTGGGAGGTGAGTGCACTCACCACTCGACGTCTTTCTGCACATTTTTCCTGACATAAAAGTAAGCTGCGTAGCTGGCCGGATACTTTATTGCAGGATTATTTAAACACGCGGAAGTTAGTCGATAGTCGCATCGTTGTGTTTTGGCGGCAAGTGGAAATCCAAGACTAGTAGTCCTCATGCCAGTCGCGGCCTACACGCGGCCAAGGCCGTCGTGCTCGCGATAGAATATCCCTCCAGCTACGCAAGCTAAGAGTCAGCAGAATTAACGATTACGTGCTGACGCACACTGAAAGCGGGTTTATTGGTACTGTTAATTTCTTTCTTTGCCAAAGAAGAAAAAAAAACGTTTATAAATAAATTAGTTATCAATTGATGAAATCATGGACACCCGACATGTTACTCTCGACTCTCAACATGTAGTGATTTTCCTTAATTCCAAACCAGCTTTACACCTCAACCCCCCTCCCAGGCATTTTTCAGCCATTTTCTTCACTTTTGCTTCCCAAGACCGGGTCATTTGCTAAGGTTGCGTTCCATAGGGCCTTATTCTGGAATACGAACGGGAAGGTTTACTTGTACAAATTACCTCTTGGAGAATTTTAATATTTTGGAATACAAAAAATACTTTTCATCTCAACAGCTTTTTCTGAAAAATCTTTGAGATATCTAACTAAATTTACTAAAAATCTAAAAAATCTAGTGGGTTATTTTGTTTAATCGTATTCCAGAATGTCAATCGAACGTGCCATAAAATAGGTCAACCTGGGGGTGGAGCATTGCCAAAAACAACAACAACAACGAAAAAAAAACCGCTTTCTTTCGAACTTCAAAAGTAATAGATGCTTTGTTCGTTATCCTTGTTTTTTTAAAAAAAGGTTTAAATTTTCTGATTGTTTTGTTTTCCTTTTTGGTTATTACCCTGTCATCAGTTAGAATGTTAGCCATATTTCATCTTCCACCAGGAGACCATAACCAGGAGCCTGCAACTCTAATACTTTGGTCGATGGAAGGACATTTCCACACATCAAGCTATTTTTAGACGAGTTCTTATACAGTGCTGTGTCACGAGGAACTTTGTTAAATTCAGCAACAGGAAACTGGCAGCCAAATCAAGTGAAACGTGAAAATAGTTACTTAAAACACTGAAGAAAGATTTGAACAAAACAGAAAATACGAAAGGGGTTTAGGAATGGGAAAAATTGAAGAAGATTAAAATGGATTGCAATTGGACTTTTTGAAAACTATTCAGCCATACAAATGACAGTTAAGTAATTTCTGTGTTAACGTTAAGTCACATAGCGAGTTGGAGTGAGTAACTGGTAGCGACACAAAAATAGCTGCACAGTCATGACACAGCACCTTTAAATACGATTTGGCTTGCACGAGTGACCGTTCTCAATCGCATAGGTAATAAATTCTCATGCAAGACTTGCCATTAGCTGGAAAGGTTTGGTTTGCGGAAAAAATCAATCTAAATATAACGACTCCGTCTGCAAAAAATGACATTCCACAAACGCAATGAAGTTTTAGGCTCCAAGTCGTGTGTTCCTGTACCACTTAAGAAAGATTGTTGTTGTTGTTGTTACGTCTGATAAGTAACAAAACAACAATTTCAAATAACACATATCACTTATTTAACTTGCCTTACATTTTTAAAACGTACACAACGCTTTTCAAGAGATTCATCGGTCACTCTGCGCTTGATACGTCACTCTCCAGATTGTCATTTACCCAATAAATTGTTCTTTCTACCTTTCGAACTTGGGCTTAGCTAAAGAACCGCCCCATGACATTAATTTCCTCTTTGAGACTGAATACCTCTTCCACATTTTACGCGCCGACTTTTTACAGGCGCACCCAACTGACAAAAATTATTTCCAAAATGCATAATAATAGGTCACAAACTTATAAGATAACGCTAAGGAAACATTTTTTTTTTGCATTTTTTAATTTTGCTAAAAAATAAAAAGGCGTTCTGCACCCCAAGGATGACTATGAGCAAAATTCCAGCTCCCATGCAGCTAGATAGTGAGAGAAACTACCAGCCAACCGACTTCGTGTCAGTATTTCCCAGGCAGTAAAGAACTTTGTGAATCTAAACCGCTCGCCAAACTAGTCAAAACGGGCTTCTTTTCCAACATGCGATAAGTTGAACCAGCGGTAAGCTTCTCGTGTGCGAGTTCTCCTCCAGTCCTCCCCAGTTTATTTTCTCATCCAGCCAGCACGGATTGAAGTGCTAAAGATACTTCAAGTTTCCCAGCGAAAGACTATGAAAACTAATAACTTAGCAGCCAGCTAAATTTCAGATATTTTGGGCAACCCCATCGTAGGGTGCTCCTTTTTTTACAGGATGGTTGTTGGTTTGCGTAGCAAGCGTTTTCGTACAAACAAAGGGATCATGAGGGTCTTGGTTCGTACGGGATCACTTGCTATCCAAACAAGATTTCCGTCACGTGAACCAAGTGAGGAGGCTCCCACAAATCTCTCGGACTGCAGTGGCCAGATTGTGATCACCCCAAGGCCAACTGGAAGGCTGAAGAAAGGATCTCCGTCAGATTAAGGAAATGTTGAAAAGATAATTTTTACCACAGAGAAACTGATATTTATTAAACTCAACACCTAGACTGGACGCTAGTCCATTTTACCTTCCCCGCACATGAAAGTTCCGCCTCGCGTCCTTTGATTGCTTCAATACTGTGGAAGTTTTTTTTTTTTCATTTACGTTCTCGCAGGTTGAGCGGTTTGATGGTATTTTGAGGTCTTTCAGGGAAAGATGATAACCCGAGGCTTACGTTAGTTGAAAACCCGACTGTGATATTGATGGCGAATGTTTCGATGATTCGTGTCACGATGAAATGACCTTGTTCCACTTTTGTTTAGGAAGCACGGCCCGCAAATTTTGCTTGCATGTTATCGTGTTAGTTCATGGGACCTGGGAACAACTTCCAATCCTACAGTTCTTTCCCAGTGCCCACTCCATTTTAAAACCTCGTGCTTTCGTTTGCAGTGTTTCTATCTGGTTGCATCTCACGGTGTTTGTAGTTTTATTCAGCTCGTTCTTAAGTTTCTCGCCCTACTGGAGTACCACTCATGTAAGTTTCCACCTTTCCTGTACTGCATTGCTTTTATCTTATTATTTGTCCTTTTCCTTTCATCAACCATGTTTTTTTCACATTTTTTGCTATCTAGTGTTCACCAAACGGTACAATTTAAATAAGTTCTTTTGTCGAATTTGTGCCTGGTTGACTGACTTCGCCTCGAACGCGATAACTTGTGAGGAAAAACCATACTGTAGGGCGCCAAATGCGACAAAAATGTGTAAGTTTCATATTCATGTCAATTAATTTAGGACAGCACCAGTATCACCCACTTCGGGCCTAAAATGAAAGATCAGCAGCAACCCTAAACCCAAGTGCATATATATTCAGGGCCATGTGTTATCTTATCCTGAAAAGACTGAACCACTTTTTGGCATGGCATGTCTAATAGAGTCTTGACCTTCACAAATTTCAGTTTGGTTTAGACTTGAGCTCTGCATAGCTTTCCTTAAATGGTTCTGTGCTGTTTTGTTTAGTTCTCTGATATGTTCTGGATTGGACGCTTTACCCTTATGAAATGTTTGCTTTTCATATTCCCTTGCTGGTTCAAGCAAGCAACGGCCCTTACATATATCTTACCATATATCTTTGCCGTTTCGCATCGTTTTTCTTTTTGCCACTGCTTTGAAGAAATTACTACAGACAGTCACATCATTTTTGGCCATGGTTAAAGTTAATCGATTGTTACCTCTGAATAATTGTTGACATTGGTAACACTGCTGATTTCATAACCTGAAATATTGTCCTTGTAATAATCTAACTGAACTGCTGAAACAGCAGTAGCCCCCTGCTGTCTGTTTATAGGACTGATACCAGTTACTGTTGCCCACCCCTCAATGGATTCATTTATATGTATTGTAACGTTTAATGCATTGGAAACTGCTTGAACAATAAGTACATCACACCGTGTGTGTTGCTGCAACAACACACCCACAATTGCGCTATAATGGGTCCAATAAATCTTTGACGGTTGCTTCTGATGTATTCAACTCCAGCAGCATGTATGTTCATGTGATAGGAAGGATCATTATAAATATGACTGGTGGGCAACAGAAGAAAAGAAGCATGAACCATTTGAGGTACATTCTAGCGCCTTTAATCTTTTCTGAGCTAATTGAGCCTGCCACAGTGCCATAGAGGGATTTCTCAGAACTGCATTAAACACTTAATGACTGGTCCCGAGGGAAACAGTTCATTTTGTTTCCCGAGAATCTCAATGTTTCCTTGAGGCGCAGCCAAGGGAAACATTGAGATTGGAGGGAAATAAAATGAACTGTTTCCCGAAGGTCCAGTCATTAAGTGATTTGTTTTATAGCACAAAAAGAAAAACGGGCAACGGCAACAGCAACGGTGGTCGACGGTAAGCATTCGCGGTTAACAGTGCACTGTTACCCTCTGCCGTCATAGATTTTGCACTGTTGCCCACTTAGAGACTTTTGGCGGGAAACAGTTTATTGTTAGATGTCATGTGACCTCGAAGTAACCAATGAGAGCACACGCTGCTGGGGGAAAAATTCAACTATATAACAAGTGTATTTGTTCCATGAGCAACAGGGCCTGGGTTCGATTAAATGTCTCCTGATATCAATAGCTTTTCTCTTGATAGACAACAACTATTATTTGTTGAATGCTTGGTACCAAATTGATCTTGAATACACAATAGAACT
Source organism: Montipora capricornis (assembly GCF_036669925.1). Lineage (NCBI taxonomy): Eukaryota > Metazoa > Cnidaria > Anthozoa > Scleractinia > Acroporidae > Montipora > Montipora capricornis. The sequence goes on along the minus strand of NC_090883.1, from coordinate 29,160,136 downwards.
GACAAGTCTTTATTGTGTTTAGGATGGTAATAACATTTAAATGAAAATTAGAATCTCCTACTCTCGACGATTTGTTACGTCTGAGTTGCGGTCTAGGTTTAGACATTCTTACGGCAATATAATATTGTTTTCCAAAAGCAAGAGATAAACACTTTCGCAACTCAGACGAGCTCGGTTCGTTCTTCTTTAATGCACCATACACTTTCTAATTACCTTGCCTTTATAAAATAAGCTCGACGTTTTCTTGTAAAGAATTCTGGAACGTTCTCTGTCCCGGGGAGCATGTTTTGCGTTTGCGAACGGACTCAGTCCTTGCTCTATCGCAGGAGATTGGTACGGATTCCTCATGAGTTTCCTTACATAATCAATGACCGAGTTCGCACTCAAGTACTAGTGTCTGGAAGCATGGGTTGCTTGGTTGCCTCACTGTTTTTTTTCGTATTTATTTACCTATAAGCCGAGCAGTTATCCCTGGAGGCCTGACCCCTGTTTTGCAGCCACTAGACAAGTCTTTGAATAAGCCGTTCAAAGATAATGTCCGAAGAAAGTACTTGGCGTGGATGATCAGCGGCCCGTTCGACTATACTCCGGCTGGAAAGAAGAAGGCGCCATCGAGAAATCTTGTACTTCGATGGGTGCATGAAGCATGGCGAGAGATCCCGGTGGAGATGGTTGCTAAGTCCTTCAAGACCTGTGGAATCTCCAACTCTTTGGATGGAACTGAGGACGATGAGGTGTACACTGACGAGGCAATAGCAATAGCTTCCTGAGCATTACTGATAGTCCCCTTTGAGACTATTTCTGCCAGGGTCGTATCCTCGACACACTTCCAACTGGAAAAGCTTGGAGGGTTTAGGTCATTTATTATTAAAGTAAATAACCATGGTCCAAGTTTTGTGCCTTGGGGAACACCTGAAGGAACGTGTCCCCACTCTAAGAAACAGTCCCTTGATAGCTTGATCCGTTGCTCTCTCTATATATTGATAAGAAAATCGCACGTTCAGCGAGCTACCCCTCGTGGGGTACGTAGACTGTAGATTTTCGGAATAAGGATGCCGTGATCTATCAGATCGAAGGCTTTCCAATAGTCCAATAATACTATTCTTACGGCAGCGCCGGTTGAATCTGTGGCCAATGACCACTTGGGAATCATGGAAATTAGAGTTTGAGTTGTAAAGGATTTAGGTATGGTACCAAACTGGTTTGGATCCACGATCTCTAAGACAGCTGAGACAACGTACCTGCGCACAACAAAATCCTCAGCCATTTTAGACATAGTGGCTGTTAGTGAGATAGGTCTGATTTTTTTACTCACAACGGTCACTAGTCTCTCTTTGGGCAATGGAGTAACGTTACCTTGATTCCATATGGGTGGAAGTTCTTGTTCAAGATATGAACTATTCAGAATAATGCGCACAGGCCTGACTACTTTATGAACAGGTGCTTCTCCCTTCTCGTCTTGAAAGACAACAAAAACAACAACAACAATTCTTTATTACCCTTGATATTACAATTATTTACATCAAATGAGAATAGTGGACAAAAAAATAGAAGGGTACTGCAACCTAAAATGGGTTAAAAATGCTTGTTTGTCAGTAGACAAATTCACTTTCCTAAAATAGGTCGGGGTTATGCATAGTACACACACACACGCACACACGGAACCAACCTGCCTGGTTGCACACATTTAAATTATAAATGCATTAAATACACATAGATATGTAGATATAAAAAATATTGATATAACCATTATACGAAAGAGAAAAGAGCAATACCACACTAGTGATCAATTGGTACGAGAAGTCATTATTAACCAAAGGTGAAAAAATTGGCTAGTACTTTTGAAAGTTACTCTTTAGGTTTAGTTAAATGATGAGATTGATGAAACCTTTATATCCCCATCAATAGCATTCCAGATTGTAGGGCCTTGAAATCGAAAATTAAATTTACCATAATTTGTCCTAACTTTGGGGAGATAGTAAGACTGCTTTGCAGATAGATAAAGTTCACAGTTACAATACTAGACTAAGATAGTAAAGAACGACCGGAACTTAGATGGTAAAAGTTGATTGTGAAGTTGTACATGAAAATGGCAATAAGAAAAGTGACAAGATAAAAAAAATTGATTACCTTTAATGACTTAACTAACTGCCTAGAATCTAGGAGAAACATCGGATTTAAAGTAGAATCAAGTAAGCAATTAAGCCATAAACTAAAAAAGGACAAACTGAACTGTAATATGTACTTGTGTGGGCCCATTTCCATAAGTAGGGCTAACGCTCACATGGTTCATATGGGGTACAAAACTGGCACTTCACATTACATTCTAATCAGTTAAGTCTGTTGAAATATAAGTGCTACACGGCCAACGTTTATAAAAACGTAACCCCTCCTTGTACTTGTACATGTTCATTGCTGTGACTTTAACATCTTCAGTTCCCACGGCCTGCTCCCGTCTGACCTTGTAGCTCAGTCGGTAGAGCAGCGGTGATCTAACCTGAAGGTCGTGGGTTCAATTCCCACCCAATCTTTAGCTATACCTCGCCTTTGTGTGTGACTGTTTTATTGAGACTGCTCTGTGGGAGGCAGTGTGGCCGAGTGGTTAGGGCCCGTGCCTTGAGATCCGGAGATCCCGGGTTCAAGACCGCGTTCTAACAACTCATTGAATTTGTTTCAGGTAATCCCTGGTTCAATTTCCTGGCGCAATTGTAAAGTAGCCAACTGGTTTGCCTCCCGCCAGTTGGGATTCTTAACAATTGTATATTCAATGCTCGGAGATATTACAAAGTGATTATTTATTTTATATTTTATTGAGAGGTGTTTCTCCCTTTCGGTCCTAAATATTAACGTCCGTCTTGCTTTCAAGTAGTAGCTTGACAAGTGGTACGTCCTTCTGCGTTCGCGTCTGCCTTGTTGTCAAGCAATAGGTTGACGAGAGGAACGTCCTTTTGCGTGACTGCTTTATGAAGAGGGGTTTCTCCCTTCAAGTCTGGATTTTAACAAGAGCTCTAGCCTGTCTGATTGCCCTTTCTTTGCTGTTTTCAAGCAATAGCTTGATTAGAGGTACGTCCATCTGCGTGTTTGCTATCTGAAGAGGGGTTTCTCCCACCCAGTCTTTAATATTCCCATCCGCCTTGTTTTCAAGCAATAGCTTGATGATGGATACGTCCTTCTGTATGACTGCATTATGAAAAGGTGTTTCTCCCAACAGGTTTTGAATATTTGCGTCCGCATTGTTTTCAAGCAATAGCTTGACAAGAGGTTCGTCTTTCTGTGTGACCGCTTTATTGAGAGGTGTTTCTCCCTTCCGGTCCTTAATATTCACGTCTGTCTTGTTTTCAAGCAGTAGCTTGACGAGTGGTACTTTCTTCTGCGCGACTGCTTTATGAAGAGCTGTTTCTTTCTCCCAGTCTTGAATATTCGCATCCGCCTTGTTTTCAAGCAATAGCTTGACCAGGGGTACGTCCTTCTGCGTGATTGCTTTATGAAGAGGAGTTTCTCCAACCCAGTCTTGAATATTCGTATCCGCCTTGCTTTCAAGCAATAGCTCGACGAGAGGTACGTTCGTCTGTGTGACTGCTTTGTGAAGAGGGGTTTCTTCCCTCCGGTCTTGAATATTCGTATCCGCCTTGTTTTCAAGCAATAGCTCGACAAGAGGTAAGTTCTTCCGCATGACTGCTTTATAAAGAGGTGTTTCCCCCCACTGATCCTTAATGTTCGCATCAGCACAATGCTCCAAAAGCACTCTAGCTACCATGTAATTATTGCTAGAAGCTGCAAAAACCAAAGGTCCCTCTTTACCTGGGGCTGTTTGAGCATTTACGTCTGCACCAAGATCAATCAGGGTCTTGATTAACACACCAGAGGACATCGCACTCGCCAACAGCAATGGTGTGATGTTGCTCTTTGCAGCGACATTGACATCAATACCGTCATTCAAAACGAGCTCAATCACCTTTTCTACATCGCCGCTCTTGGCGCACGAGTGCAGCTCATTTAATGTTTCGTCAATCCCAACCAATCTTCTGTATAGTTTTTCAATATCAGTATGGCCTGGTTTTCCCCAAGCCATAGCTGATGATAGAATATCAACTGCTGCTTTTCCTCGGAAAATAGACGCATTATTACTTATTGTTTCGCATTTCATTTGCTCCACAAAGTTCTCTAGAAGGGTACTTGCTTTGTAAACACTGTCATACTCTCCTTGTAAGACAACTGCTTGAAGTACATTAAATCCCGAATGGCTGTCCGTACGCAAAAAAGCCCTCTTTGCCAATGTCCTAAGACTCAGCTGCAACAAAATGTGTTGAAAATCGATTAACACCCACATAAGCCTGCCTCTTGATGACATGTATACTTTTATTTCGAAATCGATAGTGCGTACGGTAGTTTTGTATGCTATTAGCTTATAACGCCTGATAATAAAAATGCCTCAGGGGAATACATAGGGCATTTATGGAATTTAGCTCATTTAATTCTCGTTACATATTGAAGCGTACTTGGCATTCCTTGCCCCACTCCACCTCCCTCCCCCTCCAAAAAAAGAAAGCAACCGCAACAACAAGGATAAAGACATTAGATTACCGCGCAAAATTACGTTATTGCTTTGTTGTACAAAGTAATTCAAGATAACGGACAAATTATATTAATAACTTACTGGTTGCTGAAAACTTGGTTTCGCATCATGGTCCAGAAGCAGCTGAATTATCGACCGATAATTCCAGCGTTCAGCTTTCTGCAGAGGAGTAAACTGAAACTAAAGAAGAGGAAGAGCAGTTAGTTCGCCACTTGAATCCTTTTACAACTTTTTCGTTTCTTTTAATTTTCATGCATTTACTTTCTTTTGACAACTGCAGCGGCAGGGTTCACGCGATACTAAACATAAACTCATTTTTGATTGGCTCAAAAGCCCAGATAAAAAATTTTAGGTAACCGACAAAACATTCCAGACCTCCAATTATTATTGTGACATCACATTACCGAACGCAATAAAGCACACTTTTTACAGCTTACCAACAATAAAAATTATTTAATACTGCATTTGTATGATATCTGACACATTAGGCAGACCTCGATGGATGTCTCCTAGCCAGCGGCCTCGTCGCATAAGCTCCTCCTCGATCTGCATAATTTCCATACCAATTTATGCCAAGCATCATTCAAAATTAATGAAAATTATTTAAGGGCACATTGGGTATCAACCAAAGACTCACTAATTATGCTCATATCTGTAAGTTTACTGTGGGAAATGGTCATCAATATCCAGCCACTAAAAGAATAAAACCTTTTATACTTAAAATTCCACTTAAAATGATGTTCTTATGTGCCACTGTGGCACCAAGTGAACACTGACAGTTTTTTCCTGGGAAAACCCTAAGCATGGGAGCAAAGACCTCTTGTGTTAGTTGATAGCTCTGCTTTGATGAGCCAATCAAATGTTGAGAATGCAGTACACAAGGCTCGTTTCAAAAATCCAAAATGCAAGTAGTCTGCATAAACATTAATCACTGATACTATTTTTCCATCATTTGTTCAGCTATCAATACCCAAACAAGCTGCTGTACAAAATTTTAATCCGAGTAAGCGTTGTCATAATATTAATAGTTATGTATGATAATTTTATCTTCACCTCAAACAAGCAAGAAAGAAGCAAGAAATGTTTGAGCCATGGAACTTCGTCTAACATTGGTGTTAGTTTTTTTTGCAATAAAACAGAAGCAAATGTGAGCAATAGACTAAGAGGAACATCAAATGGGAGTGACTTCTTCTCTTCCCACTTACCCTGTCTAAAGCATTGACATCTGCATTATGATCTAGCAACAGCTTGACAACAGATTCATGTCCATACCAACAGGCAAGATGCAGCGGTGTTAACAAAAACTAGGGAAAGAATAAATGTAAAACCAAGATATAAATTCTGATGCCCAGCACTGGCTGAAGGGGGTGTTAAGCAACAAAACAATTTAGGCTTCACCTTTGCCACACCCAATTCATATGTGTCAGGATCTCACTAGCACACAGGTGTGAAAATTAAAAGAAACGTCAGGGCCATGGATTGTCAGTTTTAAAACTGCGAAGTGTTACCTTTCTGGCCGTCTTCTAAAGTATAAATGTAGGTACATGTATTTTTTAATCCGCGCACTCAGGGCTAAGCTAATGTGGGCTAGAGGGTATATTATTTTGTTGAGTGGTTATGCAGACATTTAACTGAAAATTAGATGGACCTAGATAATAATACAAATCTCTTGAAGAACCTGATCTCTAGCATCAACATTTAAACCACTCTTCAAGTGCCTGTTGACCTCCTCATATTGTCCATTGATTGATGCTCTGTGAAGAGCACTTCGAGATACCTAGTGAAAAAAAAAATGTAGAAAATCAACACAGAGTTCTCTCCAATGTCTCCATACAGTGGATGCCTGTGGAACCTTCATGTGGAGTCCGTAAATGAGATAGCCCACAAATGTGGGGAACAAAAAAAAAACACTGAAGCAAACAAAGTTTCAAAGTCTTGAGGTTAAGTACTACCATAGTTAATAGATGTAGCTGGTTATGAAACTCGACAAGTTTCTTTGTTTCATGTTTTTGTTCGCTTTTTTGGCCTTGACCCTGCACAAAACCCGACAAAAACAAGTTTTTTTCGACAGGATAACCAATCAAAAATTTCGACTAATTTATTCGAAATTAACTTGCGAACTAAAAACAAAAGATTGCGCAGGGTCACGGTCGGTTCAACATCTAATTGCGACTGCATTGTTCCTGCTTTTGAAATTCCCAGGGTTTCCTAACCAGTCCCTAGATTAACTATGGTACTACATAACTGACCTGTACTATTGTTTTGTAGAATATCCTTGCAAGGTACATTAATTTTTCAACATGACTATGTCGTAAAAGTCGACAGAAGCCAGTTTAGAATTTCAAGCCCTCACACAGTGCCAATGAAAAAAAAAAAAAAATAGAAGCACTGTCTTATAAAGATCGGAAAAAACAGCTTGGACTACTTTATAAACAACAGAGTTACATGTAAGAACAAGAAAATAATGCGCTAATCAATCCATGCGTCCATGGTCTCCCTACCCTGGGTGCCAGAAGTTCTATTTTTCTTTCGCGAGTAGCGAGCGGTTAAAACAGCGGTTAAAAATCTCACTTCCATGATTTGTGATTATGAACACGGTCGCTGATTGGTTTTCATAGTATGTCCCAGTCCTTTCCGAGTAAAAAGAATTTAACACTCAATTTCACTGGTTAAACGTCGATAGTGCACCCCAGTGGCCACAAAACCGGTTTTTAACGCAAGTAGTGCTACGAAAACAAAACTGGCGGTGGAAGGCTGTGAATTCGAGCGAGCACTTAGAGGTTTGCGCAGTACAATACAGAGTAAATTCTGGATTTTCGGAGATTTTAGAATTGAAACCTGTTCAGGCATTTCATCAAGCGTAAGGATGTGTTTGTGGTCTTCCCAAATGGATGCGGCAAATCTTTCATATTTCAACTTGTGCCGAAGGTTTGTTCGTAATTGCATGATCGTGGATTCATTATCAAAAGCTGCCATCGTAGTCGTTATTTGTCCCTTGAATGCCTCGATTTATTCGCATACTCTAGAACTGAAAGAAAATCCGAAAACCGTGAACACTAGAAATATCATGTTTCGAGTAACAAGCTAGTCACGTGTGAGAAAACTAAACCGCAACCACCAACGGTAATTAGGTTTGTGATTTCATGTCCCTTTTGACTGGTTGCTGCACGATGGGAAATTTCAAAATCAAAACGTTTTACTCCCAAAGGACTTGAATTGGATACAACATTGACATCACCGTAGAAAACCGGTTTGGCAAGATATCTTATTTCGAAATTGCATGGAAGTGAGATTCTTAACCGCCGTGACCAAAGGTTCTTATTTTTCGCCTTTCCGTTTTCACCGCCCGCTCCTCGCGAAAGAGAAATAGAACCTCTGACACCTAGGTTATAGTTTCCCTTGTAACAGGATTAAAACAATGACAATGTTACTTTTACGCTGTTGTGGAAGTCTGCAATGAAGGGACTGATCTCCTCCACACACAAAGTATTCTTAAATTTCAGTTTGGGGCTGGGGATTTGAACACTGTCAAAGGTAATGTGACTATAACGTGACTATATTCCTGGGAAAAATCCACCTTGTTTACAGACCATTGTTGCTAAAAAAAAATTTTTTTTTCATTGTGAACTTACTTTGGCCTTCTCCATTCTAATAGCCCAGCTTGTGTCCTGTTCCTTGACCTGATGACAAACGAGTGTAAATATCCTGACACAAGGATTGTCATCCATGACTTCAAACTGGTATTAATTGCTTTTCTGTGATCTTGTCTGGGTTAAATGTAACTTTACAGAAGTGAAGGAAATAAGGTCAACTTGATCTCCTGGCTAATCAAACTCAGTCTGAGTTACTTATTCTAAATTATTTTGATTCACTTAAGAAAATAATGCCTATCACACATGTGGCCTCTCTTTATTACTGGTAGAACCTAACGCCAACAGTTATGAAACACTACAATCCATTCCCCTAATCAGAAGTGAAGGAGTGCTTTGGAACAAAAACAAACACCCCACTTTGTCAATTGTGAAGTCATTTTCAAGTTATTTTGCCAAAACGTTCCAGTAAGGTAATTTACATTACTTTGTACTTTCATTTTTTCCTCCAAAAAGTCTGAAAATTCAACTGGGTTGACACATGGTTGTGCCAACGGCAAATAATTGTTTGTCTCATTTAAGGGGAAAATCCAGTAGATAATAGGCTTTTTAAAATTATCTCGTTTCAGATCGTTTCAGAGAGGGGGAGGGAGGGGGTTGAGGGAGAACTACAACCCCTGCTGCTTCTCCTGGTCCACTACTTTCATTCGCAGTTTTCTATTTTCAGCAATGAAGGATCTCTTGTACAACTCATTCAGGCCTTCCTCAGCTTTGTCATTATCATTGTTCGACTAAGAGATACATGCCAAGACATTTACAGTCATCATCAAAGAGGAGCGAATGGTATGTCATCAATAGATCAATCAATCCATCAATAAATAAAGAAACAAACAAACAAACAAACAAATGCATATAATTGGGATCCCAAAGTTACGTCTTAGGGAAAACCAGAGCCCAGTTGTTTCAAGCCAGGTTCAGTGGAAACTTTTCTTTCACTTTATTTAGTGATCAAAAATCTCTCCACAAGATTCTTAGCCTCCAATTTTGAATTACACTTCAGCGTAAGATTAGATTGTTGAAGGCTTTTTTGAAGGGCAAAATTCAAAACATGGTTGGTATTTAATCCCAAATTAGTCTTGATGGGCTTTTGAACAACTGGGCCCAGATGTAACAGAAAAAATTAATTGGATGACTTATCATCCATTCCAGCCCCATGCCTTCTGCAAAATAAATAGGATGTGAAGAAAGCTAACAAGGAACCTTCAATACCAATTCCTTCAAGGTGAATACAATTTTTCATCAAGATATAGAATCTAAGATGTTGGAAGAATCAAGAATATCACTAACAAATCTAGACTAACTGAAGTTTTCTAACGTTCTCTTTGCTCGTGTTACTCCAAACCGTCAAACACTAGAATAATTTGCAAAACAAGAAAGCATTTATACGGTAGATAAAAGTTTTTTGATCCAAGAGGTGCTTAATCCTATTAACTCTCGTTAGTTTAAACATGCAGTCAGAAGCAGTTTTAGTAACATGTTCATTAAAGTTAAGATGACAATCTATATGCACTCCCAGACTCCCAGGTCCTTTTCAACAGTTACGTCCGTACGAACAGCGCAATGCTCTTGCAGCGCTGCGCAACTTCATATTTTAGGTTGCACAGTGCTTATGCGTCCTTTATGCGACGTTCACGCGTTGACCAAGCTTCAGAAGCAGAATATCGAGCGCTGCAGAAAGGTTGCAATGCTTAACAACGAAAAAGCAATGGTAAAGCAGCGCTGTATATCGTTGCTTAAAAGCTGCAACTGAAAATATTTTCGAGGGAAAGCTTGGAATGTTTAAGAGCGACAAAGCAATGCTTACGCAGCGCTGTACATCGTTGCTCAAATGCTTCGGCTAAAAGGTAATTGTATGTAAAAGTTTGCAGCCTTCAACAACGTGAAAGCAATGCTTAATAAGCAGCTTTGTGCATCTTAATTTGCCTTAACGTCAGGGCTATACATGTAACTGAAAGATATCTATAATCAACGGCTGTACGTACGTAATGCTTATCCAGTCTTGAAGGTTTATAAAAATTCAACTCGAGTCACAAATGCATTCTCATTAAGTATGGGTTATTGACCAAGCGTGAGGTCAAGATGACTGGATATTGGCCAAGTTCTTTTTTTGCGTGTTTATGGACCGAGACGATGTCGAGGTCCATAAACACGCAAAAAAAGAACGAGGCCAATATCCAGTCATCTTGACCGAACAATCTTGGTCAATAAAGGATTTATTATATGACTTAAAACACCAAAAAATGATCTTTGATCTTGCGGGACCAAGCGAGAAATCCCGAGCGGGCAGTATCGCTCCATCTTGCCCGCTCGGGTAGCCAATCAGAGCGCGCGATTTGGTTCATCTTGCCCGCTCACGGAGCTAGTCATATAATAAAATGTTGTATTCTGTAGAAAATTGTGATTTCAAACCTCGTACTATATTGCCGGCCGGAGCTTATCTATAAGCCCAACACGTTGATTGATCCAAAAAGGTTTCAATGTCAAGGGAAATCGACGCCAGCAAAGCACACCACGATTATTTCGCATTTTTGGTCCGAATGGAGCGATAATAGTTTTAGCGACCCTCTTCAGCGACCCGCGATACTCACGATTGGTCACCATTGTGCCCATTGACCAATCACGGGTCGCTAAGTGATCTTGCAACGGTTTGGATAAAGAGAGTTGTGAACAAAGCATCATTCGATGGCTCTCGAAGCAAATGTTTGCAGAGTTTGGCGGCCCTTAAATCCTTCTCAGTGTACAAGAGGCTCGAATAAAGAAGACGAATGGGTAGCGGAGGAATCGTCCATGATCTACGTGGAATTTCGAGGCAATCGAAGCTTTGGGAACGAATTTATGGCCTTTTTCCTTCGATGATTCCGGTCGGCAGCTTCGTCTCGGTTCCCAACCTTGGGAAAGAAGAGAAACCAAAAACCACCTAAATCCCTCTAAATCGCTCTAAATCAACCCAGAAACCGTACCAGAATCAAATAAATATGAGACTGAAGCAAGGTAATGTGTTTTTTATTTTAAGTCGTCAATAATTTTCAGACCTTTGAGGAAAACCGTTTTACCCATACAAATCCTTATATTTCTACTCTCGCATAATATAGTACTGTACGGATACTCATATATCAAGCTTGGGCTACCTATAGAGACACATGAAATGATCAGAGAACTGCAATGTATTAAATCAGATAGGTGTGGGAACAAAATCATCTTTCGTGACGGCTTTAAAGAATCCCGGTCGCATCATGATCAGTTAATGACCCCGTTAATGTAACAACGCAGCAGTGAAGAAGCTCTCTGGGTAGAATATTTTTGTACATTATACAGCTCATTGTATTGCTTGCCTGTAACTCCTCCGCTATGCAAAATAAATTTAATTGATATTCTTGATACTTTTGCTTGTACCCATTTTTCGATTGATCGGCTTGTTGTTGGTGGCCATTAAATTAAAAGGCTTCTCAAGGTACCTTTTCTTAGAGTACCTTTTCTTAGACCAAGATGGAAAAACCTCTCGCATCACGCGACTTCCTACCTGCAGCGTTAAAGCAACGCGAAGCTATTAAAGCAACTCTCTTGCAACACATATGCAACGGAATGGTCGCTAATGCATCACCGATGCAGCCACCATTCAGAAGTCCTTCAGTGCTTAGCAAACAGTCTCCTCGAGCAGCGTTGGTGAGTCGCAAAAGCAGCGCTGCTAAAAGGTTGTTTGTTTCAAGTGCAGCATGTGCACGGCCCTGCTGCAGCGCTTAAGTGACTTTGAGATGTCTTGCGCGCAGTCATTTTTCGAAACTCCCGCAGTGCTATCGATGCAGCCATCATGCAACCTTTCTGCAGATATAAGGGCAACGCTGGTCAGTCGCTAAAGCAGCGCTGCGTAATTTGGTAAACATCGTACGTTTCGTACGGGATATGATCAACTACGTACGTACAGGCTTAATTTGAGCTCCCAATATTGTCACCCCAAGTAGGGTTGGCTGGTAAAGTCCTCATGAGTTGTGGAACACCCACATACAAGGGCTTTGTTTTATCAGGGTCGATGAGTAGCGAATTTCTATAACACCAAGTTGGTATTTCCTTGAGATCTTCGTTTACAGCAGAGATAACATCGTGAAGTTTGCTGGAGGGGAACCCGAGGAAGAGTTTGGAGTCATCTACATAGCCGAGTGGCCTGCAATGTTTTGGGGACTCGAACAAGGTCGTTTACATATAATGTAAACAACACTGGACGGTACCCCAATCATTAAGGGTAAGGGGTTGGACCAGCAATGTATTCTGAATCTTAACTACTTGTTCGCGTTGTGATAAGTAGCTTTCAAACCAGGCGCGCGCAGATTCCGATACACCAGATTTGAGGAGTTTATGCAACATTGGAGAGATTTAGCATCGCGTTTAGGGCAAACGGCAAACGTCGGACTAAAATTTGTGTTTTGCCAAAAATGGAAGAAACTCGTTTGATATGAGATCATTTCTTGCGTCTTAGCAGCAGGTCTCAAGTCACTTTTCAAAAGAGAGAGACGAGTTTAAATAACCGTAATTTTCAAGCTTTTATGACAAGAGGCAGCCCACTGTTTGGCGTTTGCCGCTTCACGTAAACGCGACGCTTAATCTCTCTAATAACTCATGCCGGATGCCGTCAAAAGCTTTGGACATGTCCAAAAGAACAATAACAGATATATTCTTTTGATCCATGTTACTAAGCAGTTCGTTGGTAGAGTGAAGAAGAGTTGGTTCGGTTGAATGGAATTTTCTATTCCACTTTGCAGGTGACGTATATTGTTTGAGTCGAGGAAATTGACGAACTGTGAATGAGCTGCCCTTTCACATACTTTAGATAAAATAGGGAGTAGAGATATTGGTCTCGGGTTCGCGGGCTCCTCACTGTTTGACGATAGATTCTCAATAATCCTGTTCACATCGCCCATAGTGATGGATTCAAATGTAAATAAGTTAGCATTGTTTTGACCGGAGCTGCAATCAGATTCACACGGATGAATTCTCTCGGTGTCTTGAATGTTGAGATTGTGTTCCTCGACAAGACTCTTTGTTTACAAAGCTGTCACTTTTCCAACATTTGCATAAAATTCATTGAAATTATTTGCTAGGAGAAGCAGATTTTCAACAGTGGCTAATCGAGCATTCTTCCTTGGAATACAACGATTAAAAATTTTCCACATCGAATTGGCATTGCCATTCAATTTTTGGATTTCAGAGCGAACATGTTCTTTTTCGGCAAGTCTGATTTCCCGTTTAACTTCCAAGCAACAGGACAAATGAATGTGGGAGCTACATGAAAGCCGTCAAACTATAGGTTCTTTCAAATTATGGTGAACTTTAGTGTACTTTATGAATAAAGAGATCAACTTATCTTTCCTTGAGAGTTTCAGATAACTAATTATCAGAGGAACTTGGCTCAACTGAAATATAGTTGATTTATGTCAAAACTTAATATAGGAAAGACAAATTTGAACTGCGGATAAAATCAAGTTAAGATGTAGAGCAGTAACAAAAGGAGAGCCTGAAAAACTCTGGCAGGATTCAAACCCATGACCTCTGGGATACTGGTGCAGTCCTATACACTGTACCATTCGAGCTATCAAGAAAACTTCAGAGATCTTGACGCCCCAGGACGAGTAAGCTTGTTCTGAGTTGTCGTTGAACACGCTGGAACAGTGTATGAATCTTTTCGTAATCTTTTCACCCTAGCTGCCTCCACATTACCATCAAAACTGCTCGTGAGTTCTTGTTTCAAGTCAAAGATGTTTTTCTCTAACTTCTCGAGTTTAAGAAGGCGTTTATGACATGGGTTTGTACACAGAAACAAGTCATTCTCGGAGTAGACGTTGACGTCGAGGGATAGCGTGGAATTAATTAACTTCGGAAGATCGTGAGCTGTTTTCCCAAATACTTGTATCCTTTCTTTGACAGGAGGAGTACTACCACAGTCATATATAACACCGAAGGTCACCATTGACAAGCTTTTTTGTTGTATTAACCTCCATACGAAACCAATAAACACAACATTTTAAACATGGAATACCTTGAAGACTTTTTGCGCGTAAATTTCTAACCATTTTATAAGCTGCTTTACAGGTGGCTATCTTGTAACAATAGCTCGAGTCTGATTGGATATTCTCACACAATGGGAATGGCATGCCTAGCTAGGGCCTGTTTCTCGAAAGTCCCGGTAATTACCGGGCCCGTTAACTTACCGGGACCTTTACCGGGAAACTTTATCGGGACCGAAAGAGTGTTTCTCGAAGCACCCGTAAACTTTCCCGGTACTTTTCGGGGCCGATAAAATAACCGGGAGTCACCAGGCTCTTGCATGCACTTCACGCTCGTCATGAAAAGAAGGACAATGACTTGGCACTACATGTAGATCCGTAGAGCTCGTAGCATCCAGTTTCCCAACCGAGCGCTGTGATGTAAACAAGGTGGCGTTCGAAGCGATGACCTTCTGACGGGAGAAATTTTGCAAAGGGTGTTTAGATGGCAGCATTTTTTTTTTATTCACGCTTTTTGTAAGCAACACTTTTAGTTTGCTGGGAAGCAACGCTCCTTTGGAGTAATAGAAGCTCAGAAAATGTTACAACGAGGTTAAGCGAAATTCTCGATCTCGAAGGCTTCAATTCAATACAAGTAGCAGATTGCAGCGTACAGCGAACCAGTGGAAGGAGGTATGTCTTTGAGTCATCGTTTAGCATTATCAGATGTTTTGAATTCTCTTCAAGAACATCTGTTTTCAATTTTATCTCGACAGGTACGTCGGGTGGAATTCCGTCTTACCTCAGGTTCACTGCATTTCTTTCGATTTTCATTGGCATATATATGCGAACACTCTCAAGATACACTATTTGAAAGAACATCACGTTTATTTAATGAAAACAAAATAATGTTCTTAATTATATAGTTATTTATCATAAGGGTGTAGTAGATTTTAAAAGACATTGCTAAAAGGGATCTATTAGTAGGTAATCACTTATTAGTTTATGGGATAATTCTATCCTTGATTTATTTTGACTCCTTCAAGTCAAAGATACTTGGTGAACCCCTAGCTGGAAGTAAGATAATTATATTGTTAAATTTGTGGCACCTTTATTAAGGGGGTGGCACTTAACTACAGAAGGACAATGGTTGCTAAGGAACCTGTTTAGTCAAAGAGCCCTACAAAAAGGTTGCATGGATGGTTCTTTGAAGTAACTCTTTCAATGGAAATCTGACATCACTTCAATAAAGGTGTATGCGCAACTAGTCCCAGTCCTCGGTCTCGAAAAGAACAAAAAGACGAGGCGGTTTTAATTCATCGGATGGCAACCGTCCCATCAATATTTGTAAACTGTAGCTTGGAATTTCTATTTGGGCAAAAAATGGAACTGATATTTTGAAAAGTGCAACAGAGGAGGGCCATAAATCCATGCTACACTGATTTTGTGTTAGATTGTTCTTGTACTGTTGCATTAAAAATTTGTGAAAAACATAGTTAACTCGCTGAGTTTTTAGGCATTTTGTTTTTTGGCCATGTGATTTACCAAATATGGTTGTCAGTCAAATCAGTAGAAGAAATGTTAAAATAAATAGAACACACTTGGCAAAAAATGGTAACTGCAGAGTTAAAGAGACTCAAGAAATGATTATTTGAAGGGGTCCATAGCAACAGTTTGGTAGTTGAGAGCCACCCCCCTTAAACCTGATTGTTTTCAAGCGGCAATAATGACTTTAATGCTGAATTAAATGTGTCGTCAGTATTTCAAACTGTGATAGTATCTTACAAGTTAAAAATGAGGAAATTGGAACTAGAAAGTGACATTTTGAAGGAGAAGTGGGTACCAATAATACTCAGTCATCCTGAAATCACATTTGATGAACAGGGTTTTGTTAAGCCATGATGAGTCCAGGTGGTGGTAAATTTGCGGTCTTAAGAAAAGATTGATTTTGTTGTACTCATTTTCATGTCTTTGAGACAGATGTCCTGATGATCATAAACATCTGAAGACTGGCTAGATTCTAGAATACCGGTCTACTTAATTTGCAAAGGAATAGCTTCTGTTATTATATGCCTAGTTCTTCAAAGAGCACTACTGCAAGAATACAATAGTGGCCGGGTATTCTAGAATCACTTCGTGTTACATTATAACACTCGACCAATGGAAATGAAGCAATTGAGTGATTAATTTTATTAGTAGTTTTATTTTTATGAATGCTCCATGTCTTGAGCAATTTTGTTGTCAAGTTTTGGCTTTTGTTTGTTATTTTGTTGTTACTTTTAACATAGATGCAAATCTATTTTGCTTGTATGTATTAGGGGGGTTTCATTTATTAGCTCATAGGAAGGAGGGGGGGGGGGGGGGTGGTTGGCAAAATTACTTGGAAAGTCCTTCAAACATTTCTGTACCCCCCTCTATAGTAATGGCAACAATCAAATAACCCCAATCTTTATCCAGCATTATATCTCAACCCCCCTCTTTCTCTCCCTCATACATACGGGAGCCACCCAACTATACATGAAAGCAGAACAGCTCAGCCAGTTCATCCAATGCATCATGTGTTATTAGCATTAATGCTTATATTCAACATTTTCAACTCAATAATCATCTATATCCTTAGAAGCAACAATTCAGCAGGAGGCGTAGCTGGGTTTTTCCGTTTTAATAGGTACCCACAGGAAGGTGCAGTGAAACTAGCGCTTTCTGCATCAGCCTCTAGGGAGGATCTGGGGGCACGCTCTCCAGAAAATTGTTATTATTAGGGCCTCAGAAATGCTGTTTCCCATGTTTTCCGGGGGTAAGTTTCATAAATCAAAGCATGAAAAAAATGCTAACTATTCACTCGCTGTAACTTTGTTTTTTATTTGTCAACCTTTGGAACTACTGATAGAAGTGTTTAGTAGACGAGTGCATTATCCACGGTAAATGTGGCTACAGGAAAAGGGAGAGACCTCTCCCTTTAAAATGGAAATATCAAAGAAATAAATAAAATAAAATGTTTTATTTTTTTGGAGGTACGTATATATGTGGGTATGTGCGTATATGGTCACTATGCCCCTGTTCAGCTTGCATACCATCACAAAAAGTAAAATATAAGGCATCCGTCACTTTTAAAACTTCATAGGAAGGGCGGTGCATTTCCATGTCCAGACCGTTGAGAGTTAATCATTGCAGGTATTTCCCAATGCAGGCATTTCCAATGGCCAGGAAAATGGGTGTAATATTATAAATCTCTTCTAATATGTACATTCAGCTTTGAAGTCAGCGAAATGAAGTGGAAAAACCAACATTTCAATCAACCTCCCTCAAAAGGCTGCTCAATATATGACAACCCCCCTTAATACTTCTCCAAAATAACATTACCCCCCCCCCCCTCATGTGCTAATAAATGAAAGCCCCCTTACTGTTTCCCTTTTTTGCAGTGTCATTTAAAATGAACTCACCTGATGACTGTTGAATGGCTTTTGGACAAAGTGACCCAATAAAATTGATCTTACTGTTAGAGTGCACCTCACTCCAAGTGTTTTTCACTGCAAAGTTGAATCTTTCCATCTATGGCAAATACATTTTTCCATGTTCTCCTTGAGAATTGGTTTCAATGCACAATAAATTTAACAAAACTCTCTCCATGTTTTGTCACTTTCAAGGCCTAGCTAGCAAGAGGCAATAATCAAGTCTGTAACCGAGGTGATCCCTACCAAACTGCTCTGCATTGTAAAAAAGTTCAAAACAGTTTTTCCGTTATAATTGAAATTAACTCATGACTCTCATTAGCTTTGCAAATATCTCTCTGGTGTTGAGATTTATCTTTATTTTTATAAACAAAAGAAAATATTTTGAGTTAAGTTGGGCTTAAGTTATGTAGAAGCTATTGAGTAATGGAGGCCAGGCAGAAATTTGCTGCTTTACACTGCCCACCAGAGTAATCAAGGAGGGAAATCTTGTCTTCCACAGGCCAAAGGCCCTCTCAGTGGTGTTCTTCATTTTTGTATGGGCCTTCTGGTACCTGTAGGGTTTGATAATTTGCATACCCACAGTCTCTCAGGAGCCACCCATTCCCGCCTCCTCCACCCTCCATACATGCTTGCAAGTAGCTGGCAGTAAAAATAGTTGAATCATGTACAGAGCCATGCCATATGCAAACAAAATTTGTAGATGACAGGTGAGCATTGCACACTGTCATCACATTAATAGCAGGAAAACCCTTATGGCAAACAGAGAGATGTCATCTCTGTCTGGGTGCCAGATAGGAATGAGAGAGCCATCAATTGCTCTGGACAGTCACTCTGGGAAAGCCAGCTATAGGGTAAAATACAGTCACATTTGCTTGAAAGATTTATAAACATGAATTTATTGTCACACTTGAACACCACCAAAACAAAACAGAGATAAAGCGGACCGCCGTGGGAACAACATACGCAAAGAAGTTCGTTGTTTGATGAGCATTAATTGATAGGTTTTGTCGAGTTTGAGTCCATATAATAATTCCTTTTTTTCTCGAGCACAAGCATGTTTTATTCTTACACAAGGAGACAATTTCCTCTTTGCTGTTTCAGACAAACATGCAGCATTTAGCTGGGTGTGTTTTGTTATTTGCTCAATATCACGTGATGGTCGATCGCTTCTCCTTTCCAAATTTTCCCTGCCAGAAGTTTGCATCCCATTATTTATTTATTTATTTATTTATTTGTATGTTTATTTTTTAACAACATGTCATTTGTTTTTTGCTGGAAATGTTGCAGCTACAGTTGTTCCCTATTAAGACTCTGGGTGCTGCGAATTTAGATGTGAAAAAACGTAGACTCACGCCAAAACAAACCGCAGTCCGTGTTAAGTCAAGGCTTGCTTTATTGCCGATTCCATCGAAGTTTAATATATTAACATCTGCAGTTTTACGGCACCGAAAGTAGGTGGGCCATATACGTCTTGACTATTAGCCTGTATTGGTTTACCTGAGTCTCCGCAAATTGCTGTCTCTCTAGATCTTCTTTACAATACACCGTTCAATCAGCCAATTTAATCTTCCTGTTGACAACCTATGCCTCTCAACGACTTCTGTATCGGTCATATGATTCAGTACAGGCCTCCATTGGTATGTTCTTGGCCGACAAACTGCGTAACAAAAGTCCGTCTTCGGCAGCCATTTTGTTTTGTTGCAGCAAAATGATGTTACCGTAAACTTTAACGGGAGAGTAACGGGAGCTCCAAAGCTCCCGTAAGTTACCGGGCAAGTTATCGGGAAAAATAACGGGATCGAAATTAACGGGAGATTCGAGAAACACCCGAAAACTTATCGGGTAATTACCGGGTGACTTACCGGGCACGGTAAGTTACCGGGTCTTTCGAAAAACAGGCCCCAGCTCGGTTCAGCACACGTTTGTCGGGAGGGAGAATGGGACCGACACAAAGGACGGCTGCAAGGAGGCTAAGCACTTCATTAGTTCTCTAACACTCTCAAGGTAAGACAAAAGGTTGATCTCTTTATTCATGAAGTATGCTAAAATTCACCATAATTTGAAAAAACCTGTAGTTACCAGTAAATGGCTTTCATGTAGCTCCCACATTCATTTGTCCTGTAGCTTAGTATTGGAGCATTTGAAATAAGCAAAGTTCGAAGTTTTTTAGTAATGAACCCATAGATGATGTAGATATAACAAGACTTAATACATTAAGGACATACTTAAAATATTCAATTTTGATCATCAAAGTTATAAACATACTTGAGCAGAAGGAAAGGCTTTTGTAACTGCACTACATGATCTTGAATGAATTTCAATGAAAAGCATTTCCACAATTCAGTACCCTTTTGGGAAAAATCATGCACATGCCTATTCAGGCCAGTTGAGATGTCTGCATGCTTGCCAGGATAAAAACAAACGTCTGTTTTTGTTTTGTTTGTTGTTTTCTCCTTTTTTACCATTCTTTTGTATTTTTAACATCAATGTGCCTATTGCTGTTCCGATGTACACCCATGGTTTTTAGAAATCATTAGGCTCGATCTTTACTGCTTCCCATTTGCAAATAATGCAAGAAACTTACCACGTTGTAATCTGCAGATGTGTCCAGCCCACTTGCTCCGGATCCTTGATGCAGTACACCTTCTTGAGAGGATAAGCACGCATGGTCTGCTTCTCCTAAAAACGAGGACATGTCAACAATTGGATTAAAGAGAGTTGGTCGTTAACTTTTCAGTTGTTATTTCTTATGTTGTTTATGTACACAAAAGTGAAAGTGAAAGTAAGCAGCTTGAGTACAGTTTTATCAAAACATGAACTCTAGCAAGAGAAACAAGTATATAGGTGTAGTGCCGACTTTTCTGACATGAGGAAATTAATTGCCGTTAAGGATAACAAAAGCACTATCCAGCTACCTTTTCTCTTGACCAGCTTTACAGTTTATCAGCACTAATGCATTACAAATTTCAAGTTGTAGAAAAAGACTGTACATGGTAGATTATAATCCGGCAAGAAGGGCCGCAAGGTCCAGCTGCTACTAGTACAGGGTACCTACTTCCCATGCATAACCCAGAACCTCTTTTGATTGTTTCATCAAATACCTATCTAATCAAGCACCTGAAATTTTCAGAAGAGCTTTCCTGCAGATCAAGTAGTTTTCCTCTTTTATGGTTGTTTTCAGGCTTATTGCCTCCAGGCCGAGTTTCCGCTTCATTTCATCGGTTACAAGGTACTGCTCAGCCATGCTATTGAGGTGACCAGAGAGATAGTCATTCCACAGATGTTCAAGACCTTTTAAGGTTTGGCAATCCACAGTGACTTCAAGAGAGCCCACGCCGACAGACACTAAGGAAGCCTGGTAGCCACTTTCTAAAAGTTTAATAAAGGCTACCACTGCATTTAGATTATCCGAGGAATTTTCACGGAATTTCTCAAAGTTTTGGATTGACTGAGCTAACAGTTTATAGACTTCTTCCTGTTGTTCTTTCTCCAGACTTGGTGCACTGATTAGGATCTTGAGAAACTTGTCTGAAAATAAAAAGGCAGATATTATCAATCAGACCCTTACAAACAGGAGCCAAGACTCAATATTTGAGTGTTGTTTTAATTAAGTTATCTTATCCACAGCTTCTACATTGGCATAAACGTGATCCAATAGGGCTAGGGATGGTTTTGTGTACTGGCTGTTTTACCATTCCTGTACGGGAACACCGTTCGTAGGCGAAAGAATAATTTCTACGCTTTTAACTTGGTAGATTCTGTTGACCCGAGTAAATGAAATTGCCTTCTTGTGTTGTTGTACTTGTTGGTTCGCTAGAAGGGTTTTTTGCGCCGTCTAGGATGTCCATAACGAATTTTCCCTTCTTTAAGCGACAATCCCTTTGTGTTTGAAAATCCCAGCAAGACCCGGTTGGTTCTGGATAATGTACCGGTATTTCATAGAGCCTTTTTGAGATTTTCCGACTGCCGCATTGTAGGTTGTGAGAAACGGTAGATTCTCATGTCTTTCTTTTGATTCATAGTGGGAATTGAAGTGACTGGAGTGCAATTTGGTCTGAAATGATTGGGTATCCTCTTGTTGCAGAGCCCTTGTTCGAAATCTTGGTTGTAATTCTCGAAGTTCTCTTTGAATGAATTTCTTCATAACAAGCGCAATGCTTCTCCTTTGATAAAACCCTTTTTAATGTTTAAAGGGTGGAAGTTAGAGAAGTCTGTACATTGAATTGTTTCAGGACATGAGTTCGTATGTCTAAGATGTTTTGAGTTGAGAATCCTGGTCCTTATACATGATGGACCTCTTCAGGTTTGTAGCTCAGAGAAAGCCTGTTGCGTAGATTACCAACAGATGTAACAGTCTTTTGCTCAGTTGATAGGCATCAAACAAATAGGATTAGAGTGAAAAAGGATTTAAAACTTACAAGGAGCTGACTCAGGAATGCCCCTAACTTTGACAATTCTGAAGGATTTTTATACGGAAACCCCGTAAACCATTCCCAAAACAAGCAAGCACTTTAATAAACGAACATCCTTGTTACATGTATGGGATTAAGACCCACTAATATACAAAGTACAGGCCTTATTTTATCTAATTCCCGCAGTTCATAGGCATGTCTTTAAAGAGAGAGTGCTGCAATATTGCGCATGTTCTAGCCGTAGCGAATGTGAAAATTTTGCACTCAGTCATCTGGGAAGTCGTGTAAATGTCCCACATGAATTATAACGTTGCTTCCGGTTGGCTCATAAATAGTAACATTCCTTGCCGCTAGAACACACGTAATACCGTGATACTCTCCCTTTAATACATATTTTCTGCACCAACAGCAATCTAGTGAAATTAAGTAGATCGTAAAAAGAAGGTTTGCGGAGTAAGTTCATTTACGTGGTCATTGAGAGGTCGTTATATCAATAATTGATTTTAGTACAATTACATGGGTGATTTTTCAAATTCTCTGCAGTTATTGGTTGTCGTTGAGGTGATTATTACACCATAATCACCTAAGCGGTTTTTTGCAAAATGGCCGCAAGCCGTTTTGCCGAGGTGACAAAGAAATTAATTGTTTTAGAAAAAATGCATAATTTTCAAATAATCAGCTATGTAATTGTTACAGTGTATACTAAAACAATTATTCACCTCAGGCTCGGTGAATATCGGTGAGTAAAAACCGAGACGAATTATTAGCCTATACATCAAGCTTAGCTGTAGAGGAGGGCGATGATTCAGGGCAATGAGGATCATTCAGCACTAGCAGCCCTTTTTTTGTGGGGAGGAAGGGGGGGCCACTTCCACTTTCAATTAGAACTGTTCAAATTCAGAAAAAAACATTATTATACACTTGGAAAACATTGGTGTAGAAATGATTCAATATGTCATAGTGTTAAAAGACATACTGTATTTATATTCAAGGGTGCATTGTATAATTAACATACAAAATAAGAGTCTGGTTGGCAACCCTCTGTAATTCATTTATGATTTAAGCCTGTCAACCAAATGAAACCTATTCTAGTGCAACTGATGCCCAGCCAAATTACAGAAATCATTTTGTTACAGTTACAACTATAACATCATCATTTTTAACTAAGACAGAATTCATTACGAGATTAAGGTCATGTACATGTGTGCACCACCCGTCCCATTCCTTATAAAGGAAAACCTCAATTGGTCTAGATAGCAGCAACAATATAGATAGTCGTATAAAAATAACAACTTTCTTTAATTTTCCAGACATGTTTCGACGGTACATCCGTCATCTTCAGTGTTACATATTTTGAAATCGCCGTTGAATTTAAAGCGCGTGCGATCTTACAAACTTCGTTACATTGCGTTGTCAATATTGCGTATTAAATCAAAACAGAACAAAACAAAAATTTTTAAATGAGTGACGCTTAGTTCCTTACAGAGAGAGAGTCAGGTTAATGTGTTTCACCTGCTAGTTGAGATCGGGCTTCTCCCATTTTATATACATGGATTCCATAAGCTTCACTTGGTACTTAGTGGCTGCAGAGTCCAGGATCTCAAAGCAATCCGGTGTGCAGGATGCCTTACAAAACTCTGAATTCTGCAGATGTTTAAAAACGTTCGAAGATCTGTCTGAAAGTAAGTGCTCGCGCACTCGTGTGGAGAAGTGTCGGCTGGTTTCACCAACATAACAAGCATTACAACTTGCACACGAAAATTTATAGACCACACGCGTGCAAAGCCCTACAGGGACAGCATCTTTCACATTAAAAAGATTCCTGACTTTGAAAGTAGTGAAGACTAAGCTTATATCAATAGGTTTACATAACCGATTAGCAAGTTTGCGTATACTCCTCTGTGCCGTGACTGAGAAGTGCCCAACGTAAGGGATTTCAAAGAAAAACTTAGGTGTTTCTTGGGGCTCGATTCCTGAATGAGACTGTGTTTTCCCTCCCTTGACTGCTGTCTGAATATATTTGGAAATATATTTGTTGATAAGGTTCTCAGGGAAGAGATTCCTCCGCAGAATGACAGACAATTTTTGAAGGTCAGTATGGAATCCCATCCAAGTGTTGTTTATCTTAAAAGTTCTATCAATCAAGGTTTTGATTAACCCCACGAATCAGAACTGGCATAGTAAAATATTTCTCCTACATGTACCTGCAGCTGCTCTCAAGGAGATTTCATCTCCAGATATTTCTGAAGCTCTCTCTTCCTTTCTTCTTCTCTTCGTCCTAGAGTCTATCCCTGTTAAGACCAAATTTTTTTGGAATAATAAAAAAAATAATAACAACAACAACAGTAATAATAATAATAATAATAATAATAATAATAATATATATTGTAAATTTAAGATTGTTTAAGAATTTGATTAGATGATAATAATAATAATAATAATAATAATAACAATAACAATAACAATAATAATTCTTATTATCACTATAATCCCTTGAGGCCATGGAACCCTCTTTTCCAGAAAATAAACCAGAACGTCATTTCTTTAATTAATAGCAGAGCACAATGGGTAACATTTTTGGGGCAATCTATCGATGCGAAAATTTTTAGTTATGATGTCAGTGTACACTCACCCATACTGACTGTTGGGGTGGAAGTGGGAAGGCAAGACAGTGGGAAGTGGCAAGACTGCCTGGAACGGAAGTGTTTAGGCAATTTTCCTTGTAATAATAATAATCAATACGCCCAACATGGCGGCCATTTACAGCTGACATTTTTGATATTGGTTTTCCCCCGACCCGCCGCCATGTTGAAAGCTGACAAGACCCTGGGCACGAGGTTGGGACATCCACGTTATGGTCAACTGACACAAGCTATCTGCTGACCAGTAACACGTGAGCATATCGCGCGTTTAGAGCTCATGGTGGTTAGCTTTATTTTTTAAGTTGACCGCTGACCAAGTACTGGTTTTCAACTGGATCGCAGGCTCAAGCCAGGTTAGCTCCTTGTAATCAGGACACCTAAACATAAATGAGGCTTAATTTTTGCGCGCGTTTTTTGTAGCTCGACGTAGCTACATGGCCATACGACGCCAACTAAAGTACTGTTCTTAACAGTTGACAATTTTCGTGTTCAGGTGGAAAACGGTTTGGATTTTTTTTCCTCCACTTTTCGCCAGTTTAAATCCAAAAATGATGAATCCGAATATTCTATTTCTGGTCAGAAGTTTATTTGGCACTCTCATTTTTAGAGGAAGATGCACAACTATGATGATATTTGGTAACCTACTCAGTATAGCGTAACATTATTGGTTGGAACCAACCAACCAATTTTTGGATTTCAAAAAAGCAGCTTGGGTAGAGCTGTGAAGAGACAAATCGTAGTGGCTATACAACCTTGTCAATTCAAGATTTAATTCTTTTCAAATCCTTAGCCCTTTCTCCCCTATAGACCTCTTTCATAATGGCAGCCAAATAAAATATTCTTTTGTTTTAATGCTATGACGAGAAAATTTAAAAAGAATATTTGTTTCAAAATGAGGGCAGCAGGTCTAATTAACATAAATACAAAAGAATGCAAAGTGGTCTATAGGGTTTGACATTCACAACTAAAATTGTTTGCTATAATAGACAGAATAAGAATAAGTGGTCATTTTTGGAGGGAAAGGTCGGAAGAACTACTGTAGCAAAATAAGGGAATGGATGTGAAGGGTCAATTGGTTAAATAAAGTTCTTTTGTGTGTTTTTTCAATGGAATTGGGCAAGAGCAGCAGTGACAAATTTCAATTGATTCCAAAGTGAGAAGACACATAGTAGCTGGTACATGTAATTGAATATAATACACCACTCATCTTTTGCAACTGAGACATTACAAGTCCCCTTTCTAATAGGCAGAAGCTTAAAGCTACATGTACTTGTCAGAAGCAAAAATGAGAAAGATTGTGGAATGATCACCACCTCTATTGGGGAATCTTAACTTAAAGCTTGTGTATACATGTGTAAAAGTGGGCACTACACACACAACTGACAAAATTTACATGTAACTCTTACACATGAAAAATTTGTTCTTAAAGAATCGGTGGGTCTACCTTTATTTCTGTCGAGTATTTTTGGTTTCTTGCCAGTTCATAATCAATGGTTGGCAAGTTCATGGTTTCACTCACCATACCAGATCAGATAGAGCATAATGATAGGTAACATCACTTTTGACATGTTCCACTGAGAAAGTAAATCAGGCATTCTTTTTTTTCTGCCGGCCCTTCCTCCTACATGTAATAAAATTTGCAATACACCCCCCACCCCCCCACTCTCCCACTCTGAAGAAAGGAGAAGTATTGCCTGATGGTATGGTATGGGGGGTTAACTAATGTAAACACTTAATGGTTTATAAATCTTATCTTATCTAAATCTTAATGGTTTATAAATCTATTCATGGTCTTGCGCTCGACTATCTTGGTTCTCTTTTCACTAAATGTGATCCACCTTATAATCTAAGGAAATCTGAAAACAAACTAGCTGTTCCATTGCCCCGCACCAATTTCCTGAAAAATAGCTTTAGTTATAATGGTGCGGTTATCTGGAACAGCTTGTCCCCTGAATTGCGGCTAGCAAACTTTTTCGGAATGGTTGTCGCGATTTCTTCGTCTGAAAAGACTAAACGCACACGGCATCTATGTAAAGCACATTTTTTTTATTTTCTCTATTTTCTCTTTTAATTTCTGATCATGTTTAAATAGATTAAAGTAGATTGTAATTTACCGTGTTTAAGTAAAAATAAAGTTCAAGTTCAAGTTCAAGTTCGAGTTTTGTGGGGGTGCCATTTTGGTTTTCTTACAGGAATATCTGTAATGTCAAAAAACCCAACTTAATTTGGAAGGCCACAGAAACCCACGAGTAAGCCACAGAGAATACAAGTTTAGGGTTGCATTAACGTTGTTGAGCACAGAAGAAGCTCCACTTGATGGTTTAATAAGGGATGCTATTTATCAACCAGATTTCAGAATTCACTCTGTTATTAAAGTACTTATGATAACATTGTTATTGTAATGACAGAATTGATCAAGACAAGGTAATACCAAGAAGAATACCTGACCTCTTCACTTAAGTACAACCATGAACAAATTATATTTTTTAGCATTCAACAATTTTAAAAATAAAATTTATCCTACTTTCAACTTCAACTTCAACTTCACCCAAGGAATGTTTATCTCCAGATGTCTTAAAAACAATTTTCTCCTCATTAATTTTCTCTTATGCACAGAATGTTTGTAAAGTGCACCTGATGTGACTGCAGATAGCTGTTGCTCTGCTCTCTGTAGTTTTGCACTACCACTTGAACCCATTCCTACGTACATGTATAAATTTAAACCACAACAGATGATTCAATTTCATTACCCTGAAACATTGACTATGCAATCTATTGAATATGCAAATGTTGAATCTGACGAGTAATGTTAAATATGAAGTTGAACATACTGTTACAGTAGTAATATTATTTATTTCATGAAAGATTCATCTTTACATGACTTACAGTGTCGGCTATTGAGGATGTTTCCTTTTTGCATCTGAACATACGTACAATGTAAAATTAAGTTGTCATTAAGAATGGCCACTGTTTTTGTCTCATTAATATAACAACTTTTCTGTTTTGTCAGAATTCTGAACTTTCATTTTTGGTAAACTTCAGCGTGAAGACAGTGATGAGTTTCCTTTTAACCATCATGAAAATGTTCAGGACATCCAACCTTTCATTAATGTCTCAATGTCAATAAAAAGGAAAACTGTCCATTAATTAAAGACTATGAATATAATTGGGGATAAGAGCACAGCCATTCCTTCAGAATAACTAAATTGGTTATACAATCTCTACCATAATTAAATTCACCTCTAATGAGATCTAACAAGAGCTCTCAACCGCTCCACTCACAAATGGCTTAATAGTGCAGGTACATGTAAGTTTACCACAGCCCTACCAACTATCCCTGGGCCAGTTTTCCCGGAAGTCTCCATTAGTTTTCATCAAAACTCCTGGTCTCCTGATTAGAGCACCAAATCTCCCAGGAAATACCAACCATGGCCTTTTTCAAAAGGCAAAACGGAAAATATAACAAGAAGTGTATTTAGAGTTCTCATTTGAGCTGTTCTCAATTGACAAACTTAAAACAGAGCAATCAAATTGAGAATGATTTTTAATCAGTATCATAATGGGTTGGAAATCAACCAATCAAATTGCTCAATACATGGTAGAAAGCTGACGTGGTTATGAGAACAATAGCAATACAGTAAGTAAATGCTGTTTTAACCGAGAGACGTCTGGAACATTCAGAAAGCCTTCAGGTGATTTATAGAGGGTATTCAGACATTGCCAAAAATGACATTCTTACAACCTAAAGATTACAGTAGTTTCTAGACATCTCCAGATTTCTGTGCTCTGGGGGTTGGCAGGTACAATGTATGAACAGCAGATAAACAAACTCATAGGTTTAATTCTCATCTACATTATTGTACAATAAGCATGGATTTTTTCAGGTCTCTAATAAAACTGAAGCTCAAGTTGCTCCCTAAAATGTGATGACCATTGTGATTTCAGTTCCTTTCACAATATTGTATACCATGTGTGTACAAGGAACTTATTATGTAAAATACCTGTGAGAGGCAAAACTGTAATTAAAACTACATAACTGTACATGTACCTTCCTCAGAATTGGATTCTGAAATCTTTCTTTTGCCTGACTTCTTTCCATTTTCCTTGCATGTGGTCACTTCACATTCCATCATACCAACATGCTGTTCCATTATTTTTGGGTCAGCCTGGCAAACCGTGACTGGCAAACTGCTAACTGCAAAATGTTCATCTGAGCCATCTTCTGCTGTGGCTTGACAAGTAGAGCTCTCTGACAAAGACACCAAAATAACGTAGAAATTGGATGATTCTGCCACCATCAACTGTGACGGATAAAACTTTTTAAAAGAAGCAGGAAAAAAAAATTGATCACACAATCCAGACTTAAGGTTCCTGTACATTTTACATGATGCTCTAGGTTGGCCAAATAATGCACAAATCAACTTTCCTCAGGATTTGAGGATAATAATAATAATAATAATAATAAAATAATAGTTTAATACTGGTAGTGCGCAAATGCCATTTACATATGATCAAATGTGCATAACAATTATAAAATTTAAAAATTACATCAGCTAATAAATTACAGTAGAACCCTTATTTAAATATACGAAAAATCACAAAACCTTATCTAAGTTGTAAAAAACTATTAAAACCCTGCACAATTAAATCCTAATTAAAAGCTAAATTAAAAAGGTGAGTCTTCAGTAAAATTTTGAATTTACTAAAATCAATCTCGTTGCGCACGTGATAGGGAAGACTGTTCCAAAGTTTAGGTGCTGCACACGTATAAGCACGATCGCCCAATGTTTTCTTTGTTATGCCATTTGGTGCCTGCAGCATGAGACCCTTATTACTAGATCTTAAATTATATGCTCCATTCTGCTGCAATTTAACAAGCTCTTGTAAATAGATTGGACCCTGTCCATTAATTACTTTAAAAGTGATCATGATAAATTTAAACTGTATTCTAAACTGAACAGGTAACCAGTGCAGTTCTCGCAGAACTGGTGTGATGTGACACATCTTTGGGATATTAAAAATAATTCTTGCCACCGAATTTTGAAGGCGTTGGAACTTAGTTAATTCCCTGGCTGGTAAACCATATAAAACACTATTACAGTAATCTATCTGTCCGATTACTAAAGCATGTATCAGTGTTTGTTATGCTTTCTCATCTAAGTATTTCCTAATACATCGCACATTTGTCACATGGTAATATAGGCAGCTTTGCATGTATTGTTAACATTAATCTTGAGATTAAGGTTACTGTCTATCCATGTGCCAAGGTTCTTTGCTGATTTGACTGGGGAAACCTTAGAATCACCAACACACAGAGAGAGATCCCATCCACCTTTGCCAACTGTTGTCTATAAGTTCCAATTAATATAAATTCAGTTTTATTGTCATTTAATTTGAGTTTATCATTGAGCATCCAGGTTCTTAAGTCACGAATACAAAGTTCCATTGCATTGACAGCTTCAAGAACGTTTTCTGCAGAATCAGGTTTAAACGCTATATATAGCTGCGTATCGTCAGCATACATGTGAACATGTGGCAAGTGACCTTTAATAATATCAAATAATTTACTTACATATAGTGTGAACAGTAACGGCCCCAAGCACGACCCTTGAGGAACGCCATGTACTAGGACTTACGCGTACAATGTTCTTGTTTTCAATGAAAACAATTCCTTATTCATGCCCACAATACATGCACTTTTTGGTTTGAATAACCAGTACTCTGTAGCTAATTAAATAAATGTAAGATGGTTTTACTCACTTTCTTCTTAAATGAAGCTGAAGTTACAAACGGTTTATTTTGTTTCTCATTTAACAAACAGCGCTGCCGGAGAAAACATAACTTTTTGCACACAAAAATTCTTGAATATCAAACATGAAACAACCAGGAAAAAAAAAATTGTTTTGATTTTCATTTCCAACACATCTGTAGAAATTAAAACAAAAATTCTAAAAATTCCAAAAATGGTCATTAAAGTATGTTTTTCTTTACACTGCACCTCTCTCTCTCCAACTGTAAGCTTGTCCAGACATCCTCCTTACTAGTACATGTATGTCATTAGAGTAATTTTAAATAAAGAAAATGTTGAAATGTAAGGCTTGTAAAAAAACACATTTTTTAATGTTTGAGAAAACCTCCACTACAACTTACACTCACTCACACCTAAATTTCCCCCCCACCCCCCCAAATCAATAGGCGAGTAAACTCATCTGGCATTTAATAACCAGAGTAAAATCTATTGGTGTCACTCTCAGGAAGGGAAGGGTTCAAGGGGATAGATGTTGTTAAGGAGCAATCAACGAATTTTATAGAATGTTCATGTTCTCAGATCCTTTAATTAATTATTAATAATCCCTTTGACGTCCAAACCGGCCAAAACCGGCCAGACTTAGTCTTTTACTCTGTCTAACGCCAGACGATTTTACTTGTCAATGGGGAACCCCTGGGAGTCAATGGGTTAATCACTCACTGAAAAACTATGTCTCCATTAAGGATGGTGCCTACTAATTCAAACTTAAGGTAAGAAAATGGGGGTAACCACGCATTTTTGAAGATAATCAATCAACAATATTAATTTTGTAAAAAGCTTTGAAAAATAATGATATCAAACAGGAATGAAACAAGTAAATTTCAAAGCGGCCTTATTAAATCTTTGCATTTGTGTGTATTTTACGTTTTGAAACATTCGCTCTGGTGTCTTTCGATCTCGCAGGTGACATTCTACAATGTACAGTAGTTCCCTTGATACATGTAAGTGTTTCTGAAAGGAGTTATAAATGCAGAAGCTTTTGTTTGTTATTTATTATTAGTATTGTTATGATACCACATGTTTTCTGTTGCCAATGAAGATATCACACGACATTTCACCTTCCTGGCATCATATGCAAATGTATTTGTGTTCGATCTAAAACATTCAAATGTTCATTCTTCAGAAGTGGTTTGTTATGCTTGCGAGCCTGCTTGTTGGTAGTTAATGCCCGGAGTTAATGACGTGATTGAAGGTTATTTTTTTTCTGAAAGTGCAGAAATTAGTTACTGCTTTGAAACATTCATGTTCACCAGCCTTTCTTTTAAGCGAGTGCGTTAAATACTGTACATGTACGGCCTGCGATAAATTGGGATGACCAAACATCGAGTTCTGATCTCATGCCCATCGAATGTTCCCCAAGAGGAAACATACCATTTTAGTAAATTTTCAGCTCTGACTGTTGCATTTCTAGCTTTTTGATTGGCTAAAAAACTCCGACTATGAGCCAATAGTCGAAGTTTTACGTCATATGGAAAATAGTGCGCCAAGATGCTCTTTCCAGACGCTTTGTAAAATTGTGGAGATAAAAGTCGGCGGCAAAACCCGGTTTGAGAATTTACTAAAAGAATTATTCCATTCGCCCTTGTTGGATATGAAGTGATTATAACCAACACGCGCTACGCGCTAGTTGGTTATTTTATCACTTCATATCCAACTCGGGCTCATGGAATAATTGTTATATATCCCTTTCTTTTGAAATCTTGCGCTTTTTGTGTCTTGCGGTTAAGTTTGTAACTTCTTGCGGCTTCTTGCAGCAAGCTTTCTATCTTCTTGCGGATAAACCGCAATTTAACTTCTTTTGACCACTTGCGTGTTCTTGCGGTGCAAGAACTTCTTGTGCCACTTCTTGCGCGTGCATTATTTTTGGGCTGTACTGTATGGCATTCTTTTCCAAATTGAAGCTTAATAATTATCCCTGAAAATGCATGGTTACCCCCAATTTTCATTTTGGATACCAAGAGCACCACCCTGCAAGCAGAGCCTTTCTTTTGCTTGCTCGATTTTGGCGTTCTCGAGAAAGGCTCTGCATGAATCGAGTAAAATCTTTATTGAATATATGCGCTGCATGTTGCCAGGATACAGTCTCGAACTCAAGCCTAATATGCCAGATCTCGCGCCATCTTGGTTTTTCATAGTACAGCAGGCTCAATTAGATCCCTCGGTTTTGTCATTAAATGGACGCTTGCACTGGAAAAACTGGTTTGACTAGCGAAAACAAGA
Organism: Montipora capricornis; assembly: GCF_036669925.1. NCBI lineage: Eukaryota > Metazoa > Cnidaria > Anthozoa > Scleractinia > Acroporidae > Montipora > Montipora capricornis. The sequence continues at coordinate 29,127,397 of NC_090883.1, read as the reverse complement.
TTGACTAGTCCAGAAGCTCGGGCTGCGGTGGTTTCAGAGTTGACGCGATTCGGGAAGAGCCTACTTTTGTCCTCCTCAGTAAAGAAAAAGACAAAAGGAGGCTCTGCTCGCAGGGTGCAAGAGCACTTGCTAAGATCTGCTTTCTCCGCATAGTTTTGAAACGCGCAAAAAAATCCCTGTATTAATAAGCACCACCCATAGGAAATCCGAGTCTCTTGAGATGTGCAGAACATATGCGCAAGAACAATAGTACGCACTGTCCTTGTAGGAGGTGAATGGTGGTGGATTTTTATCGTGCTGGGAAGCAGTAAGGTAAAATTAATATCCACTACTTTCACCAACATTGAGTTGAATAGTTCTTTTAGATGAAGTATAATTATACCACAAATTGCAAGTTGAATATTGAGCCGAACAGCCGCCTTGTTTATTGATAAAATTTGCTCCTTTGCAAGAGTTGAATAGTACTTGCTACTCACTCCTGAACTAGTCAATCAGAACATGCGGAAAGTGCTATTCACTTATGTGGTATAATTATACCATATAATAATAACTAGTCACAAATAATTATTGTTAGCACCTGCTCTTTTCCCTCTTCATCCCAAAGGACCAGTAAAGCACACTTTCCAGTAGGTAGGGTTACCGGTAACAGAATTTATGCTAATTGTACTAAATGTAAATAACAACTCAAAAGAACATAAAAATAAGAAATACAAATAAGTACAATACCATGAACCATTTTCCACAGTTTCTCCACAAGATTTGCACACTGTTCCATCCAACTGAACTTTTCTTTATAAGACTCTCTTATAGAAGTCATCTCACCAAGTCGCTTTTTATGTTTAGCTCTGACACTATCAATTTTTTTTGCCCATTTGGCAGGATCATTTGAGCGAACTATGCACGTGTCTCCAAAGTGAATCTCTTCTAACGCTCTTGCAAATCCTGAATTACTTCCCACAAGAATTGGTAAATGAGCTGATAGAGCTTCAAGGGCTACAAGACCAAACCTCTCTGATTTTGAAGGCATGATGACAAGATCAACTTCACAAAAGAGATCCTTCATTCTTGCCCGGCTCTGTACAAATTTTCGCACCATCAGCTGTTCATCAGTAATTCCACAGTTGAGAAGTCTTCTCCTGACCTCATCCTGCTTCCCATCAGGAGCACCCACAAACAGAAGATAACATCGTTTTCCTTTCAGGCGTTGATCGGCAAATGCCTTAACAGCAATGTCATATCCTTTGAGCTCAAAGTCCTCATCATCTCCACGCCCACACAACAACACCTTGAAATCATCATCACTCTCAACTTTGGCCTGTTGCACTAAATCCCCAAATTCCCTATGAAATAGACCCGGAACTATTTGAAAAATATGCTCATCCTTCTTAAACCCCTGCAAATAGGAAGAATAAGCCTTTTTAAGTCTTGATCCCACTGGAACAACAAGGTCAGCACATTTACAAAGATCAACCTCATTCCAGTGCTTCTGTTCACCTCTTGAAGTAGGATTATCATAACCCTTATATTTGCTGAGGTCTTCTGGAGCAGTATGCACCATGTGCACCCATTTACACTTTTGAAATTGTGGAAATCGTTTTATGATGTTAACTTGCCGGCCAAGTTTCACACCATGGCCAACAACAACATCTATTCTGTGATCTTGAGGTGGGAAGCCCAACCAGTCAAGAGGTTCACTGAAGCCTGGTTGTTGACCTGCATCAAGAACATTGATCCCAAAATTTTGGGCTGCTTTTTTGTCTTCATCTTTGCAAGCACCCTCTGGGACCAACACAGAAACTCTGACATGCGGCTGTTGTGACAGATGAATTGCAAACTCTCTGTTTAATGTTGACAACCCCCCAGCCGATGAATTCCATTCACTCCCTAAAAGAGTAATGTCCAGTGCTTCCTTGCTTTGGACAAAAATGTCCTCTGCTTCTACAGATACTCCTCCTTGTGCCATGATTTCAATTCCAATTGACAGACAACTGAAATGGTTTACAATATAAACACTGAGTATTAACAGTGATTACCATATATTACAGCGAAATGCTCATCCCGGTAATTTTGGCAAAGTTTAGGAAGCCGGTGCTTAGTGGTGCATGGGCAATGGACAAGTTATGTTTCCACAAACTTGCCTAATATTTACTTTCTAGACTGTACAAGCAAAGCATGGAATAAAAATAATTTCATCACAACTCTTTGTCATTATCCAAACATGGAGGTTTATGGGGAAAAATAAAACTGTGACCAACATTTTAGACTTGGTTTTAATGACCACAGAGAGTCCAACTAACCAAACCAGCCAGTAAGTTGGCACCGTCCTTAATGAGCACAGAAAGTCCAACTAACATCACATAAAAAAATGTAGGTATCTCTTACCAAACCAGTAAGTGCCAGTAAAACAGTAAAAACCTTTCTTTTTATTTCAAAATTACTTCTGCTTATCAAATATCTTGACCTAGCACGCAGGTGCAAGGACTCTTACTGTAATGCCCTGGACCCTACCATTAACTTTAAAATGATAAACACATACGACTAGCACAGCATGTGAAAGTGGCAGAGTGGTTGTTGCAAGGGGAGGCTAAAAATTAATAATGATGAGTTGTTTGTGGGTCGGACTTGTAATCCAGACTTTCTGCCTCCAGCCTCACTCTGACCACCGGCTGAAGTAGTTTTGGGTTATCCCTGTTCAGTTTTGCAGCAGCCCTTGTAAATAGCCAACTG
>NC_090883.1:29104670-29114670 GCF_036669925.1 Montipora capricornis | reverse complement strand
CTCAAATGAATGGGATCTTAAAGGACAGCATCAAACGTCAAGAAATATGCCCATGCAAATGTGACTTTAAATGATCGAACGGCAATCATTTCTTTTCCAAATTCCACACAGCTATTTACGACCTCTAATTCCAATGGACTAGCATAAGCGCTATTCGCCAAATGCTCAGGGTCTACTGTATCTGATATTTGTTTGTGTCTATTGTTTGCTTTAACCAATCCCGTAAGCTATTGAAATAGCTGCATTCTGACACGAGGGTAACCGGTCGTTCCGCCCCACGTCTTTTTGTGCCGAAGCATACATTTCCATGATTACGACTATGCACTTATTTTAGTGATAAACAATTATGGTTAAGGCTATTAGTTACCCGTGAAATAAGGGTCCACTGAATACTGTGGGGCGGAACGACCTGTATTCGACACGGACCTTCAGTATTCCGCGTGTACCTGAAAGAGTACACCGGCCTAACCAAATTTCACAGCTGGTTGACGTGGCACTTGTTTAAGGACGAAGCTCAGCAAGACTTAGGCATTTCAGATCAATTGAGATAAATTCATCAGCGAATATGATCAATAAATACATTTCAACGCACGAGATTGCTTATTCCGCGACAAAAATTCACATTAACCAGGATTTCATAGCTTGCGTCCTTTTGTTCTCGCAACTCTTAATGTTTATTCATCAAGAACCCTTTGCTCGGCCACTTCTCTTCAGCCTTTCACACATTCTCTTCTAAGCTATGCGCACTGCCAAGAGGTAGTCAACAACTTTGAGGCAGCAATAGATATTCTGCCTTTATCTCACCCTGTGATTCTAGCTCTACTTCACTGATCTCCTGCCATCTGGGGGGAAATCCCCCACGTGGTGTAAAGGCTTTCATCTTACTGTGAATAACCAGCTAATGGTTCTTTAGTCCACTCACTACCTTTTGGAAGTTTCAATAGGGAGCTTAAGCAACAACAACGGCGACGGCAACGAGAACGTCACAAATTTGCATGCTTAGGGTAAGTTCAATTGACCCTATTCCGGAATAAGAATACGTGGATTTATGATTTAAAACACTATGTGTGGCGTTTTGCAGCAACAATTAAGGATAATAAAGCTATGTTTAAAATAGCATTTTAGCAGATGTTTGACAATATTAATATGAATCTCCGCAAAAACGAAGGATTTCTAACTTCTTTTCCATGTATTCCTATTCCGGAATACGGTCAATGGAATGCGCCCTTAGTGAGCGAAAGCAATAGCTTTTCATTTGTGTCTATTTATTTGCCGTCGTCAGCAAAACAACAACGTGAAATGATAAAATTTGAGGTTTTAAGGAGAACATCAGCACTTAAGGATAAATTTTCATTTCCTCTCCTAAATTGAGCGAGACCTTTGTCACGTTAAATTGTTTGGAATAGTCGCGAAGCGATTACAATAACGCCAATTCACATTTGACAACGTTCTCGTTGCCGTTGCCGTCGTTGATGCTAAAGCTCCCAAAAATCACGAGGCGTCTCCCCTCTGTTGTTCTTCAGGTTGACGTTGCACCCAGATTCAATCTATAAAGAGCGCATAGACCAAGAGGTGTTGCTCCTGACTGGTCTCGAATATTCGCATTCGCCTTGTTTTCAAGCAACAGCTTGACGAGAGGTACTTCCTTCTGCATGACTGCTTTATGAAGAGGTGTTGCTCCCTGCAAGTCTTGAATGTTAGCATCCGCCTTCATTTCAAGCAATAGCTTGACGAGAGGAAAATCCTTCTGCGTGACTGCTTTATGAAGAGCTGTTTTTCCCTTACCGTCCTGAATATTCACATTCGCCTTGTTTTCAAGCAACAGCTTGACGAGAGGTACGTCCTTCTGCATGACTGCTTTATGAAGAGTTGTTTCTCCATGATGGTCTTGAATATTCACGTCTGCCTTGTTCCCAAGCAATAGCTTGACGAAAAGTATGTCCTTCTGCGCGACAGCTTTATGAAGACATGTTCGTCCTGCACAGTCTTGAATATTCGAATCCGTCTTGTTTTCAAACAACAGCCTGATGACAGATACGTCCTTCAGTGTGACTTTACTTTCAGTTATGACTTTATGAAGAGCTGTTTCTCCCCCAACGTCTTGAACATTCGCATCAGCATTGTTTTCAAGCAATACCTTGACGAGAGGTACGTCCTTCAGTGCAACTGTTTTATGAAGAGGCGTTCGTCTCGACTTATTTCGAATATTCACGTCCGCCTTGTTTTCAAGCAATAGCTTGACGAGAGGAACGTCCTTTTGGGTGACTGCTTTATGAAGGGATGTTTCTCCCTTCCCGTCTTGAATATTCACACCAGCCTTGTTTTCAAGCAATAGCTTGACGAGAGGAACGTCCTTTTGGGTGACTGCTTTATGAAGAGGAGTTTCTCCTTGCCACCAGTCTTGAATATTCACATCCGCCTTGTTTTCAAGCAATAGCTTGACGAGAGGTACGTCCTTTTGGGTGACTGCTTTATGAAGAGGGGTTTCTCCTGACTGGTCTCGAATGTTCACACACGCCTTGTTTTCAAGCAATAGCTTGAGGAGAGGTACGTCCTTTTGCGTGACTGTTTTATAAAGAAGTGTTTCTCCTGCCTTGCTTCTCAGTTTGGTGTGAAATCCAGGATTAACAAGCAACTGTGAAATGCTGAAGAAGCCTTGACAGACAGACACAAACAGCGGTGAATTTCCCAGATTGTCCTTAACATTCACATCAGCTCCATGCTCCAAAAGCAGTCCAGTCACCACATAATTATTACTAGAAGCTGCAAAAAGCAAAGGTCCCACATTACCTGGGGATGTTTGAGCATTTACGTCTGCCCCAAGATCAATCAGGGTCTTGATTAACACACCAGAGGACTTCGGACTTGCCCACAGCAATGGTGTGATATTGCATTTTGCAGTGACATTGACATGAACACCATCGTTAAAAACGAGCTCAATCACCTTTTCTACATCGTCGCTCATTGCGCATGAGTGCAGCTCGCTTAGTGTTTCGTCAATTGCAACCAATCTTTGCCACAGTTTTTCAATATCAGCATGACCTGGTTTTCTGCAATCAAGGGCTGATAGAATATCAACTGCTGATTTGCCGCAGAAAATGGACGCCTTTTTACTTATTGTTTGAGATTTCATCTCTTCCACAAAGTTCTCTAGATAGATACTTGCTTTACCAACAATGTCATAATCTCCTTGTAAGACAGCTGCCTGTAGTAGATTAAACCCTGAATGGCTGTCGGTACGTAAGAAAGCCCTTTTTGTAAATATCCTGAGACTGAGCTGCAACAGAACGTGTCAAATATCAATTCACTTCGTAACGACTGCATTACCCCACGGGATAACAAGGCCAATGGAAGCCTTTCCTTTGGATAAGACTTTTTGAAAAAAGCCCCCCTCTTTTTCCTTTGGGAGATTCATGCATCTCAGTTGACCATCTCTATTTCAGTTAGAAAACTCTTTCCTTCAGGAACACACGGAAGCCACGAAAGGGACAAGGGCACCCAACGAGCAAATTAAGCCAAAAGCCTTTCAGGGACATGTCTAGGCTCCTTGAAATGTATAAAGACTGTCTAAAGAGATGTTTTAATCACCTAGAAAAATTTGATCTCTTCGGATATCTTAATTGAAAATTGAAGTGTCCGAAATTTTTAGGGAATGGTACATGTATCTTCATTTCAGAAATTGCTAGCTTGAACGTTGAGGAACGTTATCTTCTAGGAACTTCCAACCGAACCATTTGCTCATCCGAAACTGCCAGGTGACCTTTTAAAATTTTTTAAAAATTGCAAATTGGCCTTCCAAACACGTAAGGGTCTAATTTTCCTAGGTTGCGAATCTTTAGGTGATGTTTTAGTAAAGAAATCTGTAGCTGTCTGGCAACGTAGAAACGAAATTCTTAGAACAGTTTGACTCTCCCGAAGACATATTTGACCGAAGATTATCGTTGGGTGCCCGTGAAGGGACATCTTAGTTTGGTTTTCGAAATTAAGAGAATTTCCGACTGAAATTGGAGTTTTTGTGGGAATGTATGCTAACTCCTAGAGACACTGAAGACTCGCTGAGCTGCACATTTTAAAACCACATTTAATGTTTAGTCCGTAAAAACCTCCGCAATACACTTCAACGATGGTCGTCACGCAACGTTCTCATTTGCTTGTTTTAGTAACATTGTACTCAATGTTGTGTTTTTATCGTAAAATTGGATTCGATCCCTTGACGTCCGAATAGAATTGGCCAGCAAGTTCCTGTGCGACTCTGACTTTACTAGAAACCGTTTGTAGTAAAGTCGGACGACAACATTGACAACAATGCGAACAAACAAGCAAATGAGAACGTTGCGTGACTACATGACGACCATCGTGGAGTTGTGGTTCTGTTGTTTTGTTTTACGAAGTAAACATTACAATGCGATTTTAAAGTGTGGAGCTCAGCGAGTCTTCAGTGTCTCTGGCAGTTGGTGTATATTCCATAAACTCCAATTTCAGCAATTTAGGAAATTCTCTTAATTTCGAAAAACAAACTCCGGTTTTAGGAAAGACAAAAGTCAGATGCTCGCAAAAACCAACATTGACTTTAAACCACAAAAACACAAAGTCCAATTGAGAAAAAAAAGACTAAGATGTCCCTCAAGAGCTCTCATACCTTTCGTGGGTTCCTTAATTTTTTTGACTAGTTTCCACTATAAATGAAGGACAGGAAAAAACGAAACAAAAAAAAAAAAATTGGGAAAAAAACACACCCCGACCCTGACCCCGGCCCCGCGTTTTGGCTACTACCTAAGTTTCAAAGGGGAAAAGTCACGCTATTTTAGTCAAACTTCAGAACACTAAAACAAGTCTTTACATCAATGAAGACCAAAAAATAACCCTTTACTTTTGTTGCCAATAACAATTTGAGTGCACTGAAGCTACTCGTTGTTGTCTGCAGCCAAGGAAGGAAATGAATTGAACACTGAAAAAACTGGCCAGTTTTTTCAAGTTTGGAGACGGTGTCTTCATAAAGTTGCCAAAAGTTAAATACGAATAGCTCTTTGTGCAATAAATATATTTCATATCTTGTCAGTGGGTTGTCAGGAATGTTGTATGTGTGAGGTAAACCATTAAATTAGATTTTTACCAAAAAACAGCAAATTTAGCATGAGAGTGCCTCTTTCAGTCTCATTTGCGCAAGCCACCTTAGTTATCGAGTTCTTCAGTTGTTTTGACTCATTCAAGCTGACAAGTTGCTAACCCGTGTACAGCAATACAATAAGGCCTTTGCAGCTGGCGATCACGTGGTTAAAAAATGCCATACTGGAGAGGAAATTGCACACAGGAACATCTAAAACAAAGCAACTTAATTTGAATTTACTTTGTTTTAGATGTTGGCTTTTGTACCATGTGATCGCCAGCTGCAAAGGGGCCATTTGATAACAAGAAGCGTAGACTTGTGAACTGTTTGCATAAGACGGACGCAGTCATAGAGCTAAGTGTGTAGACAATTTTACTGAGTCGTTTCTTGTAATTTGTCTACTGATTTTCACATTTGTAAGGCCGAGCATTGACGGACCTTCAACTTTACATTTTAGCTCGAATTTGTTGTAATTTATTAAAATACGATTCTGATCTTCTTATATGGCGTTCTTGGTCAACAGAATGTTCCAGTTCTAGGGTGCAATGGACAGCTAATGTACTGTGTTACGGTTGGACTGTTCTAATGTACTCATCTCAGCTTTCGAACTTTCAAAAGTTTATTTTTACTAACTTAAGGCTTTTCTGTTGATTAAAATGCACCTAAACTCAAATATCTTTCGTTCCTTATATGAATCTCCCATTTTATCTTAACTTAAAATTCAATCTGATCTCGTCGCTCTTGTATTTCATTTATAGTCGTAAGTTAGGAAGGGAGCTCATAGTAATAAGCCCCTATGGTTTCTTGTGTAATAAATGTTACTTCAGATCCTTTAACTTTATACATATGTGCAATGTATTTAAAAATGATATTTCTGAAAGTTGTAGCCTACGAAATTGGCAGAAATAGATATTTTGCTGGCACGGACCAGAGGACTGGGTCCGGTTGTCTGGTCATTATGAGTAGTAAACCGTTAGGGATTTGAATCAGTCTAGGTTTAGCTTCCTTCGCCAACTTTTTTTGTTAACTTTTCCCCTTAGCCTCCATAGTGTAGTGGCACTTGCATAGGGTTTGGAGAATACGTTCCCTCATTCCCGCAGGGTTTTGGGTTTTCGTATCGGGCAGGTGCCCAGTGTACCTTTCCTGTAATAAGTTTTTAAATGGTCTGGATAGCACAAGTGTTACTAATATTTTAAAAAATACAACCACACTTTTGAGTTTATGGAACACTCATTTTTTATTCAATGGTTCTAAGGTAAGGTAACTTCATTTAAAGTTGCAAACGTAGGGAGAGGTTGCCCAATCTCCCGAGCCAATGGCTCATGTTAAAAACGCACGACTAATTACAATACCATAACTAATTACTATTTACATATAAAAAATAAAAATTCTAGAAGAATTCAGAACTGTATTAAAAGATAATTTAAAAAGAAACTAGTACAAATATTAAGATAAGAGAATAGCTAATGTATACAGTTCATACACTGGCACCCTGCAAATTCAACACAGTTCAGACGAGAACGAAATTGAGCCAAAGTGGTCGAGGATTTTGTTATGGCTGGTAATTGATTCCACACGTGGGCAATCTGATACAGAAATGAGTTGTGCATAACAAGGCTGTTATATGATGGCTGTACAACATTTAGGCCATCACCTCATAAATTATAATTAGTTATCCTAGGTGTAAAAAACTAAGAAATGTAATTTGGGCCGTTATGTCTAAAACACTTAAAAAATAAAATGAGCGATTGTACGATGCGTCTTTGTTCAAGCGTGCCCATAGCGGTCGTAGCTAAGCATAGATCATAGGTAGCTGAGTTACCCAGATTAAGTAAAGACTTAATCGCATAGTGGTTGGCTCGTTCGATGGTATTCTTCAAAGATTTAGATATTCCTAGCAGTAGCGGGCTACAATATTCAATATGCTGTAACACGTAGGCTTTGTACAGAGAGATCATAGTATTTGATGGAACTAAGCGCTTAATCCTACGTAGAGCAGCTATCATAGCGTATGCTTTTCTCAGCATGATCGTAACATGGGGCTTAAAAGACAAGTCGCGGTCCAATGTTACACCTAAAATTTTGAGAGTCGGTTCAATCACGTCGGACAAGTCATCGACTAAAAAGTTGTAAGTATACTGAGAACTACCTAGTGTCATTGATTGAGTCTTAGTGGCGTTAACTTGAAGATAGTTCGCTGAGAACCAAATGGTTAATTTCTTATGTCTTGATTCAAGATGGATTCTAGTACAGCAGGACACTCGTGAGAGACCTATTGCGTCGTGTCATCGGCATAAAGGCGTATGGAGGAAAACCCAGCTGAGTAATTAACATCATTCACAAAAATATTGAAGAGAAGCGGGTCAACAAGGCTCCCTTGCGGCACTCCATAGCCAATGGGGAGCCAGTCAGACACGTTCCCGTTGCATTTAACTCTTTGAAGACGGCCTGATAGATACGGCTGAATCAGTTTTAATGCAGAGTCTTGAACGCCATAAGCTTTTAGTTTCGCTAGTAACAAGTTATGAAAAGTCGAGTCAAATGCCTTCGATAGGTCAATAGCAACCACTCTCACATCTTTTTTCTTGTCAAGAGCATGGCGCCAATCATCAGTTAGTTTAAGTAAGGCGGCATGAATGTCCGCGTCACGAGCGTTTCAGGTGGGCAACTTAATGATGACAATCAATGCTTTCATCTGTCAGAGCTAAATTTGAAAAAATATGCGTGTGCATTAAAGCGCACGGCGCGTGTTGTGGCGGAAAATTCAATTAAAGAAAATAAAGCCCTTCAAATGTTTCTACATGTATTGCCAATGGCTTCCCAAAAAAAATGTTACGTCTGTTGTTGCAAATCGTCGTCGCGCTGGTATAGCGTTGTTAAGAATATTGTGGAAGACGTGAAAAAATGTTTTAATGTGGAAACATCGTGCGACGATGCGTGTTTGTGTGCCTCTTGTCGGAGAAATTTGACCAGATGGCAACGAAGTTGCGACGAAGAGAAAGAAAAATATTTTGTAAAAGCCCAATCTCGAGGAAAGGCATTTGTCAACAAAACAACCCTAGCTCAACAGGACCGGAGGCTTGCCGTAACAAATATCACCGAAACAAAAACAGCCCCAAAATCGTTTCTGCTGTGTTTACCGGAGGTCGTGCTGTTGGATATTTTTAGATATGTTGGCATCGTAGATATTTGTAACTTGAGACTGACTTGCCAGTATGTAAACATAATTTGCGCGTCCAACTATTTGTGGAAATTTCTGTTAGAACGTGACTTTCGGGAAGCAATTCTACTTTTAGACGATAAGTTGTTATCAGCGTCTTCAGTAGCGTACAGATTTTTGTACTCGGCTACGCTCTCGTCGAAAAAAAAGGAAATGAGCCACCGCAAGCAAATACGTGAACTGGAACGTCAGTTTCGCGAAAGCGAGAGCAAATTTTTGGTGGAAAACGCGGAGTTACAACAACGCGTCGACAGTCTACAATCAAAGCTGTTTACCCTGCAAACTGACCGATATCCTAACACCCCAGTGAGCAAACTTCAAGAACAGGTAACCCGTAACTCGTAATGAATTAATTTAAATCACCCGAAAACCCGTTCGCCCGGAACCGTGGATGTGAAGAACGTCGAGAAATACGTATTGGCTCGTCTGCTGCTTTTGGCTCGGCAGTAGATTTATAGAACGAAAATTACATGCCAATTAGACGATAACAGGTGGCTAAATTCGGTGTTTGAAATCCACTTTGACTACGGCCGAACGGGTTTTCGTTTGAAACGACCGGATTCACTTGTCTGAAAATGGTTGCAGAAAATCGCATACTATGAATCATTGGATGCTCTTTACAGTTCATAAAAGAAACCTGTTTCTGAGGTAACAGTTGAAATCCCACGGTCTTATGTTCTGCTCTACGTAGGGCTAGGAATTTGTCAGGTTTGCCGGTTTTTTTGGGTGTTCCCTCGGGCGTTCGCATATTAACCTTCTCTTCATAAAGATATTCAAAACATATTTTAAAACTCACCAAAGCGTAGCAAAAATGTCCTGAGCGTTTAATTCAATTCGTTAATATCACTCAGTCTATGAAGTACACAAATAATTTTCCTATCAAGTGACAATGAAAATGTTAACTGCCTGGCCACACTTGAACAGAACTAAGAAGTAACACTGAAACAACTCAACCAGTACAATGCAGGTTTCATGAAATTTGATTTTTTGTTTTCCAGCTTTTGGGTGGCTGAGAGGAGGTAGGACAGTGAGAAATAGTTTTCTCTGACCAATATCTTGGCATGCTTAAAAAAAAAACTAAAACCCTTCTTTTGAAACATTTTTAATATTTTCATCCTTGCCTTGGATGGATTATTAAAATGGCAACTGGTCACTTTCCCATCAGCGAGTCTCGCAACCACAAAACTGGCCATACCGTATATTACCCATTCCATGTACACAAGACAAAGTACCAGCATGTTTGTTGGTGAAGAAACTCCCTGGTGGTTTGGTGACTGGTAAACACTTACATTGAAATTGAGAATTCTTGGCACCTGTTTAAGGGCAGACCTAAGAATGTGTAGTTCCAAAAACACATACCTCTCCCAAGGATGCTTTCAATCTGTTTAATGAAATTACCAGTTTATCTTTCTGCTGTGAAACCCCCTCCCCCTCAGAATTTTTAATGTCTGACCATCACTGGTTTAGTTATGAGTTTTGTGGCAGAGGTATATTATACTTTTTGCAACATTGCTCTACATTCCAATTGTGATATCTTGGAATGTAATTTGATAAACAGGTACAATCTTGTTACTTAGTTCATTCTTCTGTTAGGAAAACTGAATAGTATTTCCCTGAAAATATCTGTAAGTAGCCTAACATTTATGTTACCTACAGGTATTTATGAATCTTGT
>NC_090883.1:29097170-29099670 GCF_036669925.1 Montipora capricornis | reverse complement strand
TTGTACAAGTAATCTTAACAAGTTGAACAAATCCCAGTGAAGTACCGATAACATTCCCTTGAGTGAGGAAAGTAATTTGCAATTACTTAAGTTTTTCATTCCTTTGCTTGTAGTGCAACATGCCTTGGTGCAGCCACCCAACAAACTTTTTTACAAGTTTAATAGCCAACCAGAGAGCCTTTCCAATGTTAAAAACACCACCACGAAACTGTTAATCTTATTTGTAAACAAAGTTATGGTGTTTGCGGCAAGATACAGAGCCAACAAACTGGTGAAAAAGTTTGTTGGGTAGTTACACTAAGTGCGTCGAGCTATAAAGATTGGCATAAAAATACTTGCACCACTTTCTCAACAAATCAGATATAAAACCAAAACCAAGTTTTTCAGAGTTTTGTACTGGCTATGGGTAATTGCTTTAACTTATGAATGGTTGTATGGCTTGTAAGGGGCCAATTATTTTGGGAGAGAACACAATAACCCACAGTTACAGCTGTGTGGATCAGTTGTTTACAAATTTATTGTCATTTGACAAATAAAATTTCATAAATTTATTTTCTTTTTTTTGGTTAATTTCTTTATCCTTTCTCTTTCCAGTCTTTCCTTTAACTCTTCCCTTCTTCTCAATTCTTCTTCCTCTTGTTTTCGTTTTTCCTCTGGGCTTCTGAAATGTATTAATTTTTGAAGACCAAAAATTCCTTAAGTGTTTCCTTTTCTAATGATAAAATCAAATCTGGAAAACTGAATTGGCGAAAGCAAGGTACATGTACCTTTTCTCCTCCTCGTTTTCTTCTGGCCAAACAACACCTCTCGGTTTTGAAAATTTCGGACGACGAACTTTGCTTCTTCAAACATAGAAAAACGAATATATTTAGCTAGCAACTGAAGCCAATTGCCTTGAAAATAACATTTATTAAAAGCAAAACAAAACAAAACCCGACAATTAAATGCACTACCTTTGTTTTGGCATTCCGCAAGTTAATTAAGAAACAAAACAAGTCGTAACCATTGAGCCGGAAAATTTAAAACACGGAGGGGAAAATTCCCGCGCTTTTTGAGGACGCGACCGGTCGACACAGCATCAAATAAAGAGCGGGAAATTTGTGGTCAAAAAAATGTCTGACAAAAGGAGAACACTTGATCGAAATATTCGCAAATGACAGCTCGAGAATCTGTTGATCAATTTAACTTACAGTGAAGTTCGACACATTTAAATATGACAGTGTAGAATGAACAATCTACCCCTAGCCCTTGACGTTGTCCTGTCAAGAATTTAATATCGTAAATAGAGTACCATGACCTTTGAGTTAACCGTTTAATGCTCATAGGTCCGTTGTTAAATAATCGTCATAATATTTCATCAATGAAACAAATAAACAACACAAAAAATAAAAACTAACCTGAGGCAACTGTCAAAGTTCTCCGCTAGGTTGGTGGAAAGCGCCAACAGTCAGTACCGCCGTATCTAGTGTGTTATACGAAACCATAACGCGATAAAACCTCGAAGTCGTCTTGCAAATACTGACAAAAAAATCCACTCTCATACAATCGAGATTGGTGCAAACTGAAACCAGGTGTGTAATCTTCTTTTGAGTGCATGGGCTAATGGACAGCATTCCTTGATGAGCGGAGCTAGGAGAATGAGAAACGAGTGTCGTTCTGGACGGATCCTTCCTGTCACCTTCCATAAAATCTACTTCTGAACCATTTCACTGGTGAAAAAGATCCAATATAAACATTTCCACTCGACAAACGCACTCTGTTGAAAACAATAAGACTTTTCAACGTAAAATTGGACTGAGGCAACCCTATCAATTTTGAGCGCGAAATCATGCTTCGGTAAAACGTCGAGAAGAAACTGCTAACTATTAAAGTTTTCAATACAACAGGAAAAACAGAACTTACCAGTATATCGGGCTGTTTCCGACGATGACCTTTTCAGCACATTCGACACACATACCGTCGAAAGTTATAAGAAATAGCCAAAAAAATGCGGGGACGTAACCGCACAACGAAAAACTTTGCTCCCACGTGATGGAACGAAAAACACAATTACGACCAGCGGACTCATCTCAAAATCTACCGCTGCAACGTTATAGCGCGGGCTTTAAGTGGATCTGGCAGCCCAAGAATGAAACGCTCGTGGCGTAGGAAGCCAGACATGTTATCAGAAAAGATTGGAGTGAATGCGCTATATAGCTGATCATATTTAATTGTTACTCTCTCAAACACCTTCGGTATCACTGATATGACACTAACAGGACGATAATTTGATTTGGATGTTTCGTCATCTTTCTTGTAGACAGGAGTAACGTTACTGAGTTTCCATTGATAAGGCCACTCGCCGACGCCAATACAATGATTAAAAAGCTTTGTCAGAGGTGCAGTAATGACGGGGGTAGCTATTTTAAGCAGCTTAGATGGTATACCGTCAGGACCAGTTGATTTCCTTATGTTCAGATTAGAGAGAATATCAGAAACATGGGCTTCGCTGACTGGATGA